>NW_019154116.1:15752864-16349542 GCF_002288905.1 Enhydra lutris kenyoni | reverse complement strand
CTCTCTCTCTCTCTCTCTCTCTTTCTGACAAATAAATAAATAAAATCTTAAAAAAAAATAAGTAAAATCTTAAAAAATAAATAAATGAAATAAAATTAAAATATTGGGAGGAGAAAACATTACTTTTATGTCATGGCAGCTTTTCTTGGTTATTTTAATCAATAGTTTTTTTTAAGTGAATGTAAACAATACTTGGCTTGTAATTCACTTTGAAAGTTTGCATAGGTCAGGGATTTATACTGTAATATATGGTTGTCAAACCAGATAACCAGATAAAAGGAGAGAGTTAAGACTCCTATTTGGTTAAGACCACAAGGCAGTCCTCTAAATAATATACAATTTATTTTCTTTGGTTTCAAGTACTGGACAAAAGCAGAAGGGAACATAACAAAAAAGTGAGGAAAAAAAAGAAAAAAAAAAAAGAACCTGGCAAAATTGTGTTTAGCATCTTTAGTTCATTTCTTATTAGGATTAAATACATAATATAGACAAATATCTATATATTGGTAAAATACAGGATTATTCACAATTAATGAGCGACCTTTCTTTAATTTATAGTCAGACTAAAAATTAATTAGCCCTTGATCACTGGAAGACTTTCATTTAATTAAAATCAACTAATGACCTGAGCACCTACACTATAGTACACTGTGAGTCTGAATCTGTAATTAGTTTAATATTGAAAATAAGTAGATAGTAGTAATACTTTAGCAAGTTGGTTTAGGTGAGGGTTATTAGTAATTAGCTGACTCTTACTATAAAGGCCTCAGATAAGAATGTTCAATATATTACACATGGATATTGTTAGAGAATTGTTTCTGATGGTAAGATTTTTCCATTTTGTTTTTGTTTTTTTAAATAATACATCCAAAACTTAACCAAAAAAGCAAATGAAGAAGACAATAAATGTCAGGGGAATTCTAAAATGCCTAAAAGCACCTATTAGTAATTCAGATATTTAGTTAGATATCATATTGTTGCTTTTCTTCTTAAGGAGTTAAAAATAGTGTTCAAAATATATTGACATGTTACTGTAACTAAGAATGCTTTTGAATATGTTAGTGCACAATTACATGTAATTACGTCATTTTTTCTGATGGCCAATGTTGGTATAAGCTGCTGTTAGGAAAAAAAAAAAATTATAAAGTGCCTGGATGGCTCAGTCAGTTAAGCATCCAACTCTTGATTTTGGCTGAAGTCATGATCTTAGGGTTGTGAGATTGAGTCCCACGTTGGGCTCCATGCTGGGTGGGGAGTCTCTGAAGATTCTTTCTTTCCCTCTTCCTCTGTCCTTCTATCCCCCCATCCCCCCCACCTCTCTTAAATAAATAAATAAGTGTCATTTTTTGGGGTAATGTCCAAATTTATAATTGTTGTTCATATTTGACTGTTATTTCATGTCATATATTCTGCTTCCAGTAAAATGAGAAACTTAAATTCATTTGAAATATCATCTCTTTTCCTCTATTTGTCATGTTTATTTACTTAAGTTTTGTTGCTGTGGCTTTTAAATAAAAGAAAGCATAAAAATACATTTTCATATTTTGGTTACAAGGCATATTGCTGAAAAAAATTAGATCTTTTAGATCTTACCTTCCATAGAAGAGTGTTTCCTGATATTCTACTCTGAAAATCACCCTGGGTGGATGTGCTTACATAGGTTTGTCTCGGCTCACATCGGAACAGGAGTTGTAATTCTGAGATATAAGTCAGTAACATTGTACAGAATAACAAATTGAAACTTTCATATCAGGAATATTTTATTGAAGTAATTAGATAATTCTAAATTTTAAAATTTTCTCAGGTATCTAGATCAGTAGTACTCAAATGAGACAATACATAAGAATCATTGGTAATAGGAAAGAGGGAGACAGAGAGATCCCCAAAGCCCTTTTTCCAAACCTCTTTGAATCTGAGAAAGCAGCAATTCCAAGATTCAGATTTCTAAAAATTTATTCATGTGTTTCAGATCAAGACAGCCAGGATACTGACTCCGGACTCAAACAAAATTATAATTCATGTTCGAGTCTGATGTTATAGAATTTATTCCCACTTGATGCAGTTTTTGTTATTAGATCTATCCTGGCCAGATTTGTAATACTGGTTTTCCAGCATTAATCATCATAATTTTTATACATGTTATAAAAATACATAAAACTCCTTTGAAAATGCAATCAGTAAAACAGCCCCATTTTAAGGTTGCCTCCAGTAAATTATATTCAGTAATTTGAATAGAGTTTGAAAAATAAGTAAATTCATGTTAAGCACTACAGTTGCCTTTATGATATTAAATTTGTTCTTTTTAAAGACTCAAAGAAATTACAATATTATATTCTCTAATATATTTTATCTTTCATGTAATAAAATTTTAAGTGTCTAAACTACTATGAAACATGTTTTGGTTACTATGTTTAAGAAAATTACCAGGAAACTATGTATTTTTAATTTTTTAAATTTTAATTTTAATTTTAATTTTTAGTAAATCTCTATATCCAGCATTGGGCTCAAACTTACAACCCCAAGATTAAGAGTTGCACATTCCACTGAGTGAGCCAGCCAGGAAACTATTTTTAAATTATTGTTAAATTATTTATAATATTATCTTTAATTTTGTGTTTAAATTTCTAGACCAAGTCAATTGTATCTATTTAACATAAACCTCTGGAATGAAAGACCCCAAATAAATGATATGCCTCAAGTAAAATTTTATTATGTATATTATTTCCTTATTTTTTTTAATGAACAAAGGCCCTTTGGAAAATGTTTTCAAACTCTTTTTAAAATTAGTGGAAGACAAGTATGAAATCAACACAAAAATTAAAGAGGATAAGTTTCTCCAATATTCTGATAAAAATTTGGAAATCCATAGCCTACAGGAAGAGCATCATGGTTATAACTAGGACAATGAACTAATTTTTAGTCATTTTTATAATTTGTATCATTATCAATCATTTCCTTGATAATGGCCAAGATGTTAAAGCAAGGTATTATGATTTTAACAGAATTTCAGTGCAGGGGCATGGATTCAACATGGAGATGGGTTTCAGAATTAATCAGGGAGCCCATATTTCAAAGTTGCCAAGTAAAATTTAATCGGAAGGACCAACAAATACACAACCATTACATGAAAAAATTATTCCCAGGCAAAAAGTTCAATACCAAAACTGCTAGACAAACATACAAATGTTTTAGTTGTAACAGAATCTATTATATATTATTACACCTGATATTTGAAGATTACATAATTCCTATGAAAGCTTCTGTAAATTATCTCAACTGGTTCTCACAACAATGTGGTACATTAAACTGAGCACATTGGTGTCTTTATTCTACAGAGTTTCTGCCAAATACTGAGGCAAAGAGTTTAATTTTGTTATTATAAAGTCACATACCTATAGGTTTTGCTGGTCAGCAAAATCTTCACTTAAGTGCTTTTGTGTATATGGAGGTAAAACACCAACAGCAGAACTGATATGTACACAATATACATATATATGTATAGTACATATATGTGTGAATATATATATCACTTCTCTTGTATTATATCAATTATATATGCACTATATATATTATCTACTGTATTATATATATTATATATGTATTTTATATCTATCCTAGGGAAAATGTATCTGTAAACAGATCAAATCATACAGAAATTAAAAAGATAAGACTTGTTTCTGAATCATAACAAAATTGTGGTTGACTCATGTCATTCTGTAAAGAAACAAAAGCTTGGCTTCTAAAATAACAGCTCCCGATTAAGAGCAAAAGACACAAGAATCAAGATAAATAGCGGTGACGAGCCATTTTATTTGCCAATTCTTCTTGATAGAGTCAATTCATCGTTTACTCTTCAGTTTGTATATATATGAAATGGGAAAAAATGTCATCAGGCTTTTGTGTTACATTATAAATCAAATAGCTAACTTTCAACCATGGTGTTTTCAATTTATGAAGTCTAGAGATTATTTGTCACTGTCACCTTTGTGCAGTGCGGTTTCTGAAACTGTAGAAGTTTTCACTGATGGCACATAGTGTTTGTTTTCACAGTAACCCATTAAAGGAACGTGTATGTTGTAAATACACTATTCTAGATTATTTTTTATGTACTATAAAACATAGTACATTAAAGTACAACATAAGAACTAGCCCAAACAAATTGTAAACACACTTAAAACATAATTTTTAATTCATGGCAAATATTCCTTTAACTTGTATCTGTGTGCTGGATGCTGGACTTTATGCTGAATCATAGCCCCACCCACGAGGAGCACAGAATCTAGTTGTGGAGCAGACAGATGTCCAGACAGTTATCCAGGGCTGACTCAGGGCAAGCTCCATGCTGGTAGTTAGACACACAGGGGGGCATCATGTAGTGCAAGATATTTAGAAGGCAAAATGTCTAGATCTAGGGTCTAAATCTCTGGAAAGGGAGATTTAGTGTTTTATTTAGTGTGTGACACCAGTACAGTGTCAGTACTCAGAATTAACCCAGGCAATTGCATTATTTGAAAGACAGTTAAAAAAAAAAAAATCTGAGGTTAAATTTCTTGCTAGGAAAATGTAATATTTGTCAGTGCCCACCATGTTTCTATCAAAATTTTTCCTTAATTGGGGCTCCTATTACAATTTTGGTTCTTTGGAATTGTTTTAATTTTACATTATAATAAGTAAGTGAAGATGAAGCAAATTAATGCTTATTCCATGAAAGCCTGCTACTATTTGTCAACATTGTAGCTAATTCTTTACATGTGGACCATATAAATTTGATTATTGATAAAACATAGTATTTTTGGAATCTTTTTAAAAATATGAATAACATATAAAACAGTAAAGTACTATGGCTTCTGTTTTTATTTTTGTTAGTGTCATAGCACTGAGAATAATATTTCATTATGATATGATTGAATAAATATTTTATGAAAAACTGATCTACAGTATTAATAACCTGATTCAATGATAAGTTAGTAAAAAGTTCATAAGATAAAATTTAAAAAACTAATACTTTCAATAACTATTAATGAAAGAACATATTCTATTCAATTGTTGAAACTGATCAAAGGCAAATTTTTATTCTATGAAAACCATAAAATTTATTGTGCATTATGATACATAAATATAAATTTAGAGTGAGATTTAAATAAGAAATAATTTAAAACAATAAATTAAGAACATTGATCAGTTGTGTATTCCACAAAATGTGCTTAGCTACTGGTTTTTTATTTGAAGGGTTTGACCTGAGCATTCTGACCTGATTTCAATCTATTTGAAGGGATTTTTGAATATGTGGATCTGTAAGATACAATTGATCCTTGGACAGCATGGGGTTAGAGGTGTCGATCCATAGGTACAGTCAAAAATCCATGAATAATGTTTGACTTTCCCAGAACTTAACTACCAGTAACCTCCTGTTGACCAGTAAGCTTACCAATGACATAAACAGTTCATTAATATTTCATATATTTTCTTTATAATAAACTGTATTCTTAAAAAAGTAAGCTAGAGAAAAGAAAATGTTAGTAAGAAATAATAAGAGAAAATAGGTTTATATTACTGTATTGTATTGAAAAAAAGTGGATATAAGCGAACCTGTACAGTTAAAAATCAGGTTGTTCAAGGGTCAACTATATTTTTTTTCTGTGATAATTTATTTAAACTTTAATTTCTACTTTTAGTTGAAGTATAGTTGAAATAGAAAATTACATTAGCTTTGGGGCACCTGGGTGGCTCAGTGGGTTAAAGCCTCTGCCTTCGGCTCAGGTCATGATCCCAGGGTCCTGGGATTGAGCCCTACATCGGGCTCTCTGCTCAGTGAGGAGCCTGCTTCCTTCTCTCTCTCTGCCTGCCTCTCTGCCTACTTGTGATCTCTGTCTGTCAAATAAATAAATAAATAAATAAATAAATCTTTAAAAAAAAAAAAAGAAAAAAATTACATTAGCTTCAGTTGTACAATATAGTGATTTGAAAATTACATACATTATGAAATGCTCACTGTGATACCTGTAGTTACCAACTGTCATTATACGAAGTTATTACAATCTTTTTGGCCATGTTTTCTGTGCTATTCTTTTCATCTCCTTGACTTATTTTATAACTGGGAGTTTGTACCTCTTAATGTCCTTTACCTATAATACCTATTCCCTCACCCCACTCCCTTCTTCCAACCACCAGTTTGTTCTCTATGTTTGAATCTATTTCTTGTTTTGTTTTATTCATTTTTGTCTTTTAGATTCCACATATAAGTAAAATCGTTGTATTTGTGTTTCTCTGATTTATTTCACTTAGCATAGTACCCTCTAGATGTATTTATGTTGTCACAAATAGCCAAGATTTCTTTCTTTTTTATAGCCGAGTCATATTCCATTGTGTATATAATACACATATTCTTATCCATTCATATATTGATGGACACTTAGGTTGATTATATATCTTGGCTATCACAAACAATAAACCTAGGGATGCATAATATCTTTTCCAATTAGTGGTTTTCTTTTCTTCAGATAAATATCAAGGAGTGAAATTGATGGCTTGCATCATATTTCTATTTTTAATTTTTTGAGGAAACCCCATTTTGTTTTCTGTAGTGGTTGTACCAATTTACATTCCCACTAACAGAGCATGAAAGTTACCTTTTCTCTATATCCTTGCCAACATTTATTTCTTGACTTTTTGATCTTAGCTATTCTGACTTGTTTGAGGTAATATCCCTATGTGATTTTGATTTGCATTTCCCTGCTGATTACTGATGTGGAACATTTTTCACATATCTGTTGGATATCTCTATATCATCTTTGGAAAAATTTTTACTCAGGTGTTCTGCCCACTTTTAAATCAGAGTATTTTTTTGTTTGTTTGTTTTTCAGTTCTAGTTCTTTATATAGTTTGGATATTAAACCCTTATCAGATATATTTTTTGCAAATATCTTCTTCCATTCAGTAGGTTGCCTTTTTGTTGATGGTTCCTACCATTGTGCAAAAGCATTGCAGTTTAATGTATTCTCAGTTGTTTATTTCTGACTTTATTTCCCTTGCCCAGCAACACATTTGCACAATAATACTGCTGAAGCTAATGTCCAAGAAATAATTGACCATGATTTCTCTCTCTCTTTTTTTTTTTTTCTTTAAAGATTTTATTTATTTATTTGAGAGCGAGAAAGTGAGAGAGCATGAGAGGGGAGAAGGTCAGAGGGAGAAGCTGACTCCCCATGGAGGTGGAAGCCGGATGCAAGATTTCATCCTGGGATGCCAGGATCATGACCCGAGCCAAAGGCAGTGGCTCAACCAACTGAGCCACCCAGGCACCGTGACCATGATTTCCTTTAGACATTTAATGGCTTCAGGTCTTAGGTTGGGATCTTAAATTCATTTTGAGTTTATTTTTGTGTACAGTGTATAAAAGTGTTCCATGTTCCTTCTTTTGCATGTAAGCTGTCCAGTTTTGCCAAAACCATTCATTGAAGAGACTTTCTTTTCCTCACTGTATATTCTTGACTCCTTTGTGGGAGATTAAGTGACCATATAATTTGGGTTTACTTCTTGGCTATCCTGTTGTATTGATCTATATGTTTATTTTTCTGTCTACTTCAATTACTATAGCTTTGTACTATACTTTAAAATCTGGACTGTGATACGTCCACCTTTGTTCTTCTTTCTCAAGATTGTTTTGGCTATTTGGGGTATTTTGTGATTTCATACACTTTTGGGATTTTTTTTTAAGTTCTAGTTCTGTATAAAATGCTATTGGTATTTTTATAGAGATTGCATTGAATTTATAGATTATTTTATGTAGTGTGGACTTTAAACAATGTTCTTTCAATCCATGAGCATGGTATATCTTTCCATTTGTTTGTGTTCAGATTCTTTCATTAATGTCTCAACCATATTCAGAGTACACTTGTTTCACCTTTGGTTAAATTTATTCCTAGATATTTTATTCTTTCAGTTGCAGTTGTAAATTGAAATGTTTTCTTAATTTCTCTTTCTACTACTTATTATTGTGTAGAAATGCAACAGATTTCTGTATATTGACTTCATATGCTGCAACTGTGGTGAATTTATTCTAATAGTATTTTGGTGGACTCTTTAGGGCTTTCTATTTATAGTATAAGGCCACCTGCAAATAGTGACAGTTTTACTCTTCCCTTAGTGCATGTTGGATGCTTTTTCTTTTTCCTGTCTGATTACTATGGTTAGGAATGCCAGTACTGTGTAATAAAAGTGGTAAAAATGTGCATCCTTATTTTTGTTCCTGATGTTATAAGAATAGCTTTCAGCCTTTTACAATTATGATTTTAACTATGAGTTTGCCATATAAGGCCTTTATTATTTTGAGATGTGTTCCCCTTTACCCACTTTGTTGAGAGATTTTATCATAAATGGATGTTGAATTTTGTCAAGTACTTTTTTCTGAGTCTATTGAGATAATCATATGATTTAATTATTGTTTGTTTTGTTATTGTGGTATATAACATTAGTTATTTGCAGATCCCTGGAATATATCACACTTTATTAGTGGTGAATGATTATTTTACTTTGGGTTTGCTAATATTTGTTGAGAATTTTTGCATTTATGTTTACAGGGATGTTGGTGTGTACTATTTTGTCTTTTGTGATGTTTTTCACCATTTTCTGTATTAGGGTAATGCTGGACTTGTAGAATGCATTTGGAAGCATATCTTCCTCTTCTATATTTTGAGAAGGATACCTTGAAAAGGATAGATATTAACTTTTCTTTTAATGTTTGGTAAAATTCATTTGTGAAGCTATCTGGTGCTAGACTCTGGTTCTTGGGGAGTTTTTAGGGTTTTTGTTTTTGTTTTCTATTTCAATCTCATTACTAGCAATGGGTCTGTTCAGATTTTCTATTTCTTCCTGATTCAGTCTTAGAAGATTGTATGTTTCTTAAAGTTTATCCATTTTTTTTTCTAGGTTGTCTAATTTGTTGGCATAAAATTTTTACAGTAGTCTCTTATAATCCTTTCTATTTCTGTGGTTTAGGTTGTAACTTCTTTTATTTGTAATTTTGAGTCCCCTCTCTTGATGTCTCAGCAAGGTTTATCAGTTTTATTTATCTTCTCATAGAAGAGCTCTTAGTTTCCTTGTTTTTTTTTTTTCTATTTCTTTATGTTGATATTTTATTTTCACTGTGATCTTTCTTTCCTTCTGCTAACTTTGAGCTTTCTTTCTTTCACTTTTTCTTGTTTCTTTAGGTGTAAAGTGAGGGTTTTTTTTTTCTGAGATTTTTATTGTTTCTTGAGGTAGACCTGTATCACTACAAACTTCCTTCTTAAAACTGCTTTTGTTGCATCAAAAGGCTTTGAACTATGGTGTTACCATTTTTATTTGTCTCTAGGCAATTTTTAAAATTTCCTCTTTGATGTTTTTGAGTGATCCATTGGTTGTTTAATATCATGTTGTTTAGCCTCTACATGTTTGTGTGTTTCTCAGTTTTTCTCTTATCTTGAGATAAGTTTCATACTGTTGTGGTCAGAAAAAAATGCTTGATATGATAAGTTCAATCTTAAATTTACTGAGACTTGTATTGTGGTCTGACATGTAATCTATCCTGGAGAATGTTTCATGTGCACTTAAGAAGAATGTGTATTTTGTCATTCTTGGATAGATTGGTTATATTTGTTAATGTCACATAGTCTAATGTTTTGGTCTAAGATCTTGTTCAAAGCTACTGTTTCCTTACTGACTTTCCTTCTAGATGATCTATCTATTGATGTAATTGAGGTGTTAAAATCCCCTACTGTTATTGTATTACTGTCAGTTTCTTCCATTATATCTGTTAATGTTTGCTAGATACATGTAAGTGCTCCTAAATTGTCTGCATGTTTATAATTATTATACCTTCTTGTTGGATTAATCATTTTATCATGATGTAATACCCTTGTGTCTTGTCACAGTCTTTGTTTTAAAGTCTATTGTGCATGATATAAGTATTGCTGCCACAGATTTTTTCCACTTTCATTGTCATGGAATTTTTTTTTTCATCATTTCAGTTTTATTCTGTATATTTTGGTCTGAAGTGGGTATCTTATAGGTAGCATATGAATTTTTTTTTCTTTTAATCTATTAAGTCATCCTAGGTTGTTTTTTGTTTTTGTTTCTGTTTCTGTTTTGTTTTGTTTTGTTTTTTTCCTTTTCTCCTGAAGGAAATTTCTTTAACATTTCTTTTAAGGCCAGTTTAGTTGTAATGAACACTTTCATTTGGGAAAATCTTTATCTCTCCATCAGTTCTTAATGATTACCTTGCCAAATAAAGTATTCTTGGTTCTAGATTTTTGTTTTGTTTTGTTTTGTTTTTGTTTTTGTTTTTGTTTTTGTTTTTCCCCTCTCTGCACTTTACAGGCCAGAAGAGAGTTCCCTTGGTACATAATGATTTGTTTTGGTCTCTTCTTTTTAATGTTATATTTTTAATTTTTGTTATTCTAATTAGCATGTGTCTTGATATGGACCTTAGATTTATTATATTTGGGACTCTCTGTGCTACCTGGGTCTGGACAGGTTTTCTTTCCCAGGTTAGGGATGTTTTCAGCTATTATTTCTTCAGATAACTTTCTGGCCTTATTCTGTGTCTTTTCCTCCTGAGGTCCCTATAATATGAATGTCATGCTTGATGTTGTTACGGAGGTCCCTTTACCCTATCCTCATTTAATTTTTTTTTTTCTTCTTGTTGCTCAGCTTGGTTGCTTTCACTCTTATCTTCTAGATTGCCGATCTACTCTTTTGCATCCTCTTTTCTGCTATTGATACCCTCTAATGTAATTTCCCTTTTTAGTTATTGAATCTTCAGCTCTGACTGGTTCTTTTTTCTGTTTTCTAACTCCCTGTTGCAGTACTAAGTATTTACCCAGTGTTCTTACAAGCCTCATGAGTATCCTTATGACTGTTACATTGAACGCTTTAGCAGATAGATTGCTTACCTCTGTTTCATTGAGCTCTTTCCCTTGGATTTTACCTTGTTCTTTCATTTGGTTCATATTTCTCTGTCTCTGAATTTTGTTTGGCTCCCTGTGTTTATTAGTAAGTTTTAAGTAGATCAGCAGTATCTTTGGATCTTGAAAGTAGTGGTTTTATACAGAAGGCATCTTGTGCTGCCTAGTAGGGTAACCCCCCCCCCCCCCGCCCCGGTCACCAGTAAGAGGTAATCCAGGACTTCTTTTTATGTGGGCTGTGTGTGCTCTTTTGTTGCAGCTGGGCTGCAACTGCTGTGGATGTGCTGATGCACAGAGATGGCCCTCAGCCCAGCTATCAATGACTAAACATGACTACTGTGTTTGTGCTGGTGGGCAGGTCTTATCCTTGGTAGGGATGCCTGAGACTTCTGACTGTAGGTACTGTGGAGATACTTATGGGTGGGACTACCTTCCATTGCAGCTGAGTGAGAAGCAGAGCTGTAGTTACTGCAGGCATGCTGATGGGTTAGGTTCCTACCTTCCTGGGGTAGGATTCACTCTGAAGCAGTGCTAGTCCCAGCTGGGCTTTCTTGCTGGTTGTGATTGGGTTGTAGGCACACTGGGTGACATCAGTCTAGGCTCAGGTAGCTCACTGGGTCCTGTAGTACAGGATATCATTTGGAGGGCAGGTGAGTTGGGTAGGGAATGTCTGTAAGGAAACAAGTGGGCAGGGCAAGTGTGTTAGCAAAGTTGAAGAAGAGTGTCAAAATGACTTCTTCAAGTGATCTGTCAGCTACACTGCAGGAGGGCAAGAAAAATGCTACCCACCAATTTGTTCTCAGAAAAATTCCATGAAGGTCTCTTACCCTCAGGCATATGTTCTAAAATTAACCAATACTTCATGTTTATTACAGGTCCTTTTTAAACTGCTGCTTCTGTGTTGGGTCTTAAGCAAAGTGATAGAGTCTCCTGGCCCTTTACGAGTGGAGACATGGTTTTCTGTCTCTTCAGCTCTCCTAAAGTTAAGCCCTTTGATTTTCAAAGCTTCTGGAGCTAAGACCCACCAATTTTTAAAACTGAATATTATAGGTTCTTATTGTTCTCATTATAGGTCCCCAGGGCAATGAGTGCCCTGCATATGGTTTGATCCTTTTACTCTTCTATGTCTGTGATATATCTCTTGTTTGTGGGTTACCTCACTGAGGGTAGGCTCCTGACCAATCTCTACCCTTCTTACTTTTCTTGATGTGACCTTCTTTTTCTCTATAAGTGTAGAAGGTCCATTCTGCCAGTGTTCAGGTTATGTTTAGAGTGGGTTTCATTATATGTAGCTATTGCCTTAGTGCCTCAATGGAAGATGAGCTCAGAATCCTCCCACTCTGCCATTTCCTCCCAACTGCTCTCTCATATTTATATTTTTAATCATAGCATGTGCCTGTCAACTTCATTCTCTATAATAAATGTATTAAAAATTAAAATAGTGTTAACTTTCTATCTCCCTTTTGATAATTGCTCCCATGTCAATAAAGGCTCATTTGGTTAAATCTTGATAGAAATCAATGCTGTATCCATCAGCGTACAAACCAAGAAGCTAAAGACATTTCACATGCATTTATTATACATAATATTTTCATAACCACCCTATTGATATTGCTGTTGAAAGTTAATACTGTGCCATCACATTGATGTCTTGTAAGGCTACACCCAGGCTGCTGCTTTATTTGTATTGGATTGTAATTAAGAACTGGTTTTGTATCTCATTTCTGAGATCGGATGTTGGTTCCACCTCTTTCCAGTTGTATGATGTTGTGGAGTTTGCCTAGCCCCTCTGTTTTTGTTTTCTCATGTGTAGCAAGGAAAATAACATTACCTTCATCATTGTGTTGTGTGAGGATTAAGTTATTAAATCTAATAGATTTAGGACAGTGTTTGACATGATAATTGCCATGGAAGTATTGATAATTATTGTACTTTCCTGACCACCTACAGATCTAAATCTTGAAATAACCTCTCAGATACAGATTTTTCTATAGTTCACATCATACTAAAATCAGAGTAAATGGCATACTAATTCATAAAGCAATATTTTGTTTAGCAGACAGATGAGTATTTACTAAAGCATGCTAATTTACCATTTATATAAAATGGATATGAATAACTCATTTTACCATTTTAATTGCATGCTGATAGTTTTACTAATGTTCTCATTATTTGGTTTTAAGTATAAAATTATTATATATTATTTTTAACAATTTACAATAACATTGTAGCAAATAATTCTACCATTCCCACTCACCAAGTATGGATACTGGTAATATTTGGCAAATATATTTCAAAATATTTTGTTGTATGTACATCCAAATATTTACATGAGTTCATTTAAAAAAGGCCATAATTATGGGCACTTTGGTAGGTA
This sequence comes from Enhydra lutris kenyoni, assembly GCF_002288905.1. Taxonomy (NCBI): domain Eukaryota; kingdom Metazoa; phylum Chordata; class Mammalia; order Carnivora; family Mustelidae; genus Enhydra; species Enhydra lutris. Next base: position 16,336,222 of record NW_019154116.1, on the reverse strand, counting down.
GTACAGCCAGTCATCTGGCTCTTGGTTTCAAGCTCAGATTGTGGTCTCAGGGTCATGAGATCAAGCTCCGCAATGAGTTCTGCACTCATCTGGAGTCTGCTTCAGGTTCTCTTTCTCCCTCTGCACCTCCTGCTCATGCTCTCTCTTTCTCTATCTCAAATAAATAAATAAATCTTAAAAATAAAGGGCCATAATCATTAATTTTATATTTTAATTATTAAATATAATTATTCATAAATCTAAAATTAAAATAAAAATGCCTTCACCTATGCCATTTTTAGATGGCAGGTTGAGTTGTCACTTTGATTCTTACCTTTGTCAATAGCTCCTCAATGAACATTTTGTAAGTTGAAAGAAATCCTATTATTTATATTAATTTTTTACATTTTTAATAAGCTTTTGATATTTTCTTTTATATGGGTTTCTTCAGCTTTATTGAGTTACAATTGACATAACATTGTGTAAGTTTAAGGTGTATAATGTGTTAATTTGACATTTACATATTGCAGAAGGATTATCGCCATAACTTTAGTGAATATTGGCATCATGTCCCATTAATATAGTGTGTGTGTGTGTGTGTGTGTGTGTGTGTGTGTAGTGAGAACATTTAAAAATTTATTTTTAGTAACTTTCCAGTATGTAATACAGTGTTAATAACTGTAATCACCATGCTACATGTTAGATCTCCAGCAATTATTCATCTTATAGCTGGAAGTTTGTGATTTTTTGACCAACATATCTGCTTTTCTCCTACCTGCTCATCCCTGGTAACCATCACTCTACTTCTGTTTCTAGAAATTTGGCTTATATAGCTTCCACAGAGAAAGTTATATCATACAGTATTTTTCTGTCTGACATATTTCACTTAGCACAAATCCTCAAGGTCTATTTATACTTTTACAAGTAAAAAGATGTCCTTTCTCATAGCTGAACAGAATTCCATTATTGTGCACATGAACATAAGCACACATGCACACACACCTTTCCTATCCATTCATCTGTTGACAGACACTTAAATTATTATCACATCTTGGTTATTGTGATAATGCTTCATTGAATATGGAACTACAGATATCTATTCCAGATCATGATATATTCTTTGGATATATATATTCAAAAGTGGGATTGCTGAAATATATGGTAGTCCTATTTTTAATATTTTGAAGAACCTCTATACTATTTTGAGTAGTGGCTGAACTCATTTCATTTACATTGCCATAAGTAGTACACAATGGTTCTTTTTATCCTACATCATCACCAAAACTTAAATCTTTTTCATAGTAGCCATTCTAAAAGTTGTGAAGTAATACCTCATTGTGGTTTTCATTTGCATTTCCCTGGTGATCAGTGATGTTGAGCATCTTTTCATGTACCTGTTGGCCATTTCTGTGTTGTCTTTGAAAACTTTTCTCTTCAGGTACTTTGCAAACTTTTAAATCAAAATGTTTGTTTTCTTTGCTCTTGAGTTGTCGAAGTATATTTGCATATTTTGGATATAAACCTTTTATCAGATTTATGATTGTTAAATATTTTTGTCCATTTCATGAGTTGTCTTTTCATTTTTTTGATGGTTTCCTTTGGTATGTAGAGGCTTTTATAAATTTGATGTCCCCCCCTTTTTTTCATTCTTTCTTGTGTTTCCTTTGTTTTTGATGTCTAATCTAAAATATCATCACCAAGACCTATGTTAAAGAGCATGGCCCCTGTTTTATCTAGGACTTTTATGGTTTTATGTCTTACATTCAAATCTTTAATCCATTTTCAGTTTATTTTTGTGTAAGATGTAAGGTAAGAGTCCATTCACCCTTTTGCATGTGGCAGTTTTGTTTATAAAATACCATTTATTGATGAGACTATTGTTTCTACATGTATATTCTTGACTCCTTTGGTATAAAGTATTAACCGTATATGGATAGGTTTATTTCTGAGGTTTCTATTCTATTCATGCCAATATCGTACTATTTTATTTATTGAAGTCTTGAAATGTAGTTTCAAATCAGGGAGTGTGATGCCTCCAGCTTTGTTCCTTTTTCTCAGTTGCTTTGCATATTTGGGTTTTTTTGTAGTTCCACATAAATTTTAGAATATTTCTTCTATTTCTGTGAAAATGCCATTGGAATTTTGAAAGAGATTACATTGGATCTATAGATGACTTTGGGTGATCTTACATTCACAATATTCTTTCAATCCATGAACATGGAATATCTTTCCATTTGTCTTCCATTTCTATTATCAATGGTTTATAACTTTTAGTGTACAGATTTTTTATTTCCTTGGTTAAATTTGTTCATAAGCATTTTATACTTTTGATACTATTATAAATTGAATTTTTAAAAAAAATATCTTTCTGATAGTTTATTAGCATATAGAAACAGCTGGTTTTTACATAATTTATATCCTGTACTTAACTAAAATTGCTTAACATTTTTTTATGGAGTCTTTAGGGTTTTCTATATACAATATTATCTGTAAATATAAAAATGTTACTGTTTCCTTTCTGATTTAGATGCTATTTATTTATGCATGCATGCCTAATTGTTTTGGCTAGGACTTCCAGTATGATATTGAGTAAAAATGTAAAGGGTGGGCACTCTTGTCTTTAACAATCTTGAGTTTGATGTTAGCTATGGCTTCTTACATATAGTTTTTATTATGTTGAGGAATATTCCCTTCATACATAGTTTGTTGAGATTTTTTATCATGAAATGATGTTGAATTTTGTAAAATGCTTATTCTCCTTCTATTGAGACAATCAATGATCACATGGTTTTTGTTGTTAATATGCTGTATCACATTGCTTTATGGGCAAATTTTGTACCATCCTTGCATCCCTGGAATAAATCCCATTTTATCATGGTGTATGGCATTTTAATATATTGAAATCAGTTTGCTAATATTTTGTTGAGGATTTTTCTATTTGTGTGCATCAGAGGCATTATTAACCTACAATTTTCTTTTCTTATTATGTCCTTGTCTGGCATGGGTGTCTTGGTAATGCTGACCTCATAAGATGAGTTTGGAAGTATTCTCTCCTTTTCTATTTTTTTTTTTTTTTTTTTAGCTCTTCTAAAGGTTTATTTTTAAGGAACCAAATTCTAAATTTTATATCTTCATCCTTTGAACATATGTTTGCTTTATTTACTATATTACCTCCTTTTTTTCTCCTTTTCTATTCTTGAGAAGACTTTGAGAAAGATTGGTATTCTTTAAATATTTGGTAAAGTTCACCAGTGAGTCCTCTGGTCCTAGACTTTTGCTTGGGAGATTTTTGATTACTAATAAACAGTCTGTTTAGATTTTTTTAATTTTTCATATTTCAGTCTTGGTAATTTCTCTGTTTCTAGGTATTTCTCTATTTATTCTAGATTGTTCAGGTTTTTTTTAGCATATAATTATTCACTGTACTCTATTTTCATCCTTTGCCTTTGTGTGGTGTCAGTTTCATCTTTCATGTACAATTTTACTTCTTTGAGTTTTCTTTTTCTAGCTTAGTATAGGTATAGATTTCTCTTTCTCTCTTTTTTTTTATTTTTTAAGTTTTTAAAAGTTATTTATTTATTTATTTATTTGAGAGAAATAGAGAGGGAGAGCATGAGCAGAGAGAGGGAGAAGCAGACTCCTTGGTGAGCAGAAAGCCTGATGTAGAGCTCAATTCTAGGACCCTGAGATCATGGCCTGAGCCACTCAGGAACCCCATCTCTTTATCTAAAACAAAACAAAACAAAACAAAAATCTCTGAATTGTATATTTTTTAGTCTTTTTAGTCTCTATTCCATTTATTTTCACTCTGATTCTTATTTCCTTCCTTCTCCTAACTGGCTTTAGTTTGTTTTTATTTAAATGGTTCTTTGAGGTATAAAGTTAAGTTGTTTTGAATCTATCCTTTTTACTTAATGTCTTTCTTATTTATCACTATAAATGTCCCTTTTAGAAGTGCTTTTATTGAGTCCCTTAAGTTGTGATATGTTTAGTTTCCGTTTGTCTCACGATATTTTCACTTTTGATTTCTTCTTTGACCCACCAGTTGTTTTACAGTGTATTGATTAATCTTTTTAATCTTTATGTATTTGTGAATTTTTTTTTAGTTTTCTTCTTGAAATTGATTTCTAATTTAATTAATGTGTGTTCAAAAAAGATGCTTGATGTGATTTAAATCTTTTTTTTTTTAATTAAGACTTGTTTTGTGGCCTAACATATGACAAATGTTAGAGAATGTTCCATGTGTGTTTAAGCAAAATATATATTCTGCCTCAGTTGGATAAACTGTTCTATAAATGTCTGTAAAGTTGATATGGTCTAAGATATCATTTAAGTCCAATGTTTCCTTACTGATTTTCCTGGACGATCTATCCGTTGTTGAAAGTGGGGTATTGAAGTTCCCTACTTTTAGTGTGCTACCATGTGTTTCTCCTTTCTTTTCTGCTAATACTTGCTTCATATATTTCGATGCTTCAAAATTGGGTGCAATTTGTTCTTTTTTAAAAAGATTTTATTTATTTATTTGACAGAGAGATCACAAGTAGGCAGAGAGGCAGACAGAGAGAAAGGGGGAAGCAGGCTCCCCGCTGAACAGAGAGCCCGATGACCTGAGCCAATGGCAGAGGCTTTAACCCACTGAGCCATCCAGGAGCCCCTGCAATTTGCTTTTTATCAGAATTTTGATATTATGCAAATTTTCTTGAAATGTTTTAGTGTTTTTTTTCTTTTTAATGACTCATTTTAGGACTACTTCAGTGCTACTTAAGGCAAGATATTGAGGAAGATTTATAGGTAAATCTTTCCTGAAAGTTCTAATAGTAAATGCTCCTCCACATTTAATAAAAAACAGAGTAATACTAAATTTAAATTGATGGGAGGAAAATATATTTAACCTCTACTTTTCACTGATAGAGCCTCTTAAGTTACTTCTAAGGCGTCATCCACACGTAATAGTCAAGCACATTATGGATAAGTGTGATAAATATTATTTTCAAAATGGTAGTGATGAAGTTCTAGAACCTAGGTGAGGTTCGGTGGGCTGAGGTCCGGAGCCGATGACCAAGAAAGAATTCTTGAGACATATTTGGTGCAAAATGGTGGTTTATTAAAGCACGGGGACAGGACCCATGGGTAGAAAGAGCTGCTGCCCCGGGTTGTGAGAGAAGGCAGGTGACGTACCTTGCGGTTGGGGGAAGGTGAGGGGAAGGGAGGTTTCAATGGAGCTTTCATATGCTAAAGAGGGCCTATAAGGTGCCAGGATACCGGAGGCCTTGCGGCTTGATCAATGTTGTCTTTTGGCCAGCCATTAACATCAAGATAGTTGGGAGATTCCTGGTGGGATGTCACAATCCTGCTATCAAGCATCTTTGTTAGTGAGATTTAGGTTCAGAAAAGATTTAACTATATTTACATTTCCTTCCGCCTCAGCCTCCTTCAGTTTTGTTTATGGAGGGGAGGGTGACATTAGGGCTTGAGGAACTGAGTTTTTTGCCTCTGGAAATTGTGCTATTGATAAGGTAACTTCTTTGTCTGTAGATCTATCCCTAGGACATTTGTAAACCAAGGGAGACTCCTGTCTTGTAGATTGTGATTTCTGCCAAGTTAACTATTTGTTTCTTGTTTATGGCAGTCAGGGGTGCCTGAGGAATGTCACACATATTACTGAGGGGAGCGGATGGAGAGGGGATGTAAGGTGCCAGCTTTTGCTTTGTCCTCAGCCAGCCTCTTGCTCCCTCATCAGTAGTGAAGTAAGAGATGCCAAATTTCATGAGAGCAGTCTTTGTTCAAGACTTTGTAACCCCAGTGCTTAGATTAGTGTCTGGCCCAGTGTCTAGAATATGTCTGACAGAACAAAGGTACTTGTTAAGTGAATTAATAATGAATCATTTAAGATATTCACGCAATAAATAAGGTGTATATCTTACACAAATTTATTTTAGTGCAATAAAATAAAAATCTGTTTAAATTTTGGAATATAGTTTTTAAATAAATTATTCCTTATAGGTAATTTAAAAAGTATTCAGAAGAAAATTATTTAGGATGTTTCCAATGTTGGAATAAATTCATAATCTTTCTCTTTTGAGTTTTTGAGATTTTATGTGGGCCAAGTGGTCATGATAGAATTTATAAAGGATATAGCCATAAATTATAATTTAATTCACTTGCTGAACAAACAATTTTGTTTTTTTTTATTGCCTAATGGACACTCTGTTAAACACTGAAGAGTGCTGCAATTAACAAGACAATTGTGTCTTTCTCTTTATGAAATTTTAATCCAATGACTGTTTACTTTTGGGTGGCATCTTTAAGTCTTCACAAAGAAACAAGGAAGTCAACAGTAGCTACTACTGTATTGTTTGTGAATATGAAAATCAACTACTCTTTATTTTCTAATTTGTCTCAGAGATTCTGGGCAGAGAATATTCTTAGTTTTCTTCAAAAGAGAATAGACAACTTGAAATCTGATACCACATTTCCTTAAAGTGATCTGTGACTAACAAACAAACCTCCCCTCCCCAAAACCACCTCACCAAAACAAACAAACAAACAAAATGGAAAACTTCTATCAAAGGAAAGTAGATTTATTTTTTAAAAAGTCTCTCATCCATTCCTGCATATTAAAGTGCATATTTGTAAATTTAGAACATACAGACAGGCACCTTTTGAACTCTAAATTTAGTCATAAACTAAAGGCTTCAGTGTGCGAGCCCTGTTTAATGTCGGCAAAGAGCCAGTTCATTTCTTCCACCGATGGCAGTGGGTATTGCTTATAATGATGTTAGAAGCAGGTGCTTATGCATTCCTGTCATTAGTATAAAAGACCTTCTACTTCAGGTCAGGTGATAAAAATGAAAGTCTATATGTCGACTCCAATACCACTGGATTCCATCAAAAAAGAACGTGTATGTTAACTCGGTAGGGGATGATTCCACAAAGTTCTCTAGTTCACTTTATTCATTTCTTTCAGTCTTGGGGCTGTATTTCTGAAACACCAGTAGCTAAAATAAAGCTAGCTTTCCTGAAAGTCAATTGTTGGGTTAGTTTATTTACTTATTTTATAAATGCATACCAAGCCAGACTCTCTCTCAGCAAGGGTGCAGAATACAAATAATTGGAGAAAGTAAAATATACCATATGATTTCCTGCTGTTTCCAAGCATCTTTGCAGAATATATCTCACTTGCCTATTGACAAAAGTCATCCTTGCTAAACAGGTTTATTATAAGGTGCTCTCTTTCTATCTCTCTCTCTATCTATCTATCTCTCCTTCCCTCCCTACCTCTCTTTCACACACACACACACTCACACACACTCTCTCTCTCTCTCTTTCTCTCTCTCTCTCACACACACACACACACACACAAGCCAAATGAAAGAATAGGTGTTTTTGGAATCCAGATTTGAGAATTTAAAACTTAGTTTGTATGGCTGCCAAACTTGAACATGAGTATATTTCACAAGTGAAGAATATCTTGGGTTTGAGTTTATATGCCAATAACCTTGAATATATCTCAAAAGAGATTTTATATTTGCTACTGATATTAAGTCAGAAATAGGTTTTAAATGTGCCTAAAATAATTATTTTACATTTTATAGTAACTGGCCATGTAAAATAAAACCACAATTTTGTTAAAGGGAACAGTAGAACACATTTTCCTATGCTAGTTGTCTTTCATAGAAGTATAAATGAAAGTGCTGCATTTCAGGGTCTTTTGAAAGCAAGATGTTATTTTACATGCCTAATTCTCAGGCTGTTATATCCGCAAATTCTTTAGAGAGAACCTGTCTTTTCCTGTGTTCTGACCTCAAGGCATAGCCTTAGACCCTCGAGTTTGTACCACCTGACTTTGTTCCAGCTACCCACAGATAATTGGATTCAGCCAAGCACCTAACTCAAAGCATTTAATTCATACAATAATTGATAAAAAATGAAAAAGTTAAAATGAATATACTTTTTTCCCCAAGAGTCTGAGTAAGTGAGAATTTAAAGATGATCTGGTTATTATAGTAAGTGCTATCCTGAAAGGACGTACATGGACAGAGGTAGGTCATGAGAGATGAGGAGTAAACCAAATTATGAATATATCCGAGTCAAGGAATACTGAAGTTATAATGTAGCAAGAACTGTATGGGACAGGAGAGCTATAAAGTAGAAGAGAAAGATCTTCAATTTGTAGTGTAAAGAGATCCTAAACGTATAAATATACAAGCTCTTAATGTAGATGTTTCTGATAAGGAAATGGAATTTTCTTGGATCCAAATAATCCTCAAGTTTCTGAGAACTTCCTGGCCATACTATTGATCATTACACTTTGAACTCACAAAAAGTAGTTATAAGATAGAAAAAGAAGACATTACTATAAAGTAAATGGCACAGACATGTCATTTTGTGTTGAGGACTCAAATTCTTTATTTAATTTAATCCTTGAGTCAAATCTATCCATTCTTTTCATATTTAGAGCAGTTTTTCTTTTTTTTTTATTTTTTATTAACATATAATGTTTTATTAGCCCCAGGGGTACAGGTCTGTGAATTGCCAGGTTTACATACTTCATAGCACTCCCTATAGCACATGTGACAACCATTTCTTGAGTGTCTACCATGTGTCTAATATTTGGGGATGAAATATCCTGTTTTCAGGGAGCAGATATTTAGGAAAAAGTAATCTATAATAAATAATTATATATTAAACACACACATTTTATAGTATATTTCTTAGTTTCAGTTCTCTGGGGACCAGCCTTTAATGCAGAAAATCATCTGCAGAAAGTTTATTTAGTGTTTTCTTGGTATCACACCTACAGGGGAAAGGAAAAGGATTGGACAAAAAAAGGTGTTGAATTGCACCACAGTCTTAACAAGGGGTTTTCCAGGTTTAAGGCTGAAATGCTTCTTGAACATTATTCCACCTTGAAGCAAGTGCGCAAGCTTTTATTTCCTCCCTTGGTTCATGACCAATCATAGAACATGGGTTGCCTTCAGGGAGGAAAAATGAATCTTTTCTTTGGTGAAGGTTCAATATTCACAAATCAATCAGTCTGTGATACATCACATCTATAAGAGAAAGGACAAAAACCACATGATCATTTCAGTAGATTCAGAAAATTCATTTGACAATACGCAATATCCATTCATGATAAAAGGACCCAACAAAGTAGGTTTAGAAGGAAAATACTTCAATATAGTAAAGGTTATATATGAAAAACCCACAGCAAACTTCATACTCAATAGGGAAAAGCTGAGGGCTTTCCCTCTATTTGGTCAGAAACAAGATAAGGATGTCTACTATAACCACTTGTATTCAACATAGTACTGGAAGTCATAGCCACAGCAATCATATAACAAAAAGAAATAAAAGGCATCTACATTGGTATGGAAGAAGTAAAACCCACTATTTGCAAAGGACAGGAATCTCTATATAGAAAACCTGAAAGACTCCAGCAAACAACTGCTTGAACTGATAAATGAGTTCAGTAAAGTTGCAGGATACAAAATCAATGTACATAAATCTGTTGCATTTCTATACACCAATAATAAAACAGCAGAAAAAGAAATTAAGGAAGCAATCCCATTTACGATTGGACCAACAACCATAAGATACCTTGGAATAAACCTAAACAAAGAGGTGAAAGACCTGTGCTCTGAAAACTGTAAAATGCTGATGAAAGAAATTGAAGATGACACAAATAAATGGAATAACATTCCATGCTCATGGATTGGAAGAACAAAGATTCTTAAAAATCTCTATACTATCCAAATAAACCTACACATTTAAGGCAATCTTTGTTAAAATAACAACAACATTTTTAGCAGAACTAGAACAAGCAATCTTTAAATTCATATGAAACCATAAAAGACTCCAAAGAGCCAAAGCAACCTTGAAAAGCAAAGCAAAGCTGGAGGCATCACGATTCTGGACTTCCTGTTATATAACAAAGTTGTAGTAATCAAGATAGTATGATACTAACACAAAATAGACACATAGGTCGATAGAACAGAATAGAAAACCCAGATATGAACCCACAACTATATGGTCAGTTAATCTTTTACAAAGCAGGAAAGAATATACGGTGAGAAGAAGACCATCTCTTCAACAAATGGTGTTGTGAAAACTGGGCAGCTATAAGCAAAAGAAAGAAACTGGACCACTCTCTTACACCATACACAAAAGTGAATTCAAAATGGATTAAAGACCTAAATGTGAGAGCTGAACTATAAAAGTCCTAGAAGAGAACACAGGGAGTAAGCTCTTTGACATCAGCCTTAGCAAATTCTTTCTATATATGTCTCTGGGGGCAAGGAAAACAAAGGAAAAATAAACAATTGGGACTACATCAAAATAAGAATCCTCTGCACAACAAAGGAAACTATCAACAAAACTAGAAGACACCCTGCTGAATGGAAGAAGACATTTGCAGATGACATATTCAATAAAGGGTTAGTATCTAAAATGTATAAGAACTTATACAATTCAATACCTGAAAAACAAATAATCCAGTTTAAAAATGGGCAGAAGACATGAACATCCATTTCTTCAAAGAAGACACAAATAGCCAACAGACATAAGAAGATGCTCATAATCAGTATCAGAGAAATGCAAATCAAAGCTACAATGAGATATCACTTCACACCTATCAGAATGACTAAAATCAACAATACAAGAAAAAAAAGGATGTTGTGGAGGATGTGGAGAAAAAGGAACCTTCTTGCACTGTTGGTGTGGATACAAACCACTACAGACACTGTGAAAAACAGTATGGAGGTTCCTCAAAAAGTTAAAAATAGAAATACCACATGACCCAGTAATCACACTACTGGGTATTTACACACACAAAAATACAAAAATGATAATTCAAAGGGATGCATGCACACCTATGTTTATGGCAGTATTATTTATAATATTCAAGATACGGAAGCAGCTGAAGTGCCCATTAATAGATGAATGGATAAAGAAGATATGATCTAGATCTGTCTATCACCTATCTATCTATCTATCTATCTATCTGTCTATCTATATCTATCATATATCTATCAATCTTGATCCATCTATAAAAAAAGAATGAGGGGCACCTGGGTGGCTCAGTTAAGCATCTGACTCTTGGTTTCAGTTCAGGTCATCATCTTATGGGTCCTGTAATTGAGCTCCATGGTGGACTTCACACTCAGTGGGGAATCTGCTTGGAGACTTTTTCCCCCACTCACATTCTCTAAAATGAATAAATAAATCTTTAAAAAATGAAATCTTGTCATTTGCCATAATACTGAGGAGCTAGATAATATAATGCTAAGCAAAATAAGTCAGAGAAAGACAAATACCATGAGTTGACTCATGTGGAATTTAAGAAGGAAAATGAATGAGGAAAGGGGAAAAAAGAGAGCAAGAGAGAGAGAAGAAATGGACTCTTAATTATAGAGAACAAACTGATGGTTAACAGAGGGAAGGTGGGTAGGGGGATGGGTGAAATAGATGGAAATAGGTGATGTGGATTAAGAAGGGTACTTGCTGTGATGAGCACCAGGTGGTGGATGGAATGTTGAATCACTATATGGTACACCTAAAACTAATAAAAAATTGTACATTAAAAAAAAATAAATTGTAGCAATAATATTATTTACTCCCTGAGGGACAGGAGACGTCTCATCTTGTTCCAGTCTTGAGATACTATTTTTCTAGAGTGCCAGGTGAATCATTGAAGTCAGTAAGTCCATCTTCATGTTTTTAATCCCTGGAGAACTGAGTCACTACTACACATGCAAGCCCATTTAGCTTCTTTGATTTTCAACCTTTCTCAGAATAGGGCATGGTGCTTTAGAGAAAGTTTTTCATAACTTAATCCATCTTGACTTGTGGAACTAATATTTATGAGTACACTAGTCAGAAAGCTTTCCATTTTTGATAGTTTATCTAATTGAAAATCCAGGAGTTAGAACCAGTTCAGGCTATGGTGTATGAGCCCAAATGATATCTAGAATCTTTCAACGGCCCATTTACTTGGGTTTTCCCTTGCACTGGAGTGATGTTTCTTACCTTACGCATTCCCTACCAGAAACATCAGTCTTGTCCACAATTTCTACTCTTGTGATAAAGGAATTATATCTAAATCTGTTGATTGCTCCTAAATTTATTTCTCCAATTCTAATTATTTTTCATGTCCACGTATTCTTGAATATACCCCCATCTGTATAACTCATCATCACATCATTCTGCATCTCCCCATACCTGGTCTGTAAATACCCCATTTGGGTGATGTGTACAACCACACAACCAGTTGTTTGAGTGGAAAACTTGTTCATTTTAATCAAAATGTCCTATAGATTATTTTTATTGAAAAACACTATTTTTTTAAAGATTTTATTTACTTATTTGAGAGAGAGAGAGAGAGAGAGAGAGAGAGAGCACAAGCTGGAGGGAGAAGCAGACTGATAGGGAGAAGCAGACTCCCCACCAAACAGGAAACTTGATGCTGGGCTCGATCCCAGGACCCTGAGATCATGACCTGAGCCAAAGGCAGCTGCTTAATCAACTGAGCCACCGAGGTGCCTCAACACTAAACTATTTAAAAGAAGTAAAATAAACTTTTAAAAACACTTCAGAATTGCAATTCTTATTTTTCCTTAAAAATATTATCTTTATTGGGGTACCTGGTAAACATCTGCCGTCAGCTCAGGTTATGATCTCTGGGTCCAGGGATCAAGCCCATCAACTGGCTTCATGCTCAGCAAGGAATCTGCTTCTCCTCTTGCCCTTCCCTCTCCCCACTTGTGCTCACTTGTGCTCTCTTTCTCTCTCTTTCATGAATAAACAAAATCTTAAAAATTTTTAAAAAAAATTACAGTAAAACCCTAACTTTAGAAATCTATAATCATCTAGAAATATTACAGTGACAGAAATTTTATAGAAGAAATAGTCCATAAAATGAGTCTACTATCATCACAGTTATACTGAAGAACATCTGCATAACAGTAGCCAGTTTAACATTATTGTATAAAAATGAGTAAGAATGTATTTCAGATTTGTAATTTTCTGGGGTATAGCTCAGTGGTAGAGCATTTGACTGCAGATTTATAATTTTCAGCATTCCATATAAACTTTATTAAAAGACTAAATTATGCCTTCAGCATAAGCCACAAAGTAGGAAAATAATTTTATTCCCTATTATATGAGAAAAGGATTTTTATCTTCCTGGAATGAATTATAATCACACTTGTTACAATTAATAGTAGAACACATGTAATACGTTTTGATCATATCCTTTTTTTTTTTTTTTTCTTTTCTGGATAATAAGCAAGTGTGGTAAAGTCAAAGTGCATTTTTATTACAAAACTGTTTTCAGTTGGGGCGCCTGGGTGTCTCAGGGCCTGTCTTTGGCTCATGTCATGATCTCAGGGTCCAGGGATCAAGCCCCGCATTGAGCTCTCTGCTTGGCAGGAAGCTGCTTCTCCCTCTCTCTCTGCCTGCCTCTCTGCCTACTTGTGACCTCTCTCTTTCTCTGTCAAATAAATAAATAAAATCTTGAAAGAAAAAGAAAAAAAGAGAAAAAAAAACCTCTGTTGTCTTTTTTTACTCAAGCTCCTTTAGTAAAATACAGATCACTGTAAATTACAGAAGTTATCTCTAGAGAATGAAAGGCTTGCTTATGATACTTCGACCAAAAAAAAAAGAAAAAAAAGAAATATTAGGCATAGTTTCCAAAGAACTAAATGCTTGACTATGTCCTGACAGTCATAGGTTAAAATTAAGACTGCCTTGGTTAGAATATGTAATTATTTTGTGTTATTTTGGTTAGTAAGGGACTGTCATTATTCTGCTTAACTGGCATTTCACCTATACTCTACTTGAACTAACTATGACTAAACATTAACCTTCTTTTTGACCTTAAGAGAAAAACATAATCTGAAGCATCTTGCAGTATTTTATATCTATGTAAATAATAATATAACTTATAATAATCATCTATCAGAATGAAACAATATTTTGTATTATAAGATATTTAGCTAATAAAAGTATATGCATGTGTATTTAATGATTCATATAAAGCACTAAAAGTACCCATTTACATTTCAAAAATAAAATGTGAATTAAAACGTTTGTAAATCACTGAATTCTTATCCTCCCTTAACACATGATTATAGTTCTCTGTTCGGAAACTCAGGGCATGTATATAGTTAGGAGAAATTACCACTAATACTCTTTTTGTTGTACAACCGTGTTTTCCAAGTTACTAGGGCTTTATGCATTACCGCTGTTTGGCTTTTGCATAAGGAGACAAAAGAAAGCAACAGAATAACCATTTAGCAAATAACATAAAAAATAATAAACGTTAAAGACAAGGAACAATAGAAAGCCTTATAAGGAAAAAATCCCAAGCCCCAATTCACCCAGAGGCAAACTTCTAATATTTTCTCTATCTTAGGGGTGGGTTACCTTCAAGTCCATAAATAAGAGGTTATATACCACTATTTTTTCACTAACCAACTTTATGTATTATTTACTTATTCACTTCTTGTCTTAACAGACAAAGACATGGCTCATACTTCAACTAACTTTCCCTCCATTTCACAATTTTAATCATTGTCATGATTTTTTCTTATATTTTTAACTTCATATAGTTGAATTTGTTTTTCTTATTACTAATGTTTCAACAGTATCTCTACTCTTGATGTCGTGTAAGTTGAACATGGCCGTATTCCTATCTTCCCAGTTCTGTTCTGTCCCCTGCTTCCAGTAGGCTTGCAAGCTATAGCTTCCCTATTACAATGCAAAGGTTAGTAACATTTCCAATCGTTCCTGAATTAAGTTCATGCATGGTTTTGGGTGTATAGTTACAATCCACTGAGATCCATGAATAGGTAATATACAAATATTACCATGGAGCTGTAAACAGGTGGTACTCAAAGGAGATTTTTCTCAGGGCAACATAGGATATGTGGTTTATTTTTCAGCTTTTACGACTTATTCTAAAGTTGGTATTTTAGCATTTCTTGTGTTTGAATCATTAATTTTCTGTAAGGTTTTTTGGTGGTTTCTAGATAATCTTATTACCCTACTGTCTCATTGAAACTCCGGGGAAACTTTTATGGTAATGATAGCTCTAATACCCTAAGTTCTAGCGTGCTCTTTGGGAACTCTCCACTCCATGGCATTTTGTGACTGCCTTTTAGGTACATATCTGTTATTTTATGTTATTAATGTTTTCACCTTGTAAAATCGTTGCTTAATCATTACTCCATATATTTAATATCTGCTTACAGTACAGCTACAGTGCAATAAGAAATATTATATTCAGAGATGTTTGGAGGACTTCACACTTTATTAGTAAATAAACTACTTGAGTTATATTCTCTTTAAGCCAATATGAATAGCTTGCATTGAAAAATGCAGACATCGTAGGGAATATTTTATTTTGAAATCAATTTGGCTTTGAAATTTTATCCTATTGATAGCCATGTTGTATTTCAAAGGAACTCATGAGAAACAAAACCAATTATAAACAACTGTTAAAAAAACAAAAACAAAAACGGGTTTCTAGAGTACAAGCATGTCACCACTTATGTAGTAGAAGTTGCTGAGCATTATGATAATAACTCTGAAGATTTATTTAACTCATATAGATTAGATCAGCACTAAGGACTAGACATGTATGACTCTGGATATTCCTTATCAGCTAATCATCTATTAGTAACCAGGGAAATCTCTGTAGATAAAATGAGGCAAATGAAGTTCAGATTCTTGCTTAGTCAGTTAATTACCGCTAGAATTTCTTGCTAAGTTTATTAAACTCTAAGACCCCAATTCCACATCAGAAAAATGGGTATAAGAATACTTATGCTTTGAGATTATACTGAAATCTCAATGTAGTAAAAATTGTAAATGACCTCATTGAAGAGTAGCCACATAGTAAGAATTCAACTTTGATATTGAACACTATTATTACTTAAAGAGGGTAGTGTCTATCATCATTCCAATCATTTTTTCAAAACCTATGCATTTTATGAGGCTGCATTCCTCAGACTGGTTTTATGATACACTAAATTGTGTGCAGGCACTTTGAGTATATCAGAAATGTATTAATTCGGGGCACCTGGGTGGCTCAGTGGGTTAAAGCCTCTGCCTTCGGCTCAGGTCATGATCCCAGGGTCCTGGGATGGAGCCCCACATCGGGCTCTCTGCTCAGCAGGGAGCCTGCTTCCTCCTCTCTCTCTCTCTCTCTCTCTCTGCCTACTTGTGATCTCTGTCTGTCAAATAAATAAAGTCTTTTAAAAAAAAAAGAAATGTATTAATTCATTTGACTGGTTCCCCCTTTAGCAACTAATGCACTTAAAATATAGCATAATTCATAACTTTAAAAAGAATATAGATTTATACCCTAATTTGTTTTGATCCCATCCAATAATTTCAGAAATTGTCTTTAAGAAAAAGATTAAAGCTTTAATGAAAATTCAGGTGAGAATTTTTCAATGACTAGGAAACACTAAAAGTATATGGAAATCCTTTTAATAATAATAAAAACTAAACTATGGTGTAAGCTCTGACTGCCCTTGGTGTTGAAAAATGTTTCATAAATTATACTTTGAAATCACTTAATACTAAAAGAGACCCTGGAACAAAGTCCCAATAAATATTCTTAGATTTAGGTAACTAATGCCCTGAGCTACATTTGGTGATTTTTAAAGCTTAAAAAAATAATATGGCACTGCAGTTTTTTAAAAGAGTATCAAAGAGTTAATAGAATACTTAAGAAGCCATTGAAATCCAATTAGAACTATATGTGGAAACAAGACTTTTCACATCTCTAAGGTTGACAGTAAATATTTATTTTCTGAGTGATACTTGCTAATACTCTGCCTCCTAATTGCTTTTCTCTATTGAGTAGCAAACTCAAAATCAGTTTGAAGAGATTGTGCTTTTCAAACTTTAACAATAGACTATCTGAAAGCAAACATTTGCTCACTTGAGTGCTAGAGTTCTATTTTAACTTACTTTGAATTTAGGTTAATAAGACTGCAAACCTTTGTTTCCGATATGTGTTCCAGTTAGCTGTGCAATTTAAAAGCATATTTCTCTCACCTCTTTCAAGGATTCCCTATCTCTTAATATAGTAATTTCTATTCTTGTACTTAATAATGAAAATAATGCAAGGGTGCTTTAAAATTCAAATAATAATTCCACATGTATTATCCATTGACTATTCTTTCCTATATAAAATACATATATTTCTGGTGAATTATTTTTCCCTTAAGAATTTGTGGCTGTTCATCAGATCCTTTTTACCACAAAATGTACCCGTGTACATGCATTCTTAAATATGGTCCCTCTGCCATTTGTTTGTTTGTTCCACTGCTTGAAGAAAATATTTTCTAATTCCAAGCCTTTCCTACTTTGCTCCCTCTTGTTTTTTAACGTTTCCTTCTAGTATATTATTCTCATCAGCATATAAAGATGCCAAACATAGACATTTTAAAACTTTCCCCTTGCTTCCATATCCTGCTTTATCTACTCCATTTTCATCACACTCTTCCTTACAGAAATTTTTTAAAAGATTTTATTTATTTATTTGAGAGAGAGAGAGAGAGCATGAGAGGAGAGAGGTCAGCTGGAGAAGCAGACTCCCTGCCAAGCAAGGAGTCCAATGTGGGACTCGATCCCAGGACTCCAGGATCGTGACCTGAGCCAAAGGCAGTCGCTTAACCAACTAAGCCACCCAGGCACCCCCTTACAGTAAAAGTCTTTGAGAAAATTATTCTCATTGTTTTCTATCTTTATCATCTACTCTTCCTTTTTGAACAAACACTAGCAGGGTTTCTTTCCAAGAAATCTGCCAAAACTGCTCCAGGAAAGCACTGAAATCCAATGGTCCATTCTTCATCATTATGTTCCTGAACCTATTCATGGCATTTGGCAGGTGTGTTGATTCCTTATCTTTGACTTTCTTGTGCTTGGACGCTGGGACATTCTCCTTCCATCTCACTGCTAATTCTCTGTATTCTTCATATATCTTCTTTGAAATCCAGACTTATAAATCTTTTGTTTCCAAATACATGGAGATATTTATCTCTGACCCAACTCTGACCCCTTCCCCCTAAGTTACAGGTTCATGCACCAATCATCTTCGATATCCCCACTGAGAGGTCAAATTAATACATCTAAAACTTAATTCATTTTTGCACCCATGCTTTACACCCTTCTCCTTAAGTGCTCCCCATCTCAGTAGATGCAGTAGCTTTATAACCATATGGATTTAGAAGTATAACATTAAAAAATTATAGCAGCAGGTAGGATAATTCTAATAGAGAAAATTCCATTCTTCCAGTTACTAGGGCCAGAAAACAAGGTGTCATTATGATCTCTCTTTAAAAAGAAAAAAAAAAAGATTTTATTTTTTTATTTGACAGAGAGACAGTGAGAGAGAGCATGAGAGGGGAGAAGGTCAGAGGGAGAAGCAGACTTCCCATGGAGCCAGAAGCCTGATGCTGACTCAATCCCAGAATTCCGGGATCATGACCTGAACCTAAGGCAGTTGCTTAACCAACTGAGTCACCCAGGCACCCTTATTATGAACTCTGATGTTTTCTTCAATTCCCACATTAATCTATCAACAAATTTCATGGGCTCTATCTTCAAAATATTCTCAGATTGTTACTGCTGTTTGCTGTTGCCACAGCTATCCGCTAAGCTCAAGTTACTATAATTTCTACCTTGGAATCTTGAAATAGCATCCTAGCCTTGTGACCTTCTCTTCTCTTTATACTGAATGCTCTATTATTTATACAATAACTAGGGTGAAATTTTTGAAATTTAATTAAAATAATATTTTTTCCTGGTTGAAGATCATCAAAATCCTCATATATCAAGTTGTACAGATATCAAATCCAACATCTTTAAAGGCCTACAATGGCCGACAACCTTCCTTCTGTCTTATACTCTCACTGCTCAGCATATGTTCCTCTAGGCACTCTGGCCTTCTTGATTTTCCATGAAGATATTAAGGACATCTCTATCCCAGCACTTCACATTCTCTGTTCCCTCTGGCTTAATTGTTCTTTTCCATAGGACTTCCTTCTCTTTTTACAGGTCTGTGTTCGAATGTCTTCTCCTTAGATAAGATTATCTTGATAGTGTGATCTAAAAAGCATTATCCTGGGCTAACTCTTTCACTACTTCCTTACTGTTGATTTTTTGTCATGATATTGACAGTATTAGGTTTCTTCATTTCATATTTTATATCTATATACATATATATCTCCCGTGGAACTTTCTGGTATTAGAGGCTATCTAACTAATTATCTGTTAATTAATTAAAAAGCACTAATTTTTAGTAGTAGTGATTTTTTTCTAGAGAGAAATTAGAAAAAGGAAGACTTGAACTCCATACAGTGTATAGGTCAAATGGATTCTTCAGTAATTGCCACTACTGCAAAGTATTTTTAGTTTTGAGGACGACTCTTGGACTCTGTTTGACATTATTTTTAAACATATCTCTAGGCCTGATTAGACAGGAAGTAATTTACTGTCCCTTCTAAAGATACGATTTTGCTAATAGGAACTACTGATATTATTAGAACAGATAAGAAGATCCTAATACAAAATAAATCAATCATCCAGATGAGTATAAGTACAGTGAAGTCTGGATCTTAAGTAATCTGCAGTTATAAATGCTTTGTTTTCTATTTTTACATGACCTTAACTCCTTTCAAATATGAAGTGACTCTATCTTGGGCAAAAGGACTATCTCTTAACCTACAATATAATCTTGTCATAGTGCCTATTGTACACTTAAATTTGGAATACATAAAGTCATAAGGGCAAATAGGTTATCTGCCCTGGGAAGTCTGTGCTATTACTTTTCTCATGTTGGTTTTCAAATGGTGAAAGTGGTATGTGTCACATGGGCAGACACTGATGTGCCATGATGAGCATGGAAATCAATGCCCGGTGACCAAAAACAATGACTCTATCAACATCTGAGAATGGTGCCTTGAACTCTCAGACCTAGGGAAAGCAGGGTGAGAAATAGAAGAGGTGAAAGGAAGTAGACCTGGAAGGTAGCAAGATAAGATGGAATGTGGAATCAGATGATATAACTTGAATTCTGGCTCTATAGTTGAACTGCTATTATGAATCTAGCTAAGTGATGACCTTTCCTAAAACAGTTTCCTTTTCTGTTAACTGGTATTGTAATAGTTCCCATTCCTAAGTGACTGCTATGTAAAGAGACTAAAACATGAATGATGTAAAGAACCTCATTGGTGTTGGCTGGTACCAAGAAAGGAATTTACGGAGGATTCAGTGAATTTAAGTTGTTCTTATTGTCATCATTATTGGGCAGCTTACTCAAGACCTTTTTTATTTCCTTTATACAAGGAATATTATTTTAACTGCATTGAAGAGTTTTGGGGTACAAGAATTGACTTGCCTACAACAGAAGTTCCACAGTTAACATTTACTATTAATATTTAGGCTTTATGAAGCTTGCATTCACATTTATATCAGCATTTTCAGACCAATCAACCTCAGTCATCAAACAAAGGTATACATGTGGCATTAAGAGCCTGCTTCATGATCTATGTGCTTCTCCCACTCTAGAGAAAAGGTTATAGCCTTAAACCAAACGTAATTCCTAGCATTTGAAGGAATTGCTTCCAAAATGCCTGCTTTTCTCATGACTAGCCAAACTGCCTGTGTTATGATTACATGCCACGTGAAATAATGGAAAAAATTCAATGTTTTAAATGGAATCTTTCCTATAAGTAAAAATAGTACAGAATTAATTAGTCCAAAGCTAGTGTGAGCTCCAAAGGTGTCCTAGATCTGGTTCCCGTTCCCCGCAGACACTTTAACCTGGCCTTGGAATTTAGAAGTTCTAGGCTAGCAATAGTTGATTGTATTCCAACCATCGCCTCCCACAAGATGAAGAGAAAGGTTTAAGAGATACACACTTTCTCATTAATAACCACAGCTACATAATTATATATACTATTTAAACTTAAAAACCTTTTTCTGGGAATGTTCACATATCTATACCTAGCTTTAAGAGAGTATGGGGAATATAATCTAAATTCTTAGGAGCTATGTAATCAGCTAAAAAAAAAAAGAAAAGTAGACAATGGCTCAGTGGCTTTAGGGAGACAATAGCAAACCAACAAGCTCAACCACATATCCTATTTCTTATAAGAAAATAGGGCAAATTAATTTTTCTTAATATTATAGGAAGTACCAGGTTTTGGTGAGTTCAGCAAATTTCATGACATTTCAAATAAAAAAATGAAATAATCGTAATTAGACTTTCTGTAAAATTAAAGGAGAAAAAGACCTTAGGTAGTTAGAGAATAGATCCTTAGGGATAGAGACATAACTCCAGTCCAAGGTTTTCTCCTGATACAACTGCAAGTTTTCAAGGCAGCCATCTCCACCCTAATGTAACTATAGGAGGACTTTTTGTACAAAAGGTTTGATAAGTGAATATAATGCTTAAACCTTCGTTTCTCTTTGATTAACTTAATCTTAATTCTGTTTTTGCATAATTAGCATATGAGAGCTAAATATATGGGTGAGTAGTACATAATGAAGCCAGTCACACTTAAGATCTATAGGAGGTGAAAGAGATATGCATAACTATTCAGTCTATTATAATTATTTGTAGGATATATCTTCATTAAGAACCTTCTCCTACTAATGTTATTTTATTCCTGTCATTATTTCTATCAGTCTTTCTCTAAATTTCAAAAATTCCTATGGGCATGAATATGTCTTGACCACCTTTGTGGTCACTGTCATACCAGATATATTGACTTCTATCTAAATAGGCACTTAATATCACTCTGCTTTTCAAAAAAGACACGAGTTGAGATTAAAAAATCATCTCTTTATAATATAATGTACATGATTGTGAACATAGTCAACAAACATATTTATTGATATATTTATTAACTAGTATTATGTATAGGGAATACCAGTCTATATTTGACTCCCTTCACTGGCCAGCTGACATTTCTTTAAATCTCATGTCACTAAGGGAAGGTACATTTTCATATGTGGAGAATAAGCATAGAATAACTTCAGAGAACTTCCATAAATATAAATTTTAAGGAGTTTAATAAGTGGCATAGATATCAAGTCTAGGCCATATTGATTTTATCTTCTATCAAATTGGATCAGAGGAAGGAAAATCCTTTCTGTTTCATGTATTTATTTAAAACATTACTACATGGATTCCTGCTACCTGGTCTTAAAATTGAAGAGATCACTGATCAGAGATGTCACCTGATTTATAGGTAAATCAACCTTTGAGGACTGGCCTGGGAACACAGCCACCCATTATTATATTGTCACTATGAGATATTAATTTCTAAGTTCTACATGATTCATTTATAAATGGCATGTCATAATATTATAAACAGAGCACCAGAGAAGTTGGTACCTTAGTGCTCTGCATAGCTTCACTGTGTCTGGTGGGTGAATGACAGGGGGACTTTAATCTCCAACCTCTCTTAGGCTCTGTGTTCTGATGTGGGACCACAGCAGAAGGAGGAAGAGGTATTCTTACATAATTCCTTCAAATAAATGTTTTTGGTAACTTCCAAAAAGTTGAAGACACAAGTGTTAAATTATAATGGAGGCAAAAGAAATAGGGAGGAATGCTGGAATTGTCAGCGATCCCTATACCCACAGATGAAAGATTACTCCTAACTTTGCTGTGAAAGACAGGAGAAGGCAAGGGGGTCAGTGCTCAGAGACAAAGAGCATTTGCTCTTTACTCTGGCTTTAATTGCTCCTTCAGGATAAGCAAAACTTCTTCTCAGTTTCAAGGGGGTCTTACTGAAACTGGGAGGATCTGCTTACAGAAAGATATGATATGCTAATCTGCATGTTCTACGAGTTCTGGTAAACATAGCCTAAGGGACAATGCATACATCTCTTAGATCACAGAGCAGCTGTTTGGGCTGAGAAAGCTTGAGGAAGGCAACTCCCCACAGCATTACTATGGCAGAGCGGTCACACAGCCCTTGGCGTTCCAAATGTCTACACCCTTCTCAGAAACCTTCCCTGCCCCCGGCAGCCTCCATGTTACATTTTAGCAAGCCAGATATTATGGCTGATTTCATGCTCTACATTAACCTCAAGTGAGGAATTTCAATGGGGAAGACAAACAGAAGCACAATCTCAGCTACCATGAGGAAGTACAGGTAGCCTTTGGTGGCCTTAAATCCGTGGTTCGTAACCCTGTGGATTTCAGCCCCCAGGGGGACCTCTGACAATGTCTGCAGACAGGAGGGATTGTCATGACGGAGGGGCTGCCATGGCATCTGGGAAGTAAAAACCAGAGGCAATGCTAAGTATCCCAGAGTGCAGAGGACAACTTCTCGCATCAAAGGATTAGCCAGTTGGAAATGTTAAGAGTGTAGACCATACCCTACATGAACACATACAATATTTCACATTTATTTATTTATTTATTTATTTATTTATTTAGAGCGTAAACGTTAGGAAGAAATGAAGGCTTGCTGAAGGGAGATTGGCACTAAAATCAAATTTTGGCTGATGTATTTTTCCTGAAAATTAAATATTTTATTATTATAGTCATTGTTTCACACTAGTCAATAAGCTGTCATGTAATGTTTTTATGTGAAAGAAAAAAAATTCTCCTGGTTTCAAGCTTTTTCTTTCTCAAAAAATAACAAGTTTTATCTTATTTGACATGTGCCATTTTCTAAGATTGTGTTACAAAGAAGAAATGTAATTCTTGGGAGAATTTCCTCTTGATTTCTTGATCCATTCATTATATATATATTGTTGTTGTTGTTGTTAGTAGAATCTTCTTTATTCAGAAAAATCCCCCCAAAAAACAAAAAAAAAAATTTCCAACCACACAGTAGAGTTTTGGATAGGGGGAGATGCCTGTTAATACAGGCCCAGGCCCCAGCGCATGTGGTTTTGGAGGCAATAAAGGGTGTGGGGTAATGTCTCCCAAATAAAAATGGTCTATGTGTGTGTATGGGAAGGAAGACGGTACAAAAAGTGGGGAGTGGTGAGGAGAAGGGATGGATGAGGTCAGTGCTGGGAACATGCATGTGGGAGGTCATTTCATAGCATTTCTTACTGATCATAAAACCGTGGGCACCTTTCCACATCCGCCGGACTAGTGTCTTGGCAGTGACGGTGACAGTGATGTTGAAAGTGGGCGTTTCACCAGTGCTCTTGGTACTAAGATCCATGGTAATTCCCCATTCTACAGCAGTGAGTCCCAGATAACAGAACATTTCTGGGCCCCAAGTGTCAGCCCGTTTATGAAAAAATTTGACCGTTCTTTTATTGGAAGCTCTTTATTGAATTTTGGAAGTTCCAAATATAGAAGTCACAGGATACTGACCAAAGATTTTCAGTCTCAGTCATGTAAGTACAATAAATGTTAAGATAATAAATATGTAGAAAATAATTTTAATTGAGTTTGATTATAAGTTTTATTTATCCATAGTAAGGGGGATGCTTCTCATCCTGGACCAGTAAACACAAAAGGAAACCTTGTCCAGAGAAGACATCATTTTGCTTTAAATAGGGATGCATGAGAAATGCCCATGTGCCTTGAACTCTGGCTGACACTGCTCACAACTTCACTCACATATGAATGCAGGTGATACATCCATGAATGTGCACTCCAGATATTTCTAAATATACTTATACTGGATTTCCATAAAGCATAGAATACTTCTTGCTATTTAAATAGCAAAGGTATGTGATATTAAAGGTTTAGAATTCTCAGTTTTATAAATAATGCAAATGGTCTGTTTCCTAGTATTATATTGCTTACTTGGTTATCTTCAACAGAATTATTATTCTGTCTCTTCTCATCTGCAAAATGCTTAATGTACTGGCAGTGTGACTGCTGATTCATCAGAAAGGATATGACAGTATTATGCCAGCAGTTAAGAAAGATTTGCTGTTTAAAACAAAATAATGAGTTCCTCAAATAATTTTAAGTGCATTTAGATAGTAGGAAAGTGCCAGGTTCATCACTGGAACTATTTAGCAATGATTCTCATACTTTCATCTTACACCTTTCCATTTGAACATTATCTACATTGTTTTGTCACATGGGCCAAGCAACTTGATTTTTTTTTCCTCAGAAAAGGGTAAGAAAACCACATCCTGAAGTGTGCAGTCACTTCAAAAGCAGATTTTATAGTGTTGAATCATTTAATTAGAGAAGAGAAATGTAATATGAGATGTTAGCAATCTGAGAGACACAACTCATTCAAATAACATTCAGATTAAAGTCTCCTGAACCTTAGGTCTGATTTTTTTTTTTTTTTTTAAGATTTTATTTATTTGACAGAGATCACAAGTAGGTAGAGAGGCAGGCAGAGAGGAAGGGAAGCAGGCTCCCCACTGAGCAGAGAGCCAGATGTGGGGCTCGATCCCACGACCCTGAGATCATGACCCGAGCCAAAGGCAGAGGCTTTAACCCACTGAGCCACCCAGGCGCCCCTAGGTCTGATTTTTTTAAATCAAGTTTTCATATTTACTTTTCATAAAGATGAAAAGAATGGTAATTCACCGGTATGAACTAAGCTACACTGAATCAAGATGTGTATTATGTCCCAATACTGTATCATGTACAGATGACTCAAAAATAAAATGCAATGTCATCATGTTATGATTCTACAAAACATACCAGACATCATGAGGAACACGAAGTATTTATATACTGTTTATAGGTTAGGAAGAAATGAGAAACCCAAATTTAGTATCCTGTTGCTTAGGTTCCTACAGGGTAGCTTGTGTTCACACACACATTGTTTAACTTCTCTATCCCTCACTTTCCTAATTGGAAAAGATATTATCTTCTTCATAAGTTGAATGAGATAATGAACATAAAACATCAGTTCATAGAGCCTTACTCATAGTACATGCTTAATCAATGTTTGGTGAATCTGGGGGTAATGTCTAATGGAAGTATATGGAAAGTTCATCATGTTATTTCATAGTGTAAAGGATATTTAAATATCAACCGACCCAGTATCCCAGTGGATACTCTTTTCTCTTTTTGATCCCACACAAAGGCAGAGTAGCAACTTCTGATCCTGTCTTTAACAAGGAATTTACCATTCTATGAGGCAACATATTTCATGGTGACTATTTCCATGGGATCTTATTAACTCTAACATTTAAGAAATGTTCCCTTTGGAGAAAAAAAAGAAATGTTCCTTTTGAATGAACATTAAACACTACTTCGTGAATTGTTTGTTCACTGAAGCTAAAAAAAGAACCTTTTCTTCAGGATCCCTTTCATATATTGGAAGACCTCATTCATACCCATCCTAAAGCTTTTCTTTATTTTGAAATAAAACATCTTTAGTTTCTTCATGACCAATTTCAGAATGCTATGCATCAGCTTACTTTCTCATTCAAAGCCCTCTTCAAACACAACACGTTTGTGGACACAGTATTTTAGTTGTTCTGTTCTAAGCCCAATGCAAGTTTTTTGTTTTTTGTTTGTTTGTTTTTTGTTTTTTGTTTTTTGTTTTCTTGTCTTGGGTTCTTTAATGTTTTCTGCTTGTGTCTATTTAGTTCTTGTTTCATTTGGATTCGTTATCCTCTTAACCATACCGCTTTTGATTCCTGTTACCCTGTATATCTAGAGAAGTGTTTTAACACATTGGACATGTTCATATTTGTGAATTGCCCAAAAATAATGTGTCACACCTTCATGATTCCAGTCATCTAAAAGCTTTGAGTAAGGCAGCCCCAAAGTCTGAGCTTTCGCTCCTCCTCTTCCATCTTGTTCTCCTTTGCCTTTAATTTCTTTTTAAGCTATTGTTTTAAAACTTATTGAGGTTGTATTATCTGCTATGTTGAATAATTTACCTACATTATCTTTAATCCTTACAACCAACAGACAAGGAAGTTTTCCATTGTGCAAAGAGGCTGATTGAGAGTTTGTCCTTAAAGCTCATGCTCTTCTCTGGGTGGAATCTATGGACCAGTAACTTCAGGGCACACCCGTTGAAAACAGTTGTGCATTTAACTTATTGCACTTGTTGAAGTGTATATTTCTTCATGATATTTATTATAATTTTATGAATGACTTTGTCAAATGCCTTAATGACGTTCTAGTATACTGTCTTGAGGGTTAAAATACTAAAGGTACATTTCATCTCTCAGATCTGAACCAAAAATAACTTCAATTATAACAAAAAATGAAAAAGAGAAAAAATAGTTGACCACAAAACTTTGTGCAGTTATGAAGTGAAACCAGGAGCGATAGCAAAAACAAATGTTATTAGGGCATATTAGAAAGTATATCAGGCAGACTTGAGTTTAGTGACCAACTCTTATCACCTGTAGTGAGTTTCAGTAAGATAATATTTCTTAAAAAAAAAAAAAAAAAAAAAAAAAGCTTTGTATTCTAACACCTGGAAAGTTTCTAGCAATCCCTAGTATTTTTCCAAAAATAAACTGTAATAAAATCCAGCATATAAAAGATTGCATGAATATGCTAGGAACTTAGCAGCCATAGGTTACCCTATGCAATGGTGACAAATTCCAAAAATTCAGTGACTTGTTCTATACAAGAATGATGTCTAGGTGTGATGAATGCTGTGTGTCTAATATGACTTGGCAGGGAATTTTACTCATGGTAATTACTGAAGAACTGAGGATGACAGACATTCTTCCTACATATCATCTGATTGCTGAGAAGTTAAAACAAAAACAAAACAACACAACAATAAAGAAAAACAAGGGAAGTGTTTATGCTCAATCATATGGTGAATTTTAAAGTTTCCACATGGAGGCAATTAGTGAACTTGCTTTCATTGGTCTTTTAATAAATTGTATACACCTTATGTAATTTACTACAAAATTTCTGAAAGGAGTACAAGAGTAAATGTTGAACCATGTATTAGAGCTCTTCAGAAAAAGAAAAAAAAAAAAAAAACCAGTAAGGTATGCCTGTGTGTGTGTGTGTGTGTGTGTGTGTGTGCGTGTGTCTGTGTATGTGTATTATGTGTGTATAGAGACTCATGGGGTGCCTGCATGGCTCAGATGGTTGGGCATCTGACTCTTCCTTTTGGCTCAGGTCATAATCTCAGTGTCCTGAAATCAAGACCCATATTGGGCTCCCCACTCAGCAGGGAGTCTGCTTGATGATTCTCTCTCTCTCCCTCTGACCCTCCCCCTGATAACACACTGTCTCTCTCACTATAATAAGTAAATAAATCTTATTTTTTAAAAAGATTTTATTTATTTATTTGACGGAGAGAGAGAGAGACAGCGAGAGAGGGAACACAAGCAGGATGAGTGGGGGAGGGTAAAGCAGGCTTCCCACCAAACAGGGACCCCAATGCGGGGCTCAATCCCAGGACCCTGAGATCATGACCCAAGCCAAAGGCAGATGCTTAAGGACTGAGCCACCCAGGCCCCCTAATAAATAAATCTTAAAAGAGGGAGAGAGCGAGGAAGAGAGGGAGATTATAAGAAATAGGCTTATGTGATATGGAAACAGAGAAATCCAGACCCAGGACAGCCAATGGTATAGTCCATTCCAATTCCAAAGACTGGTGAACACAGTGTTCCAGCTTGAAGATAATTAGGCCAAGACAAATAATTCTTTCTTACTCTTCTTTCTATTTAGACCTTCAGCAGATTGAATGAGGCCCACCCACTTTTGGGAGAACAATCTAACTCTGGTCTACCAATTCAAATGTTAAACTCATCCAGAAACATCCTCATAGACACATCCAGAAATAATGTTTAAGCCAATATCTGGGTGCCCTGTGACCCAGTCAAGTTGACATATACAATTAACCATCATAAACAGTGGCTCCCAAGCACTGTATTTTGGAATACATGTAGAGATTTGAAAAAAAAAAAAAAATCCAGACAATAAAATTATTTTAAACAGGAAAGGGAAAGCTGTTACAGTACATTTTTAAAGAAAAGTTTCTGTAAGGGTAACATTTCATCTTCATTTTGTGGTTAGGAAAGTACTTGAAGGTAAATTAATCCCTGGCCCTCATGTTTTAATCTCACCGTAGAAAAGCCAAAACCCCGTCAATTTCTTATTTCCATGTACAGTCACAGTTCTCTCCCCCACACACTCCATATTCCCAGCCACATATGTGTCTAACACACTTCAGAAATGATACCACACAGCTGCTTCTGTAGCCATCTGTTTTATTGTAAGTACTCCTTTTCAATTTTATGTAATTTCTGAGAATTGTGTCATTCTTGTATGATGTCCCTCTTCTTTTATATTATGGCACTGCAAGATCAGAGGATTTTTAAAAATGTATAAAAATTTTAGGCTGCGTTTATGTTTATATTTTCACCAGAATGACGTCTAATCACCGTGAAGAGTTTGGAATTACATAGCCAATAATTACTGTTCATGTCTATAAACCAAGGACAACCTACACAACTACATTTCAATTATGTAAGCCTTATTAACATTAGTGGAATAGGTTAGTCATTATGTAAACTAAAATATTCATATACATAGTTTACCAATGGCATAACAGATTGTAAAGAACCTAATTGTCAATGGAAACTGATATATTGCCTCCCCAAGTATATATACATATATATGTATATAAGTATATATATTTTCTGACTTGATATTTTGTTCCACCATTCCAAAATAAGGTATTTAATTTTTCAAATTGGAAAGAAAAAAGAAACACTATAACCACGTTAGGCAAAAACAACCCTAGAACCTAAATGTTGAAGTCATTTCATTCTGAGGAGTAAGACACTGAAATGAGGGTTTTCATTAGGAATGATCCATTCCTTCCATTTCTTGCAGTTTTCCCAAGTCTGTTTTGCGGTGGCCTGGAGGTTTCAGTACAACTAAACACAATGTTTATGCTCCAATCTGTTTGATCAGAGACACACCTGTCCTTCAGACACACTCAATATTCTCTGATAGTTGCAGTGTGCAGTACAGATACATTTTAGATGGAAAAAAAAAAGTTTTAGGGATTACCTTATTTAACCTCATCACTTTGTAAAAGAAGAAACAGCTTTTAAAAGAGACAGATGCAGCTTCTTTTCACTAACAGAAGTATCATTAATCGCTTCCTCTTTCTGAACCTCTTACCGAACATGCATTGCATGTAAAATAAAGGTTGCTTTAGAGCTCTGGAAAGGTGACGGCTTGTTCCAAGGTCTTATGCAAGGAAAATATCAAGGGAAAATGTCATTTGTGTTCCTGTTCCTTCCCAACTCTGTTCTTTCCAGAGATCTAATTTTATTTGGTAGATGTCAGCATATAGATACCACAAAATTAAGGGACAACCAAAGGATGACTCAGAGAAGCTGCCTCCTTTATAGATTTACTACTAATGTGTTATTATTTTTTTTTAAAAGATTTTATTTATTTATTTATTTGACAAACAGCTCATAAGTAGGCAGAGAGGCAGGCAGAGAGAGAGAGGAGGAAGCAGGCTCCCTGTTGAGCAGAGAGCCCCGACGTGGGGCTTGATCCCAGGACCCTGAGATCACGACCTGAGCCGAAGGCAGAGGCTTTAACCCACTGAGCCACCCAGGTGCCCCCTAATATGTTATTTAAATCTAGACAAATTAATCTAGCTTTCTTCTGCTCATCTGATAAAGGAAAACGTGATTTTTTTTGAAACATGCAAGTCTTTTGAGATTTTGTTGAAATGAGAGAAGTATTTTTCAGAGAAAGGGATATTACCCAGGCTTTGTATATGAAATTCGTTTCTCAAATTTAAGAGTATAATTCCCTCAAAGGCTACAGTTAGCCTCTGACAGCAGGTGAATCATATGTTCCTGGAAATTGCATAACCTGAAACACTCCACATAGTTCAAATGTCTAATACAGGGCCTGGCACATTCAGTTAAAGGCAGTAAGGCAGCAAAGTGATAAGTGGAAAAACATGCACACCTAGGTTCAAAGACTGATGTGGGGAACTTTATAGAAAATAAAATCCGAATTTTGACTCCTTATCTACTATTTCCACCCAGCTGGGTTGGTATAGAAGTAAGCCATTATGTATGTAAACAAATGGAACAGTACCGTGCATTCAACATAAACATTTGATTTATTAACTAGGAGATTAGGACATCTACATGGAAATGGGCATTAGGACATGAGTATCTTTGGGGAGATATTACTTTACTTACCACACAAACCAGTCTTTAAAATTTCTGATTGTTAGAATTTCGAATGCTCTCTTTAAGGCTAGTTATACCCCAACCTTCTCCATAAAACAACTTGTCCATTCCTGCTGAAAAAGTTCTTGCTCTTTTGCGATTTCTAATAGATCCTGTTGTCTGGGTCATTCATTGGATTTTCTTTTTCCTCCAAACTTTGCTCTTACTGTATATATCTAACCAATTTTGATTTATTAGATTTTATTTGGTACTGAGTCACATGTTTTCCCCTTCTAGAAGTGACCGACTGCTTAAAAAAACAAAACAAAATAAAACAAAAAAGCTTCAAAAAGAGAAAGTACTTATATTTCTAGTATAACACTAGGAAAATGACTTCCATTGTGTAGATTGATAGGTTGGCCTCGCCCCGTCTTTCTTTCTTGGTATCACCCAACCATACTCCCAGACACCATATTTCCTAATCGCAGATGTTGGACATTCTATTTGCTTTTCAGTAGATGAGCTCTACCTCTATTGTTTATTGGTGGAAAGTGAACTCACTTCATTTCTTTTTTCTAAAAATCTGCCTTGACAACTCATCTTTAGGTGCCCATTGCTTCCACGTAAGGATATTTATGTAATGTCACATTTGAAATATTTATATTCTGTACTAATTATCCTAACGGTATTTCTTTACACATACCACGTAAAGGTTAAAGATTCTCAAGAGTTGTTGCCCTAGGTTTTTTTTTTTTTTTTTTTTTTTTTGAAAAACACAGTAGTTTATGCATGAATATCTTGGATTTCTTCCAAAACCAATGTCACTACCTGACTTTCCAATTAAAGAAAATAGAAACTGGAGCAGAGGGATCAGCAGGGTTGAAACTGAGGTCTCACTTTATGAGATGTAAGTGAGATAGTTAGCCAACTCCCTAGTGCTCGCAGAAATTGCATGAGGTCACTGGGGAATTTTTATGTCTTTGTTACCTGCCATTGTAGATTTGCCAATTTGTTATTCCTAATACTACACCCAGGAATCTGTGACACCACCACCCTCTTCTAAAGCTTGTTAATACATAAATGCTTTAAACCATAAATTTTTCAAGTCCTTCTTTTCTTCTTGTTACAGGTTAAGGGGATCCTCGTTCTTTCTAGTTATTATCGTCATAGTAATTCAATTGTAACAACTTTTCTTGTACAGATAAAATTGAGTCCAACATAAACCAGAATTAATAAAGATCAGAGCAGATTACAGGATTCCAGAACTATTTCATCTATGAATTTCCTTTGAACAAACTCAGGCAGTTCATGCACAGGTAGCAATGATATTGCTGTGGTCCCTTCATGACTATCTTGGACTTCTGTGAATTTGAGAAAAAGTAAAAGAAATGTACACAGACACTCATGTCCTCTGCATTAAGGAGATGGATGAGCCGAGTGTCAGTTTTGAAATTTTCTGTTTAAATAGTTCTTCTCACTGCAAGCAAAATTCCTCTGACAGGGCAAACGTGATTATATTAGGTCAACCCCATCATTTCATATTTGTGCAACTTTCTTATAGCTCGTGTTCTTCCTCTGTCAATGCAGGTGTAGCTGATCCATAAAGCCACATTTGTTTTAGTTGTCTCGGCCACTTTGGAAAGTGCACCTCCTAATTCCCAACATCAGGCATATCTCACTGGGATATGAACAATTTTCTTCATCTCTTCTATAGGCCAATCACATCTCAGTATGTCTGAATTCCTTATGCTCTTAACCAATATCCATAAAGTACACATCTGTACGACATAATTTAACTTTTTTTTTTTTTTTTTTTTTAAATCCAGGACTACTTCTTACTTTCTTCACAAGGTAACATGGTCAATCATTGCAATTTATCCTTCATAAAATACAAGAATGGGTTTTGGCTGATCCTGAAACAGATATTTATTGGTACATGCTAGAAGAACTACAGCAGTCATAAGTATATATCTTATTATCATGTCACTGTTGGGATAGCTTTCTATGAAGGTAGCTTCAGTGTAAACACTACATATGGAAGCTAGAATATTTGTTTCGTAAGTATGGTACATATTGAGGTGTTCTCTCAGAACTCTTCTCAAGGAGTGAGTTTAGCTCCTGGCTGCCAGCTCTCAATAATTGAAGAGTCCATTTCATCTGTTAAGCTGAAGTCATATACTGTTTCCATGTCCCTCAGCCAATGACAGAGCAAGGTGGTAATACAAGGACCTACACATTTCTACGG
This sequence comes from Enhydra lutris kenyoni, assembly GCF_002288905.1. Lineage (NCBI taxonomy): Eukaryota > Metazoa > Chordata > Mammalia > Carnivora > Mustelidae > Enhydra > Enhydra lutris. Next base: position 16,302,885 of record NW_019154116.1, on the reverse strand, counting down.
AACACAGGACTTCTTTAATGGTCCCCTATTGGGCTGAAAGAGACTTTGACATAAAGATTCATCATGGCCCTTATTGGAGTAAGGGATGATGATGATGATTATTATTATTATTTATTATTATTATTATTATTTCAGGAAATAATGCAGTTCTTAGAGGAAAACAAACAATCATCTTAAAAAACTCACAACAAACCATATCCTGATATCTTTATTGCTAAAATCACACATATTCTTGGGTGTGAGGGGGGATCTACCAGTGTGAAAACAATAGGAAAAAAGTTATTAGTTTTTAGTTTGTTTTAATTCCATTCAGACACTCACAAGACAAAACAAATGTGCACTTTTGGTTTGGGATTCTTTTGTTTTCTTTTATGCAGTGATTAAAAAAGTCACATAAATGTGTAAGTAGAGTAATGCACATCATCTCCTGGATTTTTTTTTTAAGATTTATTTATTTATTTATTTATTTATTGGACAGAGAGAAATCACAAGTAGGGAGAGAGGCAGGCAGAGAAAGACGGGGAAGCAGGCTCCCTGCTGAGCAGAGAGCCCAATGCAGGCCTCTATTCCAGGACCGTTAGACCATGACCTGAGCTGAAGGCAGAGGTTTAACCCACTGAGCCACCCAGGCACCCACCTTCTGGAATTTTTGAAGAGTTCCAAAGCTGATATCTTTTATGAATGACTCTCACTACTGTTTTATATTTAAAGTGGTATTATAAAGCATCACTTTTGAGAAGCTGTGTAATTTGAGAAACTCTAGAAGCTCTATTTTTTTTACTCTCAGTGGTAACATTCTAAGATGCCCTCTAAGATTCCCATGACCTTCATTGTACTGCTCCTCCCTGGGACTGTAAAATGATGGGTTTTACTCCCATGATTGGGTTATGTTATAAGGCAGAGTTGGACTCAAGATGGGGAAGTAATCCAGGAAGGCTTGACCTAATTACATGAACCCTTTTAACATAGATAATTTTCTTCAGTGGGGGAAACAAGAGGAAATCGTAGATTGGAAGCAAGGGAAGGATTCAAAGCACCATTCCTGGCTTGAAGATGGAGAAGGCCATGTGGCAGAACCTACAGACATCTTCCAGGAGCTGAGAGTGGCCCCCAAGTAACCACTATCAAGGAAAAAGAGACCTTAATCCTATTAACTACAGGGAACTAAATTCTAGTAACAATTAGAAAGAACTAGGGGATGGATTCCCCCATCCCAGTATCCAAACAAAAACTTAGACTATCATACCCCTTGACTTTGGCCTATGGTACACTGAGCAGAGAACCAATCATATGAATTTGCTTCTTACCTACAGAACTGTATTGTTGTACAGTGCTAAATTTGTGGAAACTTGTTACAACATAGCAACAGAAACTAAAACGGTTATGTTCCTTCATGTTTTAGAAGTAAGGCAATTAGAAGATATATCTTTCTTGGACTTTCCAAATAATCAACTTTATAATTCACTACTCTGTATTATAGAAAAGTAATTTTTTAAAATGAGTCATTCATAATTTTCTAATACATAGCACTGATAGTCTAATAACCACATGGAAATGTTCTTGTTTTAAGTAAACAGCAAGGCAGGACTTCAGTAATTTTGCTGTAAAATTTGAAATTTGAACATAACATTAAATGAAAAACAAGACCAGCAAGTGTCAGAATTTTTCTGGGAGAATGGCCAACAATTTATATGTTCTAATGACAATGATACAAAGAAAAGAGAATAACTGGTGGAATTATTTTTATTAAATGTTTTTATTTTTTATATTTAAATATAATTAGTAAACATATAGAACATCATTGATTTCAGATGTAGAGTGTGCACATGTGCATTCTTGTGAGTGGGGAGAGGGGCAGAGGGAAAGAATCTTCAAGCAGACTCCTTGCCCAGTGCACAGCCCAACACAGGGCTTGATCTCATGACCCATGACCCATATATATATATATATATGAATAATCTGCTCTATTTATATGTATAAAATTAAAGCACTGAAGGTGCTATTTCTTATAACATCTCAAAACACTTCTAGATAAACTAATATTCACTAATCATTAATTTGAAATAGATGTCTGTTATTTACACAAATATTTGACAAAATCTAGTGTATGTGTTATGATAAGAGGGAAGATGGCTGATATTAACCCATCCTTTCCCAATGGTAGAAAACAATTATATTCAATTATATCACTGCCTGATGCTTAGCAACCCAATATTAAGTCAGACTGGTCCAATGACTTTTTTTCAAGACAACAACGTGAAAATCAAAAGCAACTTTTTAAGTCATAAATGTTAAATCAAACTGCCCTGTGAGTTTGTGCAGCAGAGTGTAGTAGAGCCCAGTGACTGAAATGGTCTCAGCCTCAGCACTGACTGCCCTGTTTTGCCAGGGAAAACTCTTCTCAGAGCTTCCTTTACTCCTGTGTGAAATGCAGGAAAAATACTTTCTCCCTCAGTAGTATTCAAAGAACCAAAAATTAATGTAGGTAAAGGTATCCAGCACTGGTTGTGATGTGAAATAAGTTCTTAATAAATGCTAAATCCTTTCCCTCTGTTTCCCACTGACCTTTTAATACTTTTTCACTACCATGTATTTTAAATATAAGGTAGCTGAGCGGCTACCTTAGAAAACAGAGTTGAATATTGTAATTTTGAATTGGTACTAACAATGGGAAATGTCTGAACTGACTAAAGGAAACCATTATCAAAATTGATAAAAATTAGATTATGTATTATATTTTATTCAGACTTACTCCTCATTCTGTATTATATTAACCAAACTAAAAGTCTACTGTACATATTATGTGGATGTTAGGGAGTTAGTTATATATTTGAACATGTAGTTTATTTATTTATTTATTTTTAAGATTTTTATTTATTTATTTGACAGAGACAGTGAGAGCAGGAACACAAGCAGGGGGAGTGGGAGAGGGAGCCCAGTGTGTGGAGTCCAATGTGGGGCTGGAGCTCAATGTGGGGCTCAATCTCAAGATCCTGAGATCATGACCTGAGCCAAAGGCAGACGCTTAACTACTGAGCCACCCAGGCACCCCTGAACATATAATTTTTTCATACATAAAAAAGTGTGTGGTTTCATTTCTTTTTAAAGTAACAAGATAACAGTACTTTCTCTCTCTCTCTCTCTTTTAAAGATTTTATTTATTTATTAGAATGCAGGAGCAGGGTGGGAAGGGGCAGAGGGAGGAGCAGACTGTCTGCTGAGCAGGGAGCCAGACCTGGGGTCGATCCCAGGACCCTGAGATCATGACCTGTGCTGAATGCAGACGCCTAACTGATTGAGCCATGCAGGCACCCAACTAGTATCTTCATAAACAAAATTGTGGATCTTTATATTAAGGTCCAACTTCTACTGTATGAAACTGATTTTTTTTTAATGTACATGGTATATATATATATTTTTTATAAACATATAATATATTTTTATCCCCAGGGGTACAGGTCTGTGAATCGCCAGGTTTACACACTTCACAGCACTCACCATAGCATGTACCCTCCCCAATGTCCATAACCCCACCCCCCCTCTCCCAACCCCCCTCCCCCAGCAACCCTCAGTTTGTTTTGTGAGATTAAGAGTCACTTATGGTTTGTCTCCCTCCCAAACCCATCTTGTTTCATTTATTCTTCTCCTACTCCCTTAACCCCCCATGTTGCATCTCCACTTCCTCATATCAGGGAGATCTGATTGACTTTCTCTGATTGACTTATTTTTAACAAGTATTTCCTTTTTATATTCAATAGACAGTGTTGACCTTCTTTCTTTTTTTTTTTTTTTTAAAGATTTTATTTATTTATTTGACAGAGAGAGATCACAAGTAGAGAGGCAGGCAGAGAGAGAGGGGGAAGCAGGCTCCCTGCTGAGCAGAGAGAACCTGATGCGGGGCTCGATCCCAGGACCCTGAGATCATGACCTGAGCTGAAGGCAGAGGCTTTAACCCACTGAGCCACCCAGGAGCCCCCAGTGTTGACCTTATTTCTAATGTTGATTTGGCATTCACTATTACCAAGTAGGGTTGAACATGTGCTCAATTTCAACCTAAATATGGCTTTATAAGAATTCCAAGCTGGACAATAAGATGTTTATGTTTTGCTAACTGATGAAAACCTGAAATTGCTATGCTTACATACATGTAGATGCAATTAACATACGTTATCTGGATAGGTTTATGTCAAATATTTTCTAACTGCAGTTTATAGGCTTGGCATATATAACATATATAACTTATTTAACTTAAACCCAAATATATATATATTTTTTTTTCTTCCAAATTTCATAGAAATTCCATGAGAAATATAGCATCTATTTTTGTTTGTTTACTTTTTGTTCTTACATTTGCGGAAACTGGAGACTGTAAATAATTCATCAGTGGTCAGATAACAACTAATCTGTAAAGTTATCATTTGAGCAAACATCATATCTGCCTATCCACAAATTCCCTCACAAATTCCCATTCAACAGCTTTCTTCAATACGTCCTTCTGTTACAGAAGTATAAACAATCCCAGGTCAGGTTACCAACATGAAGTAAAATTAAACTACCTAAGATGGAATGGTGCACAAGTACTTTTCATTTGTGTAAGAGATAGAACAGAAAAAACAGTAATGTTTTAGAATATTGTATTTTCTCTCTCTCCTTTATAAGGGAAATTGTTCCAAATAAGATTTTTTTTTTAATTGGACTTGGTAGTTGGTGGACATATAATAGGACATATTTTGTAGCAGAAGTTACCACTCTGGAAAAGGAATCAAGTGATAAATGGATAGCCATGGAGGGAACATGTAACAAAGAATATAAAGAAACAGAACATATAAAACATACATATGAGAAGAATTTGCTGAGTGACTACCTTAGAAAATAGAGTTGATTATAATTTTGAATTGGTATGAGGAATGGGAAATGTCTGAACTAACAAGAAAACTGATTAAGAGAAAAAGATAGTAGTTAAAAATGACCTGGGCCTTTGCCACACATTATTCTGTTGAAAGGAAATAAAAGTCATGTCTGCGAAATATGACAAATGACAGACTGGTGAGGTTTGGCCAAAGACAAAGGTAAATGCTGATTTGCCTTTGCTAATTAACTAAATGACTGAACTTTGGTATTTACATGCCCAATAGTTTGAAAGTATATGAATCCATCTCATACATTTACATCAATATTGCCTAAATGGAAATATCACCGATTAAGTGTAAAAAGAGAATAGAAAAGTTGGAAGTGTTTCAACATATTTATTATCTTAGTATTTTTCTTAGGCTATCCTATATATCCCAGAAGACATTGGTATACTTTACATTGATTTTTATGAGTTTTCCACATTTCTCAAAATCCACAACATTCCAAAAATTAAGATCTAGCCTCTGTCCTTTAGAAATTCATAGCCAAGTGCGAATGTAGCCCACAAATAAATACTATATAGTATAATATGTCTGTGCTTTAATTTAGGAAAGAAGGCAGATTTCTTCATGCAGTGAAGAGGGAATGTCCATCACTGCCAGGGAGTGAAGGAAGATTTATAAAGCAAAGCTCTTTTGTGCTAGATCTTGTTAGGTAGAAATCTGAGCAGAAAAGAGTGACAGGCTAGTCCAAGCAGAGGGAAAGAAGTGTACAAAGGCATGAGACAAAAAAGGGTCACGAAAGGCCAGAATTACTGGAGTGAGATCAGGGAAATTCTTAGTAAATAAGCCACAATATCAAAGACCATCCAAGTTTAGTCATGATATTACTACATTCTCATTTGTTTTCAAAGAACTGACTCCTTCTAATACTCAGAACCACTGCCTGAATCTGGATCTGACTCTAGAAAATTACTTCTAAGTGTTCCACTTAGTCCCACACTTTCCAGTCTAGGAACCATCCTACTCAAAGGAATAATACATCCATCACTGTTCCAACTCCTTCAGTGACTCTTAACCACTTGTACCACAATTAAAACCCTTACTAAAGCTGATGTGATTCTTTTCCATCCACTTATCACCTCATATGTCAACATAAAAAGCCAACTTTTTAGTCATTCCTAAAGACTTACCATTCTCCAACCTTTTCATTCTCTTATTTATTCCATCTTCTCATATCTTTACACAAGTCTACAGATCCTGCCCATCTTTGTTTCTCTACCGTAGTTTTACATGGTAAGCAGGACAACGCATTCCTGTGGTTCAGAACCTTGCTGAAATACCATTTGACCTTTGAAGAGTTTCCTCACCTCTGCCTTTTTAACCTCCTATTACTCCTTTCAAGTCTCAAGGGACATTTTTATACAACATGATTATATCGTTCTAGCTCACTTTGCCTATTATTTATTTTACATAGCACCCTATCTGCAGTTTAAACACTTTGATAGCAAGAAGGTATATATTATTTCTTAAAATAAGAGCCTAGAAGAATATTAAACAAATCTGGATTCTATAGGAAGTTTTTTAAGCAAATAAATGTTCATGTAAAGAAAGATCGATAAGAAAATTTGGATTTCAGTCTTTAGACAATGGTTAATTTGATAGTTCCACAGAAAAATAGTAGTATCATGATGAGATTAGATTTTTTTACATATAATTTTGTTTACAGAATGTGATGGTTATTGGGAATCTGTTCAACACTCACTCCAACTAGTACTGCTACTTGGATTGCCTTGATCTAAAAACTGAAAATTGCATTTCCCAGACTTTGTAGCATCAAGAATTCTAGGTGTAAGTCAAGTTGCTCTTATTAGCGCACTAATGGCAAGCTATGCAGAATTGTGTTGGTTAGGGAGACAGACTGAGCGTTTTGTTGACTTAGATGACAAACAGTATGATTCTGGAGTGCTTTATGTCATGGCTAATCTTGCTCATTTTGTGTCCCAGTTTTGTGGTGTAGTCTTGGAGTTCTTCATGGAAGCTCTGACTTTTAAGCACCGTTAAAGACTCCATGCACTATCTATACAACTTATGAAATCCCTTTCTTCTTTAACTAAAAGGCATTTTTTTATAACTAAGAATATCAGTCAATGAACAGTATAAACAATTAAATGCGAATAGTAAAGAAAGGGTAGCGAGTATAGTTACAGTTGGGATAGGGTGGGTGTCTTTTAAAGCAAAGTAGAGCACTGTGGATATTAGACTGTGGGAATTGATTTGAGATTTATCTTTAAATCAAGATATAACTAAAAAACAACTGGAAGTGGAAGGAAGATGTAAAAGATGTCATCATCACGGAAACGAATTTCAAGGGGGAGCAGATATTTGGGACAAAGACACTCTATTATGTTTGTCACATTTTAAAGTAAAAAAACAAATGTGTGGCTAATATTCAAGATAGATTTTATGGAAAAATTTTGGATTTTTTACAAGGGTAAAATTGATTCTTCGCCCATCTGATCTAAACTTAACAATACATATTACTACATTCAAGCTCTGTGAAAGATGCTAGAAGGTAGCCATTTTAAACACTGGATGAGAAATACAAACATTGGAAAATTAACTCAATTATATATGCATGACATTTTGCCTTTATAATTTCGAAATAGCCTCGTATTGAATTCTCTCACATCTATAAACTATAAATATATGAAGCTTTTGGAAATCTTTGATTTTTATTCCTAAATTTCACCTTTAACTTTTGTTTCTTTCAGGATTTGTTATTACTCAGCTAGCTAATTAGGCCTTTATATTAAAGGTGCAGGTCTTGTTAAAATATGTAGCAAATAATGTGTTTTTGTACCTGCCCTATTTTTATTACCAGGTCTTGTATATTTATTTAAAGCTTGATTATTTTTTATATTATTCTTAGGGTCCCCCCAAGATCAGATGGCAATATAATTCATCTAAACATTGGAGTAAAAAGAGAATCAGTTTTATTAGGTTTTTATAGAATCAGTATATTTCATAATCCTTAGGTTGGAAAATTAGCTCCTAGGTCATACCCACTATTTTCCTATTAGTTTTATTGAATCATTTCACTAAAATAAACACATGAAAAACATAATGTAGCAACTAAGAAACAATAGGTCTTTGTTAAATATTAATTCAAAGGAGTAGTTGATATCTGGGGTGTTTCATGGTGTTTAAGTTATAAAAATAATTTTTTAGTGAAACAGATTACTAGTGAGCAGTGGAGGAAGATTTGAATGATAAAAATAGAATAGTTGCCTTGTGATTACTCCTTTGCAAAACATAAAACACAAATTGCCTTGTGATGTTCCTAAAGTGACTATTTTCTTGGGATAAAATCCCCTTAACCACACTTTTTATTAAGCCAGTATTTATCAACTACTCTGTGCTTGGCTTTAGCTTATTGGGGGAAAAATGTGTTTTTGTTGCCAAATTCCTGTGAGTAATCGTTTGTAATTCCCCACTGTTCTCACTCAATTAAAATACTTAAAGTCATAAAGTAGCACATGATCTCTGTATTATTACATATCATTAGTAAAGTGTATGTAACTTCTATTCATTTAGAAGATACCCCTCTATGTCAACTTTAAGCAAATATGCCTTAACTTTAGCTACTCTGTTTTGTGCTTCAAATGACATTATCATTCTTATTTTAGTGTCTAGATATAATCAGTACAATATTCATTCCTTGTTTAGTGATATTTTCTTGGTGCTTAATACCATGAAAATACCAAGGCATTGTTTAACTTCTCAAGCTCATTAGCAATGCCTTATTCTTAGGTAACTCGGTGGTCATACCTAACATCCTGGGACTTTGTTTTTTCCTGATCTGAATGTTCCAGTTGCTCATTTTCATTTCATGGAAGAAAACTCGGTTCTTCTCACTTTCAGTGTTTTATTAATTGCATCTGTAACCTTAAAATATTGCTTTAGAAACTATATTATACAAAAAAATTAATGTACCATAAATATCTCATCCCTTATATTTTCTTAAGATCCCTCACACTCAAATATTAAACATTCTTTATAATACAAAGTGTTTTATTTCATATGCATGAACTTTTTATTGTACCTACTCATAAGCAAAGCTCAATAAGCAAAAAAATTCTCCAAGTGGCAATGCTTTACCTATTTATTCTATTCAGGGAAACTGACTCTTCTCAGCTTGAGCCTAATAGTTCTATTTTTATTGTATATCGGGCCCAACTTCACTTAAAATTAAGCTTACATCTCTAGACATTCCTAAGTCTATCTCAGTCTATATCTTTATAATATGTGCCCAACAAGAAAGGGGTTAAGTGCATAGACTCTGGATCTGGAACACCTGAATTGGCCGCTTGGCCCCACCTCTCTGTTTCACTTACAAGTTACTTTACCTCTGAGCCCTCAGTTCCAGCTATGAGACAAGGGTACAAACAATACCTTCCTCATCTTGTTGTTGTTGGATTCAAATGGCAAATACTCCAAAGTGTTCAGTAATATTCTGACTACACTAACCACTGATACGTTTTATCTGTTAAGTTTCTCTGTTATGGAAAAAAGCTTGGTTTTCCACCTCCTATATTGGGAAAAACTCACTTCTTTCCTACTATGTTTTTCGTTCACCTGAGCATCTCCTTTACTACTCGAAAAAACACTTCACTCCTGACACTTTGGGTTACCAGATGTGTGGTGGTCATTTTCCCATACCAAGCAATTGTCTGCAACATCAGCTGGGTGTTCTACAACTTAACTCAATTCGACCCAGAGCTAGTGTCAGATTTTATGGGTTAAGCCTTAGTCCTATAAGACTGCCCCCTCCCATGCATGTCAGATACTAATCACAAGTAGTAGATTACCAGATTACCCACATCTGTTCAATTTGACTACGAATTGGAGATTCCCACAACCCCCTCCTCAGGTTTGATCCTTTGCTGGAGTTGCTCACAAAACTCAGGAAAACTGTTATTAACCAGTTTATTAGAATTTATTGAAGGATTTAATAAACCAGTTTATTAAAGGATATGAAAAAGGATACAGATGAGTAGTCAGATGAAGAGAGATACATAAGGCAAGATCTGGGAGGTCCAAAGTGCAGGAGCTTCTGTCCCCATGGAACTGGGGTCTATCACTCTCCGGATATGTGTATGTGTTAACCAACTTGGAAGCCATCTGAATCCCATACTACTGGAATTTTTTGAAGATTTCCTCATGTAGGCATGATCAGTAATTAACTCCATTTCTAGCCCCTCTTCCATCTCTGGATGAGGAGGGTTGGAGCTGAAAATTCCAAGCTTCTAATGGTGGCTTGGTCTTTCCAGTGATCAGGCCCCATTCAGAAACCTCAATAGAACAAAAGATGTTTCCCCTGCAGTCTTGTCACTTAGGACTTTACAATATTTTAGGAGCCTTGTGTCAAGGATGGAGTCAAAGACAAATATTAGATGAACTCTTTGCCATAGGGACTCTCATATAACTAACCCTAAAGGACAAGGCAATGGAGTCCAGTTCTGGTTCACTAAGGGTAGTGATAAATCTTAACGATGTGGATAAGAGAAAAATTTCTATCCACTTGCTTTCCTATTCTGCTCTATTTTTCTTACCTACATTGTAAGACCTACCAAGAGATGTCCACTTCTTGCTTTAAGACCCAAGAAACCAAGCTGTGGTGGTTTTGCTTATCCACCATCTCCAAACTGTATCTCTTAAATATGGCATCTTTTCCAATATCTTTTTTTTTTTTAAGATTTTATTTATTTATTTGACAGAGAGAGAGAGAGAGATCACAAGTAGGCAGAGAGGCAGGCAGGGGGAGAGGGGGAAGCAGGCTCCCTGCTGAGCAGAGACCCTGCTGCAGGGTGGATCCCAGGACCCTGAAACCATGACCTGAGCTGAAGGCAGAGGCTTAATCCAATGAGCCAGCCAGGCACCCCTCCCAGTATGTTTCCACGAAGAGAACCTGTTCTAATATATTGCCCCAGTTGCTGACCATTAATGTGACACCACAGTTTTCTCTTTCCAGTTGCCAGATGACTTTAATTTAGCGACTCAAATAAATATGTGATATGGGAAGTTTAGTGATTTTTTTTTTTTAGATCTAAAAGACATCTTAATTTTTATGCTATGTGGGTTTTGCAAATTTTATATTTTTATGGCATTTTTTTTCTTTCACTAATGAAAGTTCACCTTTTAACGCCCTTTAATGGCTTTTAATTGGCTTTGTCCATTATTATTCATGAAAATGTGAAATTTATTATATTCATGAAAAGTGGCAAAAGAAAGGGAAATAGGCTATCTAACCAAAAATAGAAAATTGTAGGGTTTCTTTTTCTTTTCTTTTCTCTTTTCTTCCTGGAAATGAGTGTCCTTATAAATAGAATTTGGAGAGGATTTTTATTTCTTTCCCATACTGGCAATGTAAAGACCTGAATTAAAAACAAAACAACAACAACAACAACAACAAAAAACAAACAAAGAAAAAAACCAAGAAAACAGACTCTTGATTAGCTAAAGCCAATTTTCCAAGGAAAAGATTTCCTTAAATATTTGAGATTTTTCAGTACATATTTAGTCCTTCAGAAGTATATTGATTAGAAAATTATTCAATATTTTAAGTGAATCTTTTAATTAAAAAAAAGTCTTCAATTGCTTTCTCCAAGGAATCTTGAAAATGCATTTTAAAATTCTTGACAGTGTAGTCATCTTTTGCTATTATGATTTACTTAAAAAAGCACATGAGACAGGAAAAGAAGAAAAGTCAAATGAGAGGCATTATTATTCTAAAATGTACACTTATAATACTCGTAACTATTGATGGTAGTTTTCTCCTTACTGGTAGGCAATTCAAATGTGACTTGGAAACTACACACTATCCCCTGGACCGTGGTGAATACAGGCATACCTGTATTCATGCACCAGTAGAGTTTATGAATTAAAGTAGAACCCTGCAACCCATGCCCAGAAATTTACAAAAAGTCAAAGACAGAATTAATCTCATCTATCCCTCCTGAAAAAGAGGCTAGATAATATAACATTCACTTAAAAGGGACAATGGAAATCTGTCTACATCTCTTTTCATGCCTGTTAAAACTAGCACTTGGACTACAAATATGTAGTGTTGAGTTTTTGTAGATGGGAAAAATTTTTATTTTCCAGAGTCTCAGCTGAGCAAGAATAGCTCAGTATACTTTATACTTCTACCACTGATTTCTATCAAGACCAGCAATCCCTTGATTTAATCTTTTCCTCTCATAGCTACACTTCCTATAGAGTAAGGACCTCATTCATCTATAATTTCATTCAGTTTTATGAATGCCAACTTCTTTGCCTTCTTGTCTTTTTATCACATCATACAGTCCAACCACTTACATATTCATTAGTCAAAGTATTTACCATTCCAGTGGTGGAACACAAACTCATTATCTCCCCTGCATACTGGGCATACTCAATAATCTCTGGCAACCTTTCATGATTTCTCTATTCAGTTGTTACATTATAATTCACTTCTCTATTCTGCTCTCTGTAACAGAGTGTTAACTGACGGAAGTTCTCAGATGGAACTCAGTAGGCACACAAAAATGAATATTCACATATTAGTTACCATTTTAGTGATATTTTATTTAAAAATAAGTCCCCATTTTCTTTTTCCAAATGCATAAATATTTTTATCTTGTCTGAGATCCAAAATTCTGAGAGTTGAACAGGCTTTTGCTTTGATTCTGTTATATGACTTCAGCTCTGAGATATAGCTGTTTGTGCTCCTAACCTTTAGTGTGTGCTGTTTGTACCATGTCCTTCTGACGTGTGGTCTGTGTCCAGTCAGTCTCCCTTCTGAGAGTCATGTCAGCTCAGTTTCTCTCATATCTAGTTAAGGGCACAGAGTAAATATTGGATCACACTTTTTGTCATTTGGGGGCCTATGGGAAACTTAGGGAAGCCAGCTTATTTTCTCATTGTTAAATATGCCCTATCTCCATTTTTGAGCCAGAGTTTGTAATCACCATGAAGTGCAAGTCTACAATTCACAAAGATTCTAGGAAAATCTGCCGAAAACCCTGGTTTGTCTTACTAATGTCCCCACTATGCTTCTTCCTGTTGACTCTTTTGATCCAGTACATTTCCTTTCCTTTCCTTTCATCTCCGACTCAATGAAGTCCATTGCTCCTTCCTCCACTCCAGAGGGATGTGTGTGTCCTGGGTTGTTGAAGGATAAGCTCTACATGAAAAGAAAATGTCAGAGCTTGGACAAATCTCTCTCCTAACCCAGTGATCAACAGTTGAACAGTTCACTGTCATCAAATACTTCTCCATTTGTCAAGAAAACGGATATAATGATCACCTGACTCCCCCTGCTTCCTTGGTGCTGTTGGTGAATGATGATTTATGAAACAGAGGCTACCACTTTCTGGATTCACACTTCTACTCCACTTCCCTATCTACAACATTGTTAATCTTGTCTAATGTTAGAGAATAATAACTGTAATAAGTTCATCTCTCTGAAGATTCATGACTGGATCTTGCTTTCCTTGTGTTTAGCCTTTGGGTTATTTTTTTGGTTCTGTTTTTTACTTTGGTTTTTAAACTTCATGTACAAATATTTGTGTATTTTGCTTTCTTACTACATAGCCAAAAACTTACACCTAGCTGTCTGCTTTGAAAAGCTCTGGCTCGTTCATGCCCCAGTTACATGATTATCTCTCATCCACCTTTCAGGTATCAGCATAGTACATCTTCTCTGGGAAGATTTTTCCATTCCTCTCAGACTGGATTAAGGGCCATTTCTGGAAGAGTTCTTATCCTGACTTCATCGATCATAGCAATACTTACCACATTGACAGCATTAAACCTCTACCTTCTGTTTCTCTCTTCAATAGACCATAAGATGGCTTGTAAGCGGACACTGTGGATTTTTCTTCCTTGTATCTTAAAATTGTAGGCAGGACTTAGCACAGAGTCTTCACTTGTAAACATCTTGAAATGCAGTTGAATATTAACTCTTGGACTTGACTGACCTTATTGAACTTGAAAGTGTGGCAGCCCTATGCTTGCCTGGCATATTTGGAGAACCCCTACTCTAACCTTCTCTGAGTATCAGAGAAATGCTGTGAATATTCTGCCATTGGCATTTTGTACATCCACATTCTCTAAAATGACACAATAAACAGCAGGGTATCTGTTGACTGAAATAAGTAATCTAAAAATATTGTGGATCTCACCATAAACAACTTTTCTTACTCTTAATAACATTTGAGAAAAGCACATTAAAAATATTGTTGGCTGCATCAAAGAAAGGGACAGTCTAATTTAGGTCTCAAAATGCAGTTACAATAAGTAATTACAAAGGGAATTTTTGGTTCCCTAAAGGTTTGGTTTGTAAAAATAGTTTGATAAGTGTAAATTTAAATGTGTATGTTATACCCTGAACCTTGTTTGCAATGTCCATGTTGCAATGTGTATGCCTAAATTGAGGAAATGATGAAATAGAAGCCTTAACTCTTTTTATATTGATGGTATCTATAAATAAAATTCATCATGATATTAGTCAGTCAATATAAATAAACAGAGTCAGATACCAAGAGGCCTTGGAAATAATCTTTCTCTTCCTTAATGTCCTAGACAAAAAAAAGGTTCGCAGACATTCTAAATTGGTTAGTCACCAATTTAATAAGTCCTATTTTCATGCTGTGATGGAGAATATATCAAGGTCATAACTGTCAGCCCATTAGTAGAAGTGGTCCTTAGAATGTCAGTGAGGACCTGGTGAAATGGGAGCCCAGTGAGAGCCTTCCCCGTATCGAAGAGGGGATCTGAGTGACCATATTCTACAACACTTGAACTATCAGTTGCTTGCCAATCAATCCATGCAGATTGATTTTGCAATAGGAGAAGTATTATTACTTCACAAATTATAAGCAAGTCCCTATGCATACAATGTACATGCTTATATGTAAAGATTAACATGTGAAAGTTGCCAAACCATTAATTTTCCCTTTTCAAATACATTTATAATAATAATGACTTATTAGTAGCAAGCACTTGTAAAGTTCTAGTATCATTCCCAAATGATTCTAAGAATCCTTTTTGGAAAAAAATCAAGAGCATTGAAGATTTGTGGTCATTTTAGAGAATAGAAAAAAAAAAAAAAAGAAAACTAATTTAACCTAGGCATTAATTGAGGTAGAGGAGGGGATCTATGGTTATTCTTCAGTATTTCTTGCTGCCCCAAAATAGTAAACCTCAACTCCTTACAAAGAACTTCCAGAAAAAAACAAAACCTGTAGAAAACACAAGGAACAGCTCATCACATTAATTCTGGTGACTTTATTTTTAAATTTTCATTATCTCCAGACTTTTCAGTAGTTCAGAATGAGTTCCAGACTTTACTGTATATGCTTACAGAAGTCAAGTCTTAACTTCTAACAATAAAAAGCAGAATTTGAATAATGCTGAAATCAAATTAGTTTTTTCTTCAAATATGGAAAGTGCCTCAAACACTGAAATTTCAGCACATATATGAGTATCATAAACACACAGTCATTTCATAGAGATTCACAATTATTTTTCTTTTGAGGTATTGCCTCACTGACATAGACAAGAAATATAGTGTATAGTTAAATAGAACACGTTTTTTAGAGTATAGGATATTTCTTAAACTGACAGAAATATTTGTCATTTGAAATTGTCTGAAGTGTTTACTCAGGTATCTTTATCTACTTTACTAAGTAATAGAGAAGTAATTATAGATATTATTATGTGACAGCACGTGAATTGGAAGTTCAGAAGTGATTTTAGTCTCCCTAGGAAACCTCTTGATGTGTCCCCCAAGTAAGAGAATGAAACAAAGTCTCATTTTATTTTGCCTGTTCTTCTGGGATTTAAATCGATGACTACAGAAGAGTTTTGTTATATCATTACAAAGCAGTAAAAAGAATTTGCTTCAGGGAGAATCCTTTGGTGACAGGCATGGAAATGGTTACATAAGAATCTTACAAATGTGAATCTTTTGGTAGTTTGCCTGATTTTGATCCCTCCTAGTCCAAACAAAATTTTTGTGATGCTTACTGTACTTTTGCTCATGTTCCTTCTTCTTAGACTAAAATGACCTCTCTAGCTTCTTCTCATAACAAAATTCTCATCTTTTCTATGCCAACTTTTCTTTGAAGTCAGCTTGGATTCCATTATTTAGAACTAAACACTTTGTTAGGATAGCTAGACAGATTTTCCTTCCAGAATTTATATAATTTAGGCAGATTTTAATGTTTATTGAACAATTATAAATATCTTCTTAACTCTTAATGTCCCATGGGACACCTGGGTGTCTCAGTGGGTTAAAGCCTCTGCCTTCAGCTCAGGTCATGATCCCAGGGTCCTGGGATCAAGCCCTGCATAGGGCTCTTTGCTCAGCGGGGAGCCTGCCTCCACCCCCTTCTGCCTGCCTCTCTGCCTACTTGTGATCTCTGTCTGTCAAATAAATAAATTTAAAAACAAACAAACAACAAACAAAACCCTCTTAATGTCCCTGTAGCATTTCCAACAAAGAAAAGCAATAACTAAATAACTATGCTTGGCCTTGAATGTCAAAGCAAGGACTTCCTTCTATATTCTGAAAGCAGTTGAATCGATCAAAGGATGTTAATGAGATAATCAATAAGCATCAGATTTACATTTAAAAAATCACTCTAAGCACTTGGTGTTACGTATAAGTGATGAATCACTAAATTCTGCTCCTGAAATCAATATTACACTATATGTTAACTAACTAGAATTGAAACAAAAAATGGGGAAAAAAATCACTCTAATGAAGTGAGTATATTGGTTTGGATAGTAATAACAGTTAATGTGCAGATACCCATTAGGAAATTATTTCTGTAATTTAAGGGAAAGATGAATTGGAGAAGAAGCATATTAGTTGAAGGAGGAGAATGGAATTGAAATGCTATTTGTGGAACAAAATAATAGTGTGTAATGGCACACTAGATGTGGGTGTAGTGGGGGATGAGATGAAATGAGTTAGTAATAAAAGGTGATCTCCGAATTCTTGAAAAGTGTGATTGCATCAATAATTGAACCTTTCATTGAAATAGGAAGTTGTAGGGAGAAGGCCAGATTTGGGGGATGATATCATTATTTCAGTTCTAGAATGCTAGGTTTGTGGTGCCTTAAAGATATCCAAAGAAATATTCAAGCAGCTGTTGGATATACAAGTCAGAGAAGAGGCATTGGCTAGAGGTACATATGTGAATCATCTCCAGGGAAAAAGTGTGTGCAGCCTGGTCTCAGACAAGATTGCCTAGGTTTGAGTACCAAGCAAGAAACACAGGAAATAGTTATGAGGAATTCCAACATTTAAACATGCGGAAGAGCAAGAGTGCAGAGGAGTTTGAGAAGATGCAACCAGAGAGATGGGAGTATAAAGAGAAATGTACTTTGTCTCAAAACTTAAGGAAAGAGGAGTTTCATTTGTTTGTTTTGCTTAAGCAAACATAGTTGGTGCTACTGAAAATTTCGGAAAGAATTAAAATATATCCATTGGCATGAATGATCTAGGACTCTGTGAGAGATAACGTGGCAGACTGAAGGCAACAGAAGCCAAGTAAAAATTATCTAAGGAAATGGTAGAAAGGTTTAACAAAATTACACGTGAGTTTTCAACATGTGTGGTCAAGTGGAGGATAGAGAATATATTCTATCATTTCTTTATGTAACTACTTTGGGGTTCAGTTGATACACACACCAAGAAGAGGAAATAAATAAGATTGTACTCTGATGGTTAAAATTCAGTATCAACACGAGAGACCAAAATAGAGAAAAAACAAACACAAAGAGATGGAATAGGTCTAGTACAGCAAAATAAAATTGCAACCTGCCTAAATTTATTAAATTTTTAAATAAATCTTTGAGAATGGGATATCATTAGCCATGGAAACAAAAAAAAAAAAAATGAGAAGCAAATAATAGCATCATCCATCCATGAAAGAGTTGTCTTGGCCAGGTGTTACCATATTTTGGTTAAGTAGATTTATCTTAGTCTGATGCCATTGAAAATTTGAATGATATTATTAACTGCTTTGCACTCTTTCTGTTCTTACAGAGCTATCTTTTTATAACAATTTGGCTTCTTACTGTATTTCAACAGAGTAAAAATACATTCTTGTATGAACTTGCAATTTTGGTCTCCTTAGGACTTGGAGTTTTCTATATACATTAACCATCACCATTCTGACTTCATATATCGTTTTTGCAGTCTTGGTTAATGGCAAATTGGTCTTGAGAAATGGGCTTGTTCTTAGTTACAAATGGAATCAGATTTCTGAATAGACCTAAGGACTGATTCCAGAACCCAGGTAATATCCAGAAGCATAGCCTCCAGGAGAGCTGATGGGAAAAAAACTGATCTAGTCCTCTACACTTAACATCCCTCATTGGATCTAAGGTGTTCCTTATTTCCATTTTCACATTTCCAGGTCTGCAATTGATGTATCATTTTAAGTACTTTGTGGACAGATAGCCTTTATTTTCTAGTGTCTGGCAAATTGCTCTAGACATATTGACTACTGAAAAGAAAATAAAAATTTTAAGTGTTTGTATAATTTTATTGTGGTGAATTTGGGCATAGGCGGGCGTTATTTGCTTGGTAGCAAACTTTGTATTTGATATGCATTATCCATTCACTTATTGAATTCTCTTTTGCTGGAATTAAAACCCTGAGGGGCAGGATATTATTGTAAATATGATAGACTTTCAAAATCTTGGACTTTAACGGGTAGATTTTAGCTACAAATTAAAAAGTTCCGTGCTGTAGTTGAATGCTTTAGTGGAATTAACATTCCTGCGAAGCATGGTTGTTATATACCCTCAAAGAACAGATTGCCCATAACATGCTCTGTTTGTGATGGGATATTAAAGACCAGCTCCCATAATTTTTCACTCCACATTTATAGATTTGTTTCTGCTGACAGAATACTGGAAATGTAATTAAATGTTTAGTTTAATTAAAATGTAAAATAAAGCCTTGTTCTCTGAAATTCACCAAAGCCCCCAAAACTGCAAACATGAGTGATTATGTATCTCAAAAGCATGTACACTGATTTTCTGCGTTATATATTTTTGTAATATTCAAATGTCATTATATTAGTATATTGTACATTTCCCAAAGCAAACTGTGCTTTGTCATTGTAAAAAGAAAAAAGTATATTCAGAATTTATATAACACATAGAATAATATTTATATATGAAAATTGTCAAGTTTTGACTATAACATTGATTGATTGAGTGTGGTATGTACTGAGAAACTCACAAATAGATATACCTACACTAGGGGTCCGTCTTTTTATTTATTTATTTATTTTGTAAAGAACAAGATAGTAAATGTTTTTGGATTTGTGGGCCATATGGTCTCTGTCAAAACTACTGTATTCTATTGCTATAGTATGAAAGCAGCCATAGACTATAATCAAATGGGCATGACTGTGTTCTAATAAATCTTTATTTATGGACACAAATTTGAATTTCATATACTCACATTTCATTAAATAGTAAACACAAAAAAATGGAAAGCAAGCATTCTAGGCTCACATGCCACGTAAAAATTGGTGGCAGGCCTCATTTGCCCTCCAAGCCTTTCGTCTACACACATGTAAACACATGCTCTTACACATACACAAACACACCACTAGTTCACTAAAGTGTTTTACTTCAAACTATTCAATAAACCTCTGATGTCAGCTTCTGCTGTCCTCTGCCTTGATCTTTCTGGTGTATTCATGCTGTTTTTTTGTTTGTGTTCCTCTTCCACAAACACTTCATTGTTTCTGTATTTTGAGCCAGGCATAAAAATTCCTCCCACATCAAAAAATTTATAAACATTTTTATAAACATTTAACCATGAATTTTTCATTAGCATTTTTATGTACTCTTTTTTTCATAAAATCATTTACTTAATAAATAGGTCATACATAGATCAGCTCAGTGCTGTGTTTTATGGAAAATTTTCTAAATTAAAATTCTAATCTTAAGCATTTACTCTTGGAGTGTATTTTCAGTATGTGTCATATCAGAATCAGGATACATTATTTGGTACAAATGGTTAGTCAAAAGACCCTCTATAGTTAATTGAATATTCCATCTTCCCTTTCCTAATTTTTAATGGCTTTTTTGCTATATGTTACATCTTTAATCTTTTGGCATGTATTTCTGAATTGTTTGTAGTTGTATTGAATCATAGAAATATATATATATATATATATATATATATATTTTTATTCAATTTTATTTAAAATATACATATATATATATGTGTCTATGTATATATATATATATATATATATATATTTTTTTTTTTTTTTTTTTTTTAATTAGATTCAAAATATAGTTGATGTTTAGGAGGGCCTGAGTGGCTTGGTTGGTTAAGCTTCTTACTCGATTTTGGCCCAGGTCATAATCTCAGGGTCTGGAGATTGAGCCCTGCATGGGACTCCTCTGAGCATGGAGACTGGTTAAGATACTCTCTCTCTTCCTCTGGCCCTCCCCCTACTCATGCCTTTACTCTCTCTAAAAATAAATAAATAAAGTATTAACAAATACTTTTTTTCAATTTTGAAAAAAAAAACCTGATGCATTTTTATGTTTGTATTTAAATGTACCATATTTATGATATTAATTTATGCAGCACATTTATTATGCATATAGTAGCTAAGTACTGTGTTTCAAGGAATATGTCTCCATCAACACTGGATGTTTTAAATCATGGTATAGTAATGTTTATCCAAACAAATAAATAGTTTTTTAAATTATAAAACAGTATATACTAATTGAGAAATATATGAAAATAAAGTAGAAAATGAAAATTCAAAGAAAATTCATATTTCATCAATCTAAACATTAACACATTTGCTTCCATTATTAATTTTAATTATTGCAATTGCTATTATAGAAATTATAGATATTTTTGTGATTAAAGAATTCCAACAGTTCAAATGTTTAAATAAGGAAAGTTCTTCCTCCAAGCTCCAAACACAGAAGAATTCCTATTTTAAATTTTTCTGGTAGACGATATTATTACAAATATATTTCTTATACTCACAACTTAAAAAATATTCATCTATTAACCCTCCACTGTTAAAAAATAAGGAGTTTAACTTACTTAAAACATCTATTTCCTCCTGGCTCTGGCTACTTTCTACCATTAGTTCTATTGGTCTGCATTTTTATGTCTTTAAAAAACAATTTAAGTTCTCTTTTTTGATTTCCCAAATTTAGTTACCATAAATTGGCACCTTGCCTTTTACAAAAGTGAATAAATATGCATACTTACCTACCTTCCATCCCTCCTCCCCAATTTTGTTAGTTATGCTATTTTGTTTGTCATAAATTATTTGCTTTTACAATGACTTAACATCTAATTACTTTTCCATGCTTTGTGACTTTATTAAAAAGACAAATCCATCAATAGTTTCAATGTATTTATGGAATTCTATATTTTTGAAATTGTTGCCCAAAGAACAATCTTCTAAGTGCCAGGGTATAATGGTCATTCCCCAAACTTGCCTAATCAGAAGAATAGATTAATGAATTTGTTTTAATATCCATATTTCTAGGGGTGCCTGGGTGGCTCAGTGGGCCTCTCAGAAGCCTCTGCCTTCAGCTCAGGTCATGATCCCAGGATCCTGGGATCAAGCCCCACATCTGGCTCTCTGCTCAGCAGGGAGCCTGCTTCCCCTCTCTCTCTGCCTGCCTCTCTGCCTACTTGTGATCTCTGCCTGTCAAATAAATAAATAAAATCTTTATTTTAAAAAATCCATATTTCTAGACATCTATACTGAGCAATCTGATTTGAGTGATCTAGCAAGGCCCAAGATTAGTTTTTTAATCAGGAAATATTAACTTAATGATTCCTTTGCTTAGATCTACTCCATGACCAGTATTTCTTGGTTTCCTGTGTCAGTGTCTTTCATTTATTGATTTATTTTTCATTGTTTTTCATTTGGTTATAATATAATCTCAAAGAATTTTAATATGTGTTTGCTATTATTTTATATTTATACAATTAATGCAATAATGTATATTATATATTTATATAAAATACAAGTATAGACAGAATTTTTGTAATTTCTCATGATATATATTTATCTTGTCATTATCTTGGACTGATATGGCGAGCAATGGAATGCTAGATTCAAGCATCTATCAGATTAGGTTTTGCTCTCTCCTTGTATTTACTGTGAGTGAGAAATCTACTGTCAGGTTTTCATTCTTTAACATATATAATCAACTTATTTTTTTTTCTATCTGAAAATCTTAAAAATTTTCTCTTTAGTTCTGACATTTTAAAATTTCACCATAAATTTTCTATGTATTTTTTAAAATATATTATAATTTAGAATTTGGTGGACAATTTCAAATTAAAGATTTGTAGTTTCTCCTGAATCATAAGGACATTTTACTTACCCTTTAAATTTACTCATTTTTTTTTCTGTTTTTTTGGAACTCCTTCTAGATAGTGGAATTAGATACATCATTTATTCACCTTTATACTTTTACAGTCTCTTTGTAGCCACCCCTTCGATATAATACATTTGTTACCTTTTTCTTTCCTTTCTGAATAAACAATATATTCTTTAGTACAGCATTTCTATTATCCAGTCCATCTAGAGAATTTTTTTTAAAGATTTTATTTATTTATTTGACAGAGAGAGAGATCACAAGTAGGCAGAGAGGCAGGCAGAGAGAGAGGGGGAAGCAGGCTCCCCACTGAGCCTAGAGCCTGATGCAGGGCTCGATCCCAGGACCCTGGGATCATGACCTGAGCTGAAGGCAGAGGCTTAACCCACTGAGCCACCCAGGTGCCCTGGGGAATTTCTTTTTAAATTTATAAGCATTACACATCATGTACAATGTATATATAATATATATGTCACCCATTTATTTCCAAAGTTACTACTCCTCCATATTAGATTTGCTCATTTCTACTTTTAGTTTTCCTCAAATACTTGCTGATCCTTGATGATTTCTTCACATTTATGAAAAACAGCATTGGTTAATGAATATAGAAAACATTAGATTTCCATACAATTGGGTAAGTTATTCTTTCCCACTTATTTCTCCCTTTATAGGGAGGGTCAACTACAGTAACTATGTAAGTGGAAGAAGATAGATATGCATGGCCTTCCTTAGTTTTCATGTACAGCAAGCATGAAGATGGGTCAGGAACATGTTCAATTGCCATTATACAAGGATTTTATTCTGATGTAATGGTAGCTATTTTCTTTGTGAACAATGAGAAGAACTTCAAAAGGCTATTGCTGGAATCCTGGTGAGAGAAGGTGTCAGCTTGGGCCACTGAAGATAGCAGAAGGCAGTCCAGCCAGATACAGAACATATTGTGGACATGCTCATGGATTAGAAGATCAGAAGTGAGAAATCCAGGTGACCATCCAGCATTGTGGATTGAGAGCAAAAGTGAAGTGGTGGTTGTAGATGGTGTAGGCTTACTGTTGTAATATGAGGAAAGATGAAAAATATGAGCATACTATATCAGATGTAGGTAGTTTGCCAGACTTTTCTGACAAACAGATCATAGTGATTTTATGATTATTTTTATTTTGTAAATGGAGTTTTTATGAGGTTGCTCACTGACAGTGAGAAATGAAAAGGCCTGGAATAAAAAATAGAAAAGAGACAAGTTTAGAAATGGTCATCTCGGTAAATTAAAAAAAATATATATATATGTATATATATACATATATATATATATATATATATATATATATATATATATATATAAATTTTCCACTGGGAAATACACTACAATTCCTAGGAAAAGCTTTTTGTCCATTCAAGGTCTGTCTTAAAGGCAGAACCATTTATAGAATAGTATGCTATTTCTCTAGCAACTTAAAATTGTAGTAGAAAATCCTTATTTTAATCTTCACTCATGACCCTCCAACACACAGCCACACACTGATATTTAAATATGTAGCAATTTTCATACAATTTTGCAGATTTACATGACTTTTACAGTCCTGTGGCACCTTTTCATCTTTCTAAACAAGGAAAAAAAAAGTTTGACTTCTTTAGAATGGTGTGAATGCACATTCATCTTTCTTTCCTTTCAGTTAGTTGTTCTAACTGATTTCAGACAAGATCAGTCAAAATTTGGTAGAGGCAACACTGATAATGTCCTAAAATAGTTGAATAACTTCTTGATAATGAACTCCAATGCAAATAGTGATGACTTTGCAGGAAACACACCCAACAAGTGAATCACTTCTCTTTGCTTGAGTTCCTCTTCTGACTTTCTCTGTTTTACATACTCACTGTTGTGCTCTGTGGGTCCTGTGATTGGCAAACCAATCCCCTTTATCTTTGGATTCTGATTTTGTCCTCTGGAACTCTAAAACAGAAAATCTCTATCTTCCCTGAACAGATTGTGGATGGCAGCAGATTCCCTACTTTGGGCTTGCCTTTCACTTTTCAGACAAGTAGGTGATCTCAATCGTGCAGTATGTTAACAAATGAACCCCCTTGCTCTCACCTGAAATCCTACCCTCGTTTTCGTTTGCAATGCATTCTCCTGTTTTGCAGTTGCTTATAGCTTTGTAACTTACAGGGAGATGCCCTTTATATGACTATACTTTTGTAGATAGTTAACTGAGAGGTTGTGTCTATTTTCATAACTTTTATCTACTGAGCATATATTGCATTCCAGATACTGAATTAGGTAAATTATCTCCAATATATGTAATCACCATAATATTTCCTCTAGAAAGGTGCTTTTATACCATCAAAAGAGGAGCAGACTGAGAGCCAGTGTTTATCAATGTGAACATAGTGAATGAGTGGCAATGCCAGAATTTGACCTAAGCTGGTCTCTATCCAAAATCTAAGCATTTGTTTTCAACTCCCTTGGGGGGAAATAAATATAATGGCACAAGGATTTCATAGTAAAGAACTCTATTACATAATGCAATCACTGAAGTTCTAGGGGAAACTCAGAAAATGATTGATTAAACGGGTCAAGGTTGTTTTAATACAGGAATCATATCATTGGATTCCTGTTACGTGTGGAGTAAAATTCAAAACATTGTAGGCACGTACTAGAAAGATTTAAGGGTGTTTAGAAAGGAGGAATTTTGGATTGAAAAATGTGATGGAAAATTATCAGTGTCAGTAATGACTGCTTAACAATGATAGAGGAACATATGGTTGGGGATACTACGTGTAAAATGCCAGCTATAATAAATGAATATTGGCGGCTTGAGGAATCTTGAGATGGGCAAAGGACAATAACAGTTCCTTTCTGGCAATGGCTTGAGGCCTACATATATGTTTCAGGAGGACTGCAGTATTCTGATAATAACACAAACCTACCTAGAATTTAATATTGCCACTCTAAGGGCCAAACTCAGAGCAGGGCAATAAATTTAAAGCCTGAATTTTCAATGTCGTCCTGGGCCTGTTGTATAATTCTCACAGTCTATGGAAACCTAAAGGATTGGGCTTCTACAATGCCAGAGTCCTATAGAGAAATTGTTTGAGCATAGCACACACAATTGACTTGCAGTTAAAAACTTGAAAGAAAGAAAGAAAGAAGGAAAGAAAGAAAGAAAAGGAAAAAGAGAGAGAGTGAGAGTGCCTGGGTGACTTAGTGGGTTAAGCTTTTGCCTTCAGCTCAGGTCATCATCTCAAGGTCCTGGGATCGAGTCCCACAACTGGCTGCCTGTTCAGTGGGGAGTCTGCCTCTCCTTCTGGCCCTTTCCCTTCTCGTGCTCTCTTTCTCTCACTCTTTTTCTCTGAAATAAATAAAATCTTGAAATTTTTTTTTTTTAAAGTATATAAGGCACACTGAGAAAAAGGCATTCCTTTTGACCTAACCAATCCTCCTGGGGTCCCAAATTAACACTGGCAATATGAAATTCATTTTAGACTCACTTTCTAGACTATAGAGATGCTGTTCTCTGTGTAGCTTGCTCTGTTCTTTATGGGATTGATGGCCTCTATAATTTTTCTCTGAGTTAAAAATAATCAGGCATTACCAGATGATCCAAGTTTTCTTTCACGGTAGCAATATAAATAACCTTTCATATATGGTAGCTGTCCTTACTATTGTGCACTCAAACACATTGAGGGTAAGAGAAGGTGATAGAGTTCACATTTCAAATCCTTGTTCTCAATAAAGTCTTTAATTTCCATTATGAATACACATGTTTATTGACTCTGAAAGCCTCCTATAAAGCAATTCTGAATAAGCAAGGAAATTATAAAATATAGCTAATCATTTATCTTTGAAAGAAGATCAAGATTTTAATGGATTAGCATAAAAATAGATCTCATTTCACAATTTTGCATGCTGTAGATTATGTAAATCTCTACTAAGAGTTCCTTTGATCTATGTTCAGAATTTTTTTTCCATAGTGACCAAACTTAATTGTTAATTTCTACATTTTTAAATAGCCAGTTTTTGCAAATATTAGAAAAGTTCTGTTTACTAATCAGTCATATGTAGTTTAGTTTACTAAAATGTTCCTTTTAAATCCTAACAACCTAAGACTTAATAGTGTTTCCTGATTATCTGCTCTGACTTCTCTTCCTGTTCTCTCTCATTCCTTCCCCTCTCTCCTTTACATCACCTGGTATGTCTTCATCATTGATCTTATAGAAACTTTTCTCTTGTTTTTTGGAGGTTTATATCATCAGTATTATTAGGTAGATGACTCATAAAGTTATGTTTCCCATTCAAAACCCTATCCCAATCTGCAGTCTCATATTGCCAGGTGACTCTTCTATATCTCCCCATGATGTCTAGTGAATACCTCAACATCACCATATTCCAATTTGAATATATTTCCCAATCAGGTATAATGATTCCCTTCCCTTTGACAGTGCCATTTTTTCTAGGATAATGCTTAAAAACTAGGATTCATTCTTAGCTCCATTTTGTTATGGTTAATTGTTTCTTTAAATATCTGTAATATATGTAACTTTCTTTTTCGACTTTTGTACAAAGTTAAAGATATTTATTATGACTGTCTGGATTTATTATGACTGATTAAGTTTACCACAATTTTTTTCATTTTGCAATTAAGTATATAGGAACCCCTTCCTTGAGGTACTTGGGTGGCTCAGTTGGTTAGGCAACTGACTCCTGGTTTTGGCTCAAGTCATGATTTGACAGTCCTGAGACTGAGACCCATGTTGGGCTCAGCAGTCAGTGGGGAGTCTGCTTGAGATTCTTTCCCTGTTCCTCCAGCTTTCCCTCCCCATCCCCCTACTCACGTTCTTTCTCTTTAAATAAATAAATAAAATTTTTAAAAAAGGAAACTTCTTCATATTGGACTTCTTTTTTGATGTCTCTGCTTCTACACCTAAAGTATAAAAGCTATTAGAATTTTTCCTCTCATTCCTTCACTATATTTATATATAGTTTGATAACATCACAATGGTATGAAATTTAAGTGCTCATGTTAACTGACAAGACATTTAACCTGCCTATTTGAACAAAAATTGAGGCAGTAGTTGTTGGTGAAATGTGGTAGACTATATGGAAATGGAAGAACTTGAGGCAGAGCTCAATGGATGACTAGAGGATTTTCAGTATAAATTAGTTGAACCTGATTTATTGGATTGATGGTAGTAGTGAATAGGGCTTCATAAGTATGAAACCTGTATAGCCACACAGGATCCCGTATTCAGAAAGGTCCCATGTTTGCAATGATGCTTGTGTTGGCTGTCTTAAAATTCCTTTTTTAAAGATTTTATTCATTTATTTGAGAGAGAGAGCACGAGCAGGGGTGGGGGGGTGGGAAGAGAGCAAGAGCAGGAGCAGGGGGAGGGGCAGAGAGAGGGGAAGGGAGCTCAATTCAGGATTGCAGAGCAGGGAGCCTATTTGAGGTGGGTGGGGAGGAGGGTTCAATGCCAGGACCCTGAGATTATGAACTGAGTCAAAGCAGATGCTTAACCAACTGAGCCAACCAGGTACCCCTTAAAATTCTTAATTTTGAGCAATAGTCCCCATATTTTTATTTTTCACCCTTTATCCAATTATGCAGTTGTTCCTGGTGGTAAGAATAAGAAAATCATGAAGGCTAATTCCAGGAGTTTGTTCAGATGTGTGTGTGTGTGTGTGTGTGTGTGCGCACACGCGTGTACACGCGCATACCTATGTGTACATGCATGTGTGTACACATGCCTTATCAACTCTGTTCTCCCCCCTCATCTCAGATGAGGTGCTTTTGGAAGTAATTTACCAGTTCTTCATATGTGAGAAACATTTTTCTTGTAAGTTTGTAGAATTTATGGTGGTTGCATTGCATTTTAGTGACTCCTTTCTAATTTTGTTCTTGTTGTTGTTGTTTTAGCTTAAGGCCAGAGAGTATCTTCCCTACTTCTCTTTATATCTCTCAAAGGAAACTATATCTGTGCTTTCTCTATGGTAACTTTATTTTCTGAACAAATTTTCTGAACAAATTTCAGTATTTTCTGAACAAATCTGTTCATGCATACATGAATACATATATACTTATATTCATGTATGTGTGTGTGTAAATGTATTATATGTACATATAATGTTTACCTAAAAAAGTTTTAAATATATATAAAGTTATATACACATACAACATTTGCTAAATATGAGAAAGAAGTATAGAAACTTCTTTTGAACTCAATTTTCTAAATATCTTCTGATTGAAAATCACAACAATTTAAGTACATTATAATTCTCAATTCACAATAACATATCATAGGAATGGGTGTGGACAGAAGATTATGAGAGACAAAACAAGGAAACTGTTGATAAACATTCTAGTATTCACATGAATAGAAATTAAAATAATGAGATAATAATTTTCAACTACTGAATAAGGAAATGGCTAAAGAAATGTTCTTGTTCAAGAGTAGTGAGGAACCAATTAATCGTTTACTCTTTTATAATTGTCTTGAGAAACAATAAGATAATTCATGTGTTTTAAGAAATGGTCATATATTTCACTTAGTAGTTACACTCGCAGATTCAATCCAAGTACAGTAGTCAGAAATGTAGGTGAAGATTTATAAGAAGAGATGTTCCTAAAAGCATTATTTGTAATATCAAAAAGTTAAACACAACATTAATGTTTAGTGATAGGAAAAAAGATTGAACTGTTTGCATAGGTGCTGTGATTTTTTTTGAAAATGTTAGATAGCTGTTTTGAATTACATAGAATATCTTCTATTAAAATTTAAGATGTATGTATCAGTTTTCAGAGTGTCTCATAAGATGTCCTTAGGAGAAGAATTAATTACAGAAAGTTTGAGAGTTACTATTCTACTACTAACCTCTCTGAGATGGCCACAAACGTACATTAGCAAATTAAATTTAGTTCTGAAAATGATTTTGTCAACTGGGTGTTCTAATTGAACATTAATTAAACAATTCTTTTTATAAACTGTAGTTTATAGACATTTTAGATAATTCTTTTCTGGTACTTATAAATATTGTATGTCATGTGCAATATAATATTTACTTGATGGTTAAGAATTTTAGAATGCTTCAGGGTCATCAGAACGTCCATATTCATAGTACAGTACCAAAAAGTAAATACAGAGGGATGTGGGAGGCTGAACTGAGTGCGTGCTGTCCTCACAACATGCCAAGGAAGCTGTGTTTTCATGTTAACAAAAAGCTTCAAGGGAAGAGTTTGTGGTTTGTCTTCTTCTGCTACAGAATGCAGCACAGAAAGCAAATATGACTTATTTAATGAATGCTTACTGAGTACTTAAAATTTGGATTCAACTAACCTTCATTTAAAGCCTTTTATATGCCAAGGACTGCACTAGACACTGCTCTGTGTGTAAAACTCTTCAAGATCTGAGACAGCTCTGTCAAGTGAGCATGGTTCCCCACAATACAAGTCAGGTACCATGTCCAGAGACTAAAACAATTTCGTCGAGCAGCTTTCCATTAAATATGAATAGTAGACATTGGGCTTGGCCATTACACCATTGGCCATTACACTTCATTACACCAAACTCCTTTAGACAAACCATGTATACCAGGTGTTCAGTAGCTTGTATTCAATTAGGAGCCCGATATGCAGATGTAATGATAAAGGAGGCAGGTTTGTATACAGATGACTGTACACATAGTAATTTTCTAAGCATGTTATCTAATTTAACATGCTTAATCCTCCTAGGAGGCATAAGAGAATAGTAGTATTGTATTCACATTTTATTGAAGAAGAAAAAAACGAAGCACACATAGTTATGCTAAGTTCTCAAGTTTGTTTGGTTCCAGATTCTGTGTTCTTAACTACTATGTCATGTTGCCTCCAAATAGAACATATTTTGTTAAAGTGAGATATCATCAACTTTTAAAAACATTTTATGGTCTTATAAAATATTAGGGAGTATGTTTTATGGACTGAAAAAATGCGGGGACTGTGGGGGCAAGGTTCTTTCTCAGAAGAGGTGATCTTTATTCTGACCGCTGAAGGGTAGACAAGGCAGGGACACTACAGAGAAAGACAGGATGGTGGTCATTCAGGGGTGAGGGAGACAGGATGAGTTAGAGAAGTTATTAGCTTTGTCAGCTTAATAAATATATCATGATGTGGCTCACAAAAATATAAATTCATTAAGAGAAACAGAATTACCTATAGTCTTCTGAAAATCCAATATTTCAGGTAAATTTTTAGTATTGCAGAGCAGAAAAGTCATTACCATCCACATTGTGATGCTTTACTTTTATTCAGGATTCCTGTTTATGTTTACATTTTTGATGACTGTATCACATAATTGACTTACACAGAAACTATTGTCAGTAAAAAATCTCTTAAGTTTTATCAAGTTTTGATCCAAAGACTTGCTCTACTACCATATATTTAATATTCATACTTTTGGATCCAACTGTAGTATGTAATCTTTGTTAGGTTTGAGATAATACTCAAGTTTTCAAAAGTCTTAAAAATATTTCCAGTTCTTCATCCAAATATACAGGTTTTTGTACAAAATTTCTATAGATCCCTTTGGTTTTCATAACGTTGAAAGCAGTAATTGGAGGAGGCTTGGTGTCAGAACTCTCTGGCTTTTACTACTAGATACCTTCTTGCAGGTTAAGTACCTCTACATTTCTAAACATGTGAGATTGGTGCCTTAGCCAATTGTGCACCAAGTAATTGTACTGGAACGTCTTCATGTGTGCGTAATGAAATCATGAGAGATACAATGATGGTATATAGAAAGATCATGTTATATACATCGCCCCTATTCTGGTCTACTGTGTTCATCACAGAAAGCAGTGGGGTCATGCTGGCATGACTTTTATGTGAATGGGATCCAGACTAAGGTGATCCTACTATTTTCTTCCCTTATTGAATTGCTTATCTCTTTAATTAATCACCTTATAGCTTTGCCCAATTCCACATTTAGTTCAATACTTTCTAATTTATAGATTCTATATTTAATCAAGTTGTGGAAGTTGGAAAAATGCTCATCTGTACTTTTACTATACTATTTTATTCACATCAAATCTACAAAGTTTGCTGACAGGTTTTCAGATTCTTTAAAACAAACAAACAAACAAACAAACAAACAAACAAACAATCTGGTATGTACTTTGTGTAACCCTTCTCCAAAAATGAATCTTATGAAACTAGGGTCCAATGGTTAGTAAATTTTCTCTTATTTGGGAACCAGTGCCTTCATTCTATCATTTACAGTGCAACAATTATCTTTTTTTTATAGAAATCAAAACTATATTCATAGAAGTTGAGTTGCTTTACTTTTTCCTTTGTCAATTATCAATGTTGTTCTTTTAGATACAAACAAGTTCATTGGTTCTTGATATTTTACATAAACTGAAGAAATTTTTCTTAAAAAATGCATTCATTGGGGCGCCTGGGTAGCTTAGTGGGTTAAGCCTCTACCTTCAGCTCAGGTCATGATCTCAGGGTCCTGGGATGGAGCCCCGCATTGCATAGGGCTCTCTGCTCAGCAGAGAGCTTGCTTCCCCCCCCCGCCACGTGTGATCTCTCTCTCTGTGTCAAATAAATAAATGGAATCTTTAAAAAAAAATGCATTCATTAATTTAACTATTATTATGAGTCAGGGATGTGCTACTTCTTAAAGTAATTACATATGTAGTTAACCTTGAAATATTTTTGTTAGATCACTCTTCTTCATTGTCCATTCAATATTTTCACAGTACTCTGCAATTCTTAATCTGAAGTGTGATAGATAACAGCATGAATAAAGGTTACCTTTGTTAGGTCCTCTTTGATCATACAATTAGAGATAACATTTTTATGAATTGAAGTTTTCTCCTTTCTTTCAAAAAGATACATACAACCTGGACTATCTGTCACCCCAGGACATAAAATAAATACCTGCAACGGAAATTGTGTGTTGCTTAAGTTCTCAGCAGCTGTTTCTCTTTACATTAAAATCAGATCCTCTTTAAATATTATTATACTTTTGGTAATTTCAGTTAAAAATCAAACCACAGCACCCTGTTGAAGTAGTTAACTACTCTGAAGCCTGAATTAGAACAAGGGCTATCCCTGCATTTCTTTTATGTTTCTTCTTTATTTAAATTTGCAAACACTGAATTTCCAGGGTAAAATTGAGCATGAGATAACATCTAAAGAGATCATTTCCGGAGTGTGTCTCTCAGAGAATGATCACAGTTTAGCATGACAATTTTATCTTTCCAGTGTCTGTAGTCTGACCAGCATCAATTGCCTGTTGGATGCTTCTCTGTCACCGGCGAAAATGATTCTTTTAACTCTCCCAAGGTAACTTAAGTGGGGACTCGGGATCAGAAATGCCCATGCTTTCAGTTTCCAAGATTAAGTCTGTAATAAATTCTGCTGACTGATACATTGTTCAGTTTTTTGAAGTAATCTTTGACATAAGGAGAAAATAAACACCTGCCCACCACCTGGCTTTCCCCAAGCAGCATGCTCCACATTGGTTTACTTACTTTATTCTTCTTAAGCCGAAAATATAAGAGAATCACTAAGTGGCTGACAGGTTCACTTTTCTATGGCTAGGGAAGGTTGGCATGGTTTTGGAATATCAAATTTTGGAAACCATTTAAATCCAGTATACATTGCATCATTGAATTTGTGGAGAATCTAGAGCCCTTAATCTGGATGTGTCTCATAGATACAAATCCTCCCCTGGTGAATTGATTTTTTTTCGAGAAATGGATTGTATTGTTTGGTGATGCTGACAAATCCCTCGGTATGTCATCCCACTCAGGAGCAAGTGCCTGTTGACTTCCATTATGACTGTCCACTAGATGTGCTTATTATGGTCTTATCCAGGGAAAACCACCAAGGAAGACTAGTGAAAACACATTTTGTTTTCAAGTGTGTCCGTAGGATGCTCATTGCTGGTGTCTCAGCAAAAGCTTCGGTAGCAAGCTGGCAAACATTTTATTTCCTTCAACTAGAGGCAGTTAAATAAACAGGCTTCTCTAGAGAATGTCATAATGTGAATTTTAAAATGAAATTACATGACCTCTTACAGACCAAAAATTCCTCTTTATATCCCCTTTATTCTTTTTTTTTTTTTAATAACTCTCCTGTTCCTTTGCTGCCATGAGTTCATAAACACACAAAACATTGAAATGGATTATTGTCAATACTTTCTTCAGTAAACACAAACAAGAACTTGCGTTGGGCTACTATGCCAAGAAAATCCATTTAAATTAGGAGGTGCATGCATAAGAAAAGATATACAAAACATGAAACAACATTGGCTCATTATTCTGATGCTATTGTTTCAGTTCCACTTTTCCCTGAGAGTTTGGTTTTTGGCTATTTTCAAATCATAAATGACTTCTAACATCTTACCTAGGAAAAACTTTTCACTTAAATGCATAATTCCTTCACAATTGGAAATGATCCAATGCAACTGTTTTTTTTTTTCATTATTTCTGTTAGTTTGTTTTATCATATCAAAACCCCAAAGCAAATGAAATCCCTTCGCATTTCACATCAGTCAAGCTAAATAAAAAACAGTAAAATTTAACTAGTCGATTCAAAACATCTCAGGTTAAGCCCTACCAATTTCCTGGAAATACCACTTATCTTCTCAACCTGTCTGATCTTTCTGGAAGCAGAAGAAAAGAAGGAGACAATTAGACATTAACTAACTTTTATTAAAAGTTTATCATAGTTTAAACACAATTGCACAGATTTTTGCTTAATCTTCACTAAGAAGTGACGATTGCCTCTAGATTTTAAAGGTAAGCATCCGGAGTCTTGTACGCATTCAGATATAGAAGAAAGTCTGAATCAGGATCTGAATCTGTTTTCTGGTTTTTAAAGGGTCTAGCCCCTCTATCCCACTGCTTCTCTTAAGTCTTTGTTCCTTTGGATCTCTGAACCTGAGCATTTATAGGACTGGAGTGAGTAAAGCTGCTTTTTTTTAGTGGTTGCAATCACTGAGGGTCTTGTGGAATTCTTGATGTATCTGCAAAGTGTCCCTTGGAATAACCATTCAATTTAGATAAACTCCTATGCTTGTTTGCTACACTACTTTAAGTAGGAATCCTTGATGTTCTTAAGGAGTGAATGTGGGTGACTTTGTGCTGGGGGAAAGTGCCTAGGCTATTTCACATCAATTTTGAATTCTGCCAAACGGGCCCCAAATTCCTGTTTATTAATATCTGTGTACATTACAAATCATTTTAATGTACTCTGGAGTGATAAGAGGTGAGAAGTTTGTGTGTAGGGCAACGTTTGCCCGTTACAAGAGAAAGGGGGTAGGCAAGGCATTGCAGTTCCTATTTATCTTTACAAATATAATGCTGACCTCCAAGGGAAAGCTGCGTCTCGTATAAACCCTCCATGCCACGAGTAGTTTGGGGTAAGACGTTAAAGGGCATCACTCAAGCTAAGTCTCACAGCTACCACCGGACTATGGCTCACTGATGAATGAGCCAGCAGTTCAATGTTTAGCAGGCTGTGACGACTTTGCACGGAAATAGGAAAATTTATTACCAGCCTGCCACATCAGTGCCTGCCCTGCCTGCTTTTTCTCCCATTCCCTCCCGATGTCTACTCCCACTCCATCTGACAGTCAAACCCCTTCTGCCCACCCCCCCCAGTTTCCCTTCCCCGCAGAGAACGAATGATCTAAACGGTCACGGAGTCCTGTCATTTTCAAGAGCTGGGATGCTAAGGAGGATGCCGTTGATTCAGGGTTTTAATTTAATTTATTATTATTTTTTAAATTAATGGCATTGCTTTCCACATGACCTTGCAGGAGAGGCAAAAGGGTGTCCGTTCTGTGTGCTACAGAATTTGTGCAGCCCCAAAGTATGCACGATGGGGGGGGCGGGAGGGGGGAGAAGGAAGCAGAAGGGAAAGGCAGCGGCCGGAGAGCCAGGGAGGAGAGGAAGGAGGAGAGACAGGGAGAGGAGAGATCAGGCGGACAGGCTGTGCCAGCCAATCAGAGGCGCGCTCCGGAGCTGCAGAAGACCGAGCCGCGGAGCCCGGGGCTCGCAGGAGCGCGGAGCCGAGTCTGGGGCTCTCCGAGGACGGGAGCAGCTGTGCCGTGAGCACTGGGAAAGTCCCCTCTTTGCTTCTCATAAATTAAGTTCCTTTCCACCAGTTAGGGCAAGTCAGCCAAGGTAAGGCTTCAATAAATGACACTTTACTATGTAGTGACATTAATATTTTTGTGTACAGTGGGGCTGCTTACCCGGTTCTGAGTCAAAGCAGTATTTGGTGAAATCCTCCTCTGGGATTGGTTTCACAGGATCTAAGGTGAATGGGAAAGTTGTAGCTAATGCTTCTGAAGCCTTATGGCTCGAATACCTTATTATTATTTTTTAAAATTGCTTATCCAGGAATGTTGCTGTGGAGCCTATGGAATGTGAGTCTAATAACCCCGCTGGGTGTCTGCTCATGTTTATCTGTTATCTGCCCTGCCCCTGAAGAAGTTGGAAGGATCGTCTGCAAGGCACATTGGAGTAGCGATGGCATCAGATTGAGGTGTCATGTATGTCTAGCTATAAAAGTGAGAGAGAGCATTGTCAGAATAGAAACAGGGACGTTGAAATTGAAATTTTGGTAGTGCTTTTTAATTATTGCCTTTCCAATCTCCTTTAAAATTACATGATAGCTGAGTATTGAAGCTGCAGCTGAGCAAAGCTCATTTTCTCTTTTCTTTCATTCTTTTTTTTTTTCTCCCATGAATTGCTTCCATAAGTGCTTATTAAAGCTTAAGATGAAACTTTTACTTCTTTTAAAGGGCACTATAAATGATGCAGAGAAAGGAATTAGGCAGGCTCCTGTGATCAGCAACACACTTTATTTAACATATGCCCTTATGTTTGTTAACTCTGATTCATTTTCCTTTCTTAACTTCTTGAACCTGATTTGTCTCAGTGTAGGAATAACAGTTATCCTGTACTAATTTTATGTCTAAAATTCAAGACAAAATTGTGCTTATGCATGTTTGTATGTGTGTGTGTGTGTGTGTGTGTGTGTGTGTGTGTGTGTTGTGCGTACAGATGTGGAACTAGGAAAACCTGTCATGTAACAGGTGAAAAAAATACAATTTTATTAGCTAGTTATTACAGTTTTTCCTTATATCAAAGCCAGTCATACTTAATGAACTTCCAGATTAATCAAGAGTAAATGTTCCTGGCTATTTCCCTGCTGGATATCAAGAAATTCTAAAATAAAATTCTTAGCTAAAATTATTATGGTCTTCTGTTTGCTTAGGTGATGGCATCACTGCTTTGAGCTGAGAGAGACAGATCAGAGAAAGATTTTATTATGCAGCCAAAAAAATAAAAATAAAAAAATAACCACAAGCTCTCACAGTGTTTTGGAACCTTTATTTTCCACTCTGGGATCACCCACAGATTTTTCAAAGCAAGGGGCTTTCCTTATGCAGTAATTGCTCTCTTCTATTTTAGTGGACTTGTCTTAGCAGAGAAAATATTCTAAATCAAGAGTTTGAGGTCCACATTAGATCTCGTGTGTACCTTGTTGGATGTGGGAGGGGAAAACAGGATGTGATATTAGTAGAGAATAAGTTCTGTCGTATAACACTCTGGTCCAAGCACCAATCATCTTTTCCGTTTTTCAAGCCTCCTGTACTGTTTAATTCTGGATTTCTTGATAATGAATTAACCTAATGTAGGGCAACACACTTATTCACTTAATAAGGCATTCATTTAATGCCTTGTTAGATAAGGATTTTATAAAACACAGTACTGATACTTTTCAGAGATAGCTAATTTAAGGAGGGGGAAAAAATGATACCAATGGTCAATTTTGATTTCCTGACAAGAATTAGAGGTAGAAAATAAGGATTTACTGTTTTAGATGCAACAGAAATGCCCAACTGAAGATAATCCAATAGTAAAGGAAAATACAATAGTAGAAGGAAAGTTAAGAGCTGGGAAGCTTTAGCTGTAACTCTGTCTTGTGCATGTTGGATATAATTAGCTATAATAGTAGTGAACATGGCAATAGAAACCAATGCTCATGTAAAATCTATACACTGGGCTATTGGAAATTATTCCTCCCGATGTCCTATTTCAGATGGATATATGGGAATCAGAATGAATGAGTCAGTCCAAGTTCATAAATTCTTTAGATGAAGGGTGCTATATATAGTAAATATATAGTACTTTTTTATTGGCTTATATAAATACCATTACTGTGCTTCATGTTGATTATTGTGGTCTGATGAATGCAGACCCATGTTTACAGGTGTGTGTCCCACTTGTCCTGTATTTGGCTTGTCGGTGATTAGAAATCTGAGGTATACCTGATGTATTTGAAAATTTCATATAATAATCTTTTAGAATCTGAACATGCATCTTCCTTTCTGTAGGTCTAGGATAAAACATACTGAACTTATTGGCTTGAAAATATTTATTTATCTCAAATCCATGTTTTTGATGTCATGTAGTCAGGTGAAAAGTGAGAGAAATTGAGAGATTAAAGACAACAAGTGTGTAAGAGGTTGTTTTGCTTTTTTTTTTTCTTGAAGTAGAGGACTTCAAACTTTTCAATTTGCTTAATGTATGCCTTTTTTATAGTTGCATTATACATGTCCGTAGAACTATAGTTTGGGTAAGAGCTTTTTAACCTTGGTGCTCTTGATACATCAGGCTGTATAATTCTCATGGGCAAGGGAAGCTGTCCTGTGTTTTGTAGGATGCCTAGCAGCATCCCTGTTTTCTACCCGCAATATGCCAGTAGCAGCATTTGCAAATTGTGACAAGCAAAAATATCTGCAGGCATTGTTAACTATTTCCTTGAGGGGGGGGACAAACTTGTATCCCTCTCCCACTGAAAACCATTACTGTAGTAAAAACCAAAGATTGTGTGGAGAAAATGGTCATACAACACATGGTTTGAGTAGACAACTGCTCACATATAGTTCAGTTTGGGTGTTCTGTGATGACCCCCCTTCTCTTGCTTTGGAGTAATTTCAACTGGTGTTTCGTTAGGTCCCTAACACAAACTGTGGAAGAGCTTATCAGTATTCTTTTTTTCTGTAAACTGAGAGAATGGCCTGTATTAGCATATGCTATCATTTGTAGGAACAAGAGGAAATTTTTAAAAAATGGAAAAAAGAAAACAGATGTGAAGGCTGAAGACACATTTCACTTCAATTTTTTTTTCAGATGAGTCTTTAATATAAGTAATAACTAAATGAAAGATACTGATTCTATTCTATAATAGCTTTTTCTTTCTTTCTTTTTTTTTTTTTGGAGTATGTATATGTTTGTAACGTAAGCAGTGGGTGTTTACTCTAGTAATTCCAGGTGCTTGGAGTAGTTTATAATGTCCAAAGTCTCCAGAAGTAAAAGGAAAACATTTTGATTTTAAATGCATAGTTCTTAGTTGGTTGGTATTATTTAGCACAATAAAAAGAAATATTGAGCTTTATGATTTGAACACATGGCAGAACTTGATCCTGACCTGGATTACTTGTGTCAAATATTACTTGTATATAGGCCATTTTTCTTCCTCTGCAAAAGGGGATAAGAATAGGCAGGAGAACCCAACAATACAAGGTGCTAAAATGAGTTTCAATTTGTAAAGATCTACACCACTGTTGATAAATTATCGTAGAGTCAGTGTCTCTGGTGATTTTTTTAATGAGAATTGACTCAGCATGCTAAATCTTCCAGCTATAGAGGTTAAAAATTATCTATAAAAAAATGGAAGCATTTTTTGTTTCATTTTTATTTAAATGCCAGTTAATTAGTTCAATTAGTTAATTAGTTAAATTCCAGTTAGTTAATATAAGTGTAATATTAGTTTCAGGTGTACAATACAGAGATTCAACACTTCCATGAAACAACCTGTGCTCATTACTAGGCCCTCCTTAACCCCCATCACCTAATTCACCCATTCCCCCATGACCATCAGTTTGTTCTATATAGCTATGAGTCTGTTTCTTCATTTGTCAATCTCTCTCTCTCTGTCTCTCTGTTTTTGTTTTTTCATCTTTGCTTGTTTGTACAAATGTCAGTATTATTATATACCATTCATTTAGGTAATCCTCCATTAAATTTTTTTTAAAGTAAAGAGAAGGCCAACACAAATTAAGTAATTTAGTATCTCTATCATTGCTGATAGTGTTTTGACTTTTAAGTGCTGCACATATTCCAGAAAGAGATTTCCAGGATAATAAATGGACTTCAGGGAAACATAGGAACAGGTATAAGAAGAATGCTCACTTTAGTGTATCCTGATATGTGTGGGTGTTGTTTCTTAAATACCAGAAAATTCTGGCATGTAAACTTCCACACTGCATCGCTACATCAATTTAGGAAACTTCTTGGTAATCAGAGAATAAAATGAACAAAGTTCAATCCCTACAAGTATTTGAGTGAAATACTGAATAAAGCAAGTATTTCACTTATCTGAGCTCCCCTAGACTATGCCTTACCCTGTGTTTTACTCATACTGCATGGTGTTGGCAAAGGTGTGATAAAACTCTTATTTACAGTTATCCCTTGTGGAAGTGAAAATTAACATACCAGTTTTGAAAAGCAATTTTCAGTCCATGGATAGAGATGGGAGAAAGCAGACTTCCTTACATGCAACTTGTGGGAATAAACCACTAAAATACAGTTCAAAGTATCAAAAAATGAAGAAATAACTCAGGAAATTAAACATAAGAATTCAAATCAATCTAAATAATGGTAAATTGATGGAACTTGAATATTAAACTTCATACAAAATGTTATATAAAATATGATTTTTAAAAGGACATCAAGAAAATCCATTTAGTTGGATAATGTATTGAGGCAAAAATGTGTATCTCCCAAATTTTCTGTACTGTTTATATATTTAAACATGTATAATTAATTAGTATCTTCAGCTGCAATGTGATATAATTTAAATGAGCCATGAAAATATAAACAAATTATTTTAGCTTTATGCAATTTTTGCTTTTATAGAGAACCTGCTTATTGGTTGATTGGCTCAGTTTAACTTACCAATAGATGAGAAAGCCCTATATTATTGATTGGAAAGTAAACCAGATCCAAAAGACTATTCAGTAAGATTTCCAATTCTGTGATTACAATTCTACTTTTAGATGATTTATCATATTTTTTAAAGAAAAGTAGTACTATTGAGTAATAGTTAAATTATTTTTATTATAAATTATAAATTAATTGTTAAATTCATTTATGGAGATTACATTCTATTTGGGAAGAGTGATGATAAACAAGGGAAATAATGTATTAGTTGCAGAAGATACTACTATTAAGGGGGGAAATAAAAGTGGGGTAGGGAATAAAAGTTTTGAGGAAATGGGTGAAATTTTATATTTTAGCTATTATGGCTCCTAAGCCCTCTTTGGGAGGTGATTTGAATAAAGACTTGGAGGAAGTTTGGTTAAGTATGGTCATTGATATCTGATAAGTCATATTCCAGAGAGGGTGAATGCAAGTACAGAAGTGGGGAGGAATATGCACAGTTTAAGAATAGCAAGAAGGCCAGCATAGCTGGACTGAAGTGACAGAAATGGACCATCGAAGGAGATACCATTAAGAGATAATGGAAACCAGATCATGTCGAGATCCTGTAGATTAGTGTAAAGACTTCATATTTTTTCTCAGAGATTTGGGGTAGTCTTAACTGTTTCTGATGAGAGAAATGAGTTAATCTGATGTTGTTATGTTAGGTGGTAAAAGAAGATGAAGGATACTGATGGGATTAAGGTTACTCATCAGCTATATATCAACAAGGAAGTTTGGCCATGGGGTTGCAGTTAGACTAAAGAGGAGCTAGGACTGAACAGGACAGCTGTGCAATTAGCTCAGTAATTTGGAGGAGAAAACATGGTGACTTGCAGCAGAGTGGAAGCCATGGAGGTGGGGAAAAGAGGTATATCTTGAAATCAAAGCTGATAGGACTTGACATTACATAGGATATTTGGGGTGCTGGGGGATGGTGAGAGTAAAGGATAAATTTTGTTTGCTGCATCCTGAGCAATTAGAAGGAGGCAGTTGGGGAGCACATGGCTGGCTCCGTCGGAAGAACCTATGACTCTTGATTTCAGAGTCATGAGTTCGAGTCCCACATTGGGTATAGAGATTACTTAAATAAATTGAAGAAGAAGAAGAAGGGTAGGAGGAGGAGAAGCAGAGGAGGAGGAAGAAGAGGAAGGGAAAGAAGAAGGAGGGGGAGGAGGTGAAACGAGGGAGAAAGGGGAGGAAGGGGGAGAGGGAAAGAATTGGGTAGAACAAAGATTGGCAGGGGAAGGAGATCAGGAGTTAGATATGAAGAACTGAGTTTTGTCTATTTTTTCAGGTGTTTTGTTTTGTTTTGTTTTTAAAATAGGCTCCATGCCCAGCATGGAATCCAGTTGGGGGTGGGGGTGGCAAACCCTCAACCCTAAGATAGAGACCTGAGCTGAGACAGAGTCAGAAACTCTATCAACGAAGCCACCTGGGAGCCCTGTATATTTTTAGATTTAAATGTGTAAGTAGGGATGGCATGGAGTCAGTTGCATACACAAGTGTGGGGTTCAGTGAAGAGCTGTCAGCTGGAGGTAAGAAATCAGAAGCCATTCCTCATAGATAGCATTTAAAATGAAGAGATGGGATGTGAATGAAAAGATAAAAAACACAAGGCCAGGAGCTGGTGCAACCCAGCACAGATAGGTTGGGAAAATAAAAGCCAGCACAGTTAGTTTCTTGAGGCTATAAAAACAAATATTGGCACAAAATTATTGGTTTAATCATCTCTAGATTTCGGTGTTCATTAATATAGTTCTACTCTTTTAATATTTTTATTGGCTTTAACTAAAGCATGATGTTACAATTATTGCTTTTTAGATTTGACAAATATGTAATATAAAATATATCTAATTTATGAATGACTGAATATTTTGCCTTTTTCCAACCCCAAATTACTCTACAAGTATTTTAAAAAGTAAATATGAAGTCTTCTGTAGCCAATATTAAAATTAAGGAACTGTATGTTTTTATGTTGCTATCCTGCTCATGATTTATGCCCAACCTTTGATGTGCAGAAGAAATGTATAAAGGAGCAAAATGTGGATCTCTAGTTTCAACTGCGGGTATGAGGTGACTATAAAATATTTAAATTCACCTTTAAACAAATACGCAGGATTACTACATTAGTAGATTTTATCAACGATACTC
Source organism: Enhydra lutris kenyoni (assembly GCF_002288905.1). Classification (NCBI taxonomy): domain Eukaryota; kingdom Metazoa; phylum Chordata; class Mammalia; order Carnivora; family Mustelidae; genus Enhydra; species Enhydra lutris. The sequence continues at coordinate 16,260,384 of NW_019154116.1, read as the reverse complement.
ACTCTAATGAATGCATTCTTTCAGCAACTATTCCAAGACACATGCACACACATGCACATGCATTCACACACTCAACTTTATGATCACATTCTGTTTCTTAATCTAAACAGACAATAACCAGCTTGATTAACCAGCATTTTATTAACAAAACTTCACTCAGAATATTTTCATCTTAGATGATTTCAGTGCTTTAACTTCTGCAACTCAGTTTTACGAAAGAAGTTACAAGAGTTTGAACAATTTAAGGGTGTGTTTAGTGTTATGTGTGACCACACTGAAGGCTCATGAGTGGGCAGAATAATGGTTCCCAAAGATATTCAGGTCCAAATTCCTGAAACCTCTGAATATATTAGGTGGTAGAGGAAGGTTAATGAATGAAGATGGAATTAAAGTTGCTAATTAGCTACTCTAAAACAGGTTGCTGATCCTGGAGGATGCAGGTGGGCCCATGGTAATCACAGGGTACTAAAAGTGGGAAAAAGAGGCATACAGGAGGTCAGAGTGATGCTATGTGGGAGGGACTCAACTCTGATGTCCCTGGGTTGAAACATGGAGGAAGAGGGCCAAGCACTAAGTGGTTTAGGAAACTGCTAGAAACTGGGAAAGGCAAGGATTCTCTGCTTATTGCCTTTAGAAAGGAAGGCGGCCATGACAGACACTTGGATTTTAGAGCAGTTGTGACTCATTTCCGATGACTGACTTGACCCTCGTCAGACTCCTGGCCTACAGAACCATAAGATACCAACTTTGTGTTGTTGGAAACCACCGACTTTATGGTATTTTGTTACAGTAGCAATAGGAAACTGATATAGCTACCTAGAATAAGGAGGTGTTTTAAGTTCTGCCTTTTATAAATCAATCAAGCAATCAATCAATCATGTGAATTTTTTGAGGCTAAAGATCTAGAATATCACTGAATATATAATAATGGAACCATTAACCTGATATCTCTCTATTGTTCAACATTATAAATTATTGAAAAAATCATGATATCAAACCTGAAGGATGTTTTCTAAAGCAGAATGTAAAGTATAATGAAAGAAAAGAATGTGTCTTCCATAATATGTACATTCTCATCCCCACTTATCCCCACAGTGTACTTCTATTAATTTGAGTGTATTCAACTTCTGGCTCCTGTGTCCAAATATGATTTACAGAGTGTCAAATTCTTTTCTATAGCTCTTTTAAGTAGATTATTTATTTATGTAACAATGCAAACATCAACTTACAAATCAAGAAATAGAATGTCTTGCAAAATAAGCCACATTTCCCCTTTTCACTTTTAAGTAGGAAATATTCAACTTTTGAGCAATAGCATGTTCTAAAAAGCAAATTTCAGTATGATAGACCATTCAGTAGTTTAGAGGGTATAAAGATTTATAACCTGGTATGGTTAAGAAAGATGGATTTAGAATGAGAATATAGAAAACTGTGTCTTTTCAATGTTCTAAATATATATAGTTTTTTAAGACTGATTTCTTATTTTAGAGAGAGAAAGAGTACGCAAGCAGGTAAGGGGCAGAGGAAGAGGAAGGGATTAAGTAGACTCCCACTGAGCCTGGAGCCCCATGTGGGTCTCAATCTCATGACCCTGAGATCATGACTTGAGCTGAAACCAAGAGTCAGATGCTTAACCAACTGAGCCATCCAGGCACCACTGTGATCTATTTTTAAATAAGTGAATAAGATGAGTCTTGAACAGGAGAAGAGTGATTTAGCCTCCCATACTAAATGACTCTTCCTCATGTTCAAAGCATAACACTCAGGTTACTGTTCATGGAAAAATGTTGTGCATATTTTCAGTGAGTAGAAACTTAAAGAATGGAATAAAGCAAACCTTCTAGTAGTATTTGGCTAATGACAATTTTATTTCAGTCTTTGAAATGTCTCAGTTATATCATTTGCTCATACCTGGTTATGAAAGTCCTATTCAGCAGATGGTTCTAATAGTAATAGTGGGCCTGCCCACCTGCACATGAACCATTCCAGGACAGGAGGAGAACCCAAATGAGTAATGCACACCTGTCTCTCTTAATCTGCTGGCTAGTGATATTGGAGGCACAGGAACAAATTGTTCATTTGAGCTTCCATATTCTTGATCCACATTCCATGATCTGCTTCCAAAATCCCTGGCTGGCCACCTAGGGAAGAACCAACTCTGAGTCACACATCTATCCCTGGCTCATAATCAAGTGACATTTCATTTTCTACTTACATGTTTTGCTTTTCTGATTTATATTCATTCCATCAATCTTTTAAATGGTAGGTGCTTGGTATAACAAGTCAAATGATAAGGTTAACAAACTCCCGTTCCCTTTCTTATCCATACTCAGCTGAAATATTCAAAAATTAGAATTTTTATCCATGTATACCTTTCTTTATATACCTATAAAACATGTGTGAACATATATATGCATATAGGTATAATATGGGCAGACTTTTTCTACTTTTTAATGTAAACGTATTATTTTAGTGTACAACACAGTTTTACATAAAATTAGATCACTAATGTCTCTAAACATCAGTAATATCAGTCTGATTCTTCCTCATCTTTCTGTCTCTGTATTAATTAGTTTTTATCCCTGCCTCTGTCTTTATGTCCTGCCATATTGCATCCTTTTTCTCTTTTGTGACTCTTCAATCTCATCCTTCCAAATTTTCATGTGCTCCTATGTCAGTTAACTAGCTCGGGCAGCCATAACAAAAACCCAAGGACTGTGTAGCTTAAACAATAGGAATGTATCTTTCATAGTTGTAGGGGCTAATAAGTCTCAGATCAAGGTGCTCGCCCATTCAGTTTCCTGGTGAGTGCTCTCTTCTCTCTTCCTGCTTACAGATGGCCACTTGCTGCGTCCTCATATGGCACAAAGCAAGCTCACAGATGCATCTTTTGATAAGGGCACTATCCTCATATGCAGGTCTCACCCTCATGACTTCATCTAAACCAAATTGCCTACCCAAAGGCCCTTCTCCAAATACCATCACACTAGGGGTTAGAGTTTCTACATAGGAATTTTGGAGGTACATGGTCCAGTCAACAGCAGCAGTTCCTTCCTCTGTTACCCATTTTCAACTCTTTTAAAAATTATTATTATTATTATTAATTTCTAAATATTCTATTTCTTCCTCTGCCATTCTTTATTCTACCAGTCATTCCAATCTCCTCAGTATGTTCTGGTCCCCATGCACCTCTTTCTCCAAAGTCATCTTATGTGACTTTTAAGAATACACCTGAATATTATAGCCGTTTGTTTTTCTGAAACCCTTCAAAATACTAGAAACAAAGTCTGTACTCATTCCCTGTAATGTTTGATGACAATCATCAACTAGGTCCCTTTTCAAGATAGTTTAAAGGTCATGAGTATTGCTTGACTTCTGTACCCACTCTATACTCTAAAATCCTAAAACTAGTTTTTAGCTAATGTAAATTGTATATAAATATGCAGAGAATAATATATAATTGTGCATGCACAAAATGTATTTTTCAGCTCTTTCTCCTAAAATCTCTGACATTTTGCCTTGCCAAGGATATCTCAAGACTCTTCCCCTGGATTTATTGAATGCTATTATATAAAGTGAAATTTAAAATTATTTGTTACAATACTTTCAAACAGAATTTCTGGACATTTCTTTAAGGAAAAAAATTGACTTTCATCCATTTATTATTCACTTGAGTAATAAAAAGAATAAGTCAGGAAATGACAGTCAGTACTGAGTATCACTGATTTGAAATAGTCAAGGCATGAATCACTCTTTTCAGATGAGATGTTCTCACCAACTTCAAAGGTGGCTCCTGTGTGACTCTGGAAGCAGTTGGGAATAGCTTGTTTCTCCCTGAGAAAGAATTTCACTCTATTTCCAGTCCAGTGCTAAGGAGGATTTCATGTGTATGCAAAAAGGTATTTTTAACACAAAATTTGGTATTAACATCATGGAATTGCTGACTCTTCCGAGTGTAAAATTGTGGCTTTCAGAAAGAAGTAAACTAGGACACTCTGTCAGCATCCTGGAAATGATACCCATTCTTTACTAAAGGAAATACCAAACATTTAAAATGAAAAAGCAACACATTAACTCAATGAAAAGGCTAGATTGTTCTAATCAATAAACTCTACAAGGGTAGTTTATTCTTAGCTAATACGTATTTATGCCTCTAACTTATCACAACAGAAGAGCATTGTTTATAAAATTTTGATTTTTCTAAACAACATGAAATATTTAAAATAACAATTGCTTCATCTCAGTTTGTGTTTAATTGTTATTGATCTTTCTGCTCTATGTAAATACTAACTCAGAGTTTGCTTTTCAGATGTTTATCAAAGTGCACATTTCTCCAGGAAACTCTACAATTTCCTTTTCTGCATATTAATTTTTCACCCAATACAGTACATTTTCTCCAAGATATTGAATTTCATTAAAAAATTATTGCATTAGAAGATAACAATTATATAAAATATAAAAGTAGTGCATTCTGCCAAAATATGTTTTACTGGATAAAAATGATGAATTTAGTGTAATTTTTTCATAGAGTGTAGAGACTTGATATACTGAAAAAGTTGAGAGAAATTATCTAATGTGTACTTTGAACTCAGATTTCAATTAACTTATTGATTTATTTACATTTATCATTATATAAGTCATCATTTTAAATTTATTTGTATGTGTATAGTTAACCAGGCTAACTGGAAGTCTTTTCTGGGGTCTCCAGATGCTGGGCAGGTATTAGCTTCATTGTTTATATGAGTGAACTGAAGTCATACAAATTCACAGGTTTGCCCAATGGCGCATACTTCATAGCAGCTGTATCACAATGGAGCATGCTGTGTCTTCTATCTTTTGTACCTCTCCGCTACTCATCCTTCATATCCCCTTGATCATGGATCTGATGGCCTTGCCTCACGTTACAATTATTAGCATTCTAAAATCAGTGGGACACTTACTAACTCATGTCACTTTTGTCACTACCAAAGCTACATGTAAACTGATGTCTAAGGTCTAATCCCTTTTCTCTGCTCAAGTTATAGTGAAACATCATTCTTGCTATTTTCTATACCCTGTTCACAGGATTCCCTCCCTAGTCCTACACTGACTCTGCCTTTGAATTGGTTGCATCGTCATATTATTCCTTCCTAACTGATCAAATTCTATATATTCATTATACCAGGTTCTATATATTGCAGCCCTAAAATATACTTAAAATGTGTTCACTACTTTCATATTTGCTGGCATCATACTAGTTCAAATCACCATGACCTCTTCTACAAAGGTTTCTTCTCATTTGCTTTCATCAGCAAATGCTGTCCTTAAATCCTTTACGATATGCCAGCTAGCAGAAACTTCTTAAAAATATAAATCAGTAGTGTTGCTGTTCTCTTTTGAAACTCTTCAGTGAATCTCAATTTAATGTACAATAAAAGACTTTACGTTCTTGTCAGGACCTCTAAAATCCTATGTGACTTCACACCGCCTCCTTTTCCAACTTGACCCTCACTTCCGCCCACCAAATTATAGTTTAATGCTTTCCCCTCCTCATATTTGTTGAGCCTTCCTTGGGGGCATTTGAACTTGTTATTCTGTTTGTCTGAAATGCCCTTCTCTACTATTTTTCTATGACTGCACCTTTATCTTTCATGTTTAATCCCACCCAATTAAAAATAATGCCCTTTTTCCTAAAGTAGCTGTTATGCTAGCATATTTTTTCATGCTCTTCAATGATACTATTTCTAATGTACTCCTTTTTATCTCACCCCCAACTAAGAAGTATATCATACTTGAACCAAGACCTTGTTTTCTATTCACCTTTCAGTCCCCAATATTTTTAAAATATTGCCTGGCACATAGCCCACAATATGTCCCATAAAATATAAGACAGTTATAAACTATAACTGTAACAAGTCAGGCTTTTTTTTTTTTTTAAGATTTTATTTGTTTGTCAGAGAGAGAGAGAGAGACAGTGAGAGAGGGAACCCAAGGCAGGGGCAGAGGGAGAAGCAGGCTTCCCACCCAACAGAGAGCCTGATGTTGGGTTTGATCCCAGGATCCCGGGATCATGACCTGGGCCAAAGGCAGACACTTAACGACTGAACCACCCAGGCGTCCCTATAAGTAAACTTTTAAAAACATTTATTTGAAGTATACATAGAAGATACTGCGTAAGTCATGCACATACACATAAATAACTACTGCAGATCGGACATACTTATACTACATAAAATGGAGTATTACCTAGAATCCAGAAACCTTCCTTATATACCTTCACAATACCTCCTCCTTTCCCAGATATAACCTTTTTTCTTCTGACATCTTACAATACATATTAATTTAATCTGTGTACTTTATATAAATAGAATCATACAGCATGGTTCTATTGTATTTGGCTTCAAACATTACTTTCATATAATTCATTTTGTTGAGTGAATCAGTAGTTTTTAAATTTTTTTAAAAATTTTTACTGTAGATTATTCTGTTATATGAATATACAACAAGATACATTCTACTGAAGGGCATTTGGCTGTTTCCAGTTACTAGTAAAAATAATACAACTATGAACATTATTATATCTGAAATCTGGATGACATATGTGTTCCTTTTACTGGGTATATACTAGGGATGAAATGCTATGTTATAGGGTAATATTCATCATTAATAGATATACCCTAAAACCTTCCCAAAGTAGTTGTACTAATTTACGCTCCCACATCGTTGTATGAGAGTTAGTTGTTACTGTTAATCTTGTTGATTTTAGTCATCCTGGCAGGTAAGTAGAGATACCTCATTGTGTTCTTACCTAAACTGTATTTTTCATATTTAAAACCAGAGTAAGTTTCAAGAAATAATGCGATTAGCATTCGTGTTCTGCAACTGAATTCATCAGTTATTTTTATTTACCCTTTTGCTTTATTGGTAACTATCTTTATTTTTCTGGCCATTTGAATACAGTTTTTAGGCATAAGATGCAGGCTTTCTGAACAGTAGATTTGGCACTTTTGACATTCTCTGAATGTATATTTTTTTAATTTTTTATTTACTTTAACAGTTTTCCCAAGTAAAATGGTTTAAGATGCAATATAAATACAATGTAGTAAGTACACTTATTTCAGATGCTAGAGAAACAAATCATGCTTTGTAACTTGTGAGGGTAATACATAAATGAGAAAAACAAAAGCCATGAGAAAAATAAATGAGCTCATCCATTTTGTTCATCATATTTAAAATATGAATCAGGCTGTATCTGATATTTGTAGATAATAACAAAAGAAGACAAAAGAAGAATATTACCTTTTCTTTGTATCTTTCATTAATTAAAGATAGTTATTAACCACGAAAGGCTGTTAGTTTGGATGCCAGGAAGCCAATTTTTGCATTTTTTAAACTTAAACACTTTTCTCATTTTTGTAATGTTTATTGGCATAATGGAGACAGCCAAAGAGTTGCACCATGCTTGTCTATGAAAAGAAGCTCTGATAATGTATTTCAAATCTATTTCCACAAAAATCTTTGTTAGGGGCATTAGAGTTTTGTTTTGTTTTTTTTCCTTTATCTAATTTAAGTCTATAAAAAATGTGTATCATTAATCCCTTACACCTATCTCTGAAATGAATGAGAAACTACAAACCATTTTTGTGAAATACTGATTTACTGTTTATTATTATATGAGATTGTTTTTAAAATATTTACTACAAACAAGCATTTTGGATATCTGTTGTATTATACTGTCTCATTATTAGAAATTTTACTTCCTTTTTGTCTGTGAGAGTTGCATTTAATCAGTAAACATGTTTTGTTTTAAGTTAATTTATCTTAAAATCAAAATATTAAAATAAATTTTTTGGAATAAAATCTGAAAGTAAAGAAGATATGCCCTAGTAGTTAAAGATGGAATATGAGATCATGCCACAAACTTCAATAAGCTATTTTCTTTTCTTGTAAAACAGATTCATTCCATTTTCAATATTCTTAATTATTTGATGTAAAAAAAAAAAAAATGTCTGTTTTACCTCTATATACCAGTGTTGTCTTCCTTATACATTCTATTTGGATTGTTTTCACTATTATTTAAAATACCAAACTGATCTTGTAGGGCAGAGCAAATAATTTTTTAATGTCCTGATACACATCTCAAGCTTAAACATGATTTTTAAAGTGTACATAAATGCATTAAAATTTATTTTTCCTAAGAATTTTCAAAAAATATTGTGATGAACTGCATCCCATGAGCCAAGTAAGTTTAGCATTTCCATTTTTTTCAGTTAAATCTTTCGCAGTTAGCATCATTTATCCAGAAGACCACATACCATTTTAAAAGAGAAAGTATTATGGTATTAGTTTCAAAAACTTGAATAAATAAGTTAGAGAGTTTCCTATATTATATACCAATTAACCTGATTATACTTAAAATTTTTTTATTTTCTTCTTGTGACATTAAATTTAAAAAATGCAATGTAGAAGGATAAAATGCTTAATATGTATCTTAGACCAAAGGAAACCTATCTTATTGATAAATTTAATTTCAAATATCCATATTTATATTTATTCTAAATTTAAAAACTAGACATGGCAATATCTGTAAGTTTAGGAAAATACTATTTTATTTTTTATAATATGTACTATAATTTATTATTGCTTGATTGGTTTGTCTCATTTTTTATCCCTTTTATTCTTGCCATCTTGCATCTGTAGGTATCCCCAGTGCTCTTTTATTGGCCATTCATTACTCTCTATGTATTCTTACTCCCTTGTTCAGATCATCAACTTTCATGGTAATCATTCATAATTTTATGACTCTATGTATCTAGCACTGACTCTTAACCTCTGACCTTATCTTTTATTTCGAGCAATGAACAGACCTCTACCACATGATCATGCTCTTTCCCTCAAAGTTATTCAGTATATTATATGTTAGATTTAGAATACTAGATTCTTACTTATATTACTCAACAAGGTACCAATTTATAAACTATTTGGGAGCTCTCTTTGGAGTCTAAGAATATTCTTTTATAAGTGATACAAGAACAATATGTACTAAACCTTCTACCTTATTTTATTTTCCTGAGACCAACAGGATGTAGTATAGAGATTTAGAATCAGGCAGAAATTGTTTTGAAGCTTGGTTACATTAATATGTGTATCATCGCAGGCAGATTATTTAATTTTCTATTTATAAAATTGCACAACACTAATGGAAAGGATTAAAATGTTATGTTTCTAGCACGGCACAGTGTCAAGCATAGAGAAAGCACTAAGTAAAATACGGGTCTTCCTAATTTGTCTTCTAGCAATTAATCTTCTGATTTTTCTGTGTATATCATTCACAACACCGTGACTCCATCAAAGTCAGAAAGCTTAAAGTAATAGTTGAATGTTACTTCTCTAATCTGATTCCAGTTCCATCATTTTTGTCATTAATGTATTTTGTAGACAACCAAATTTTCTGTATTCCAATGACTATCATTGGTCATTATCCTTAATCTGAACCATTTGGCTTGCATTAGTTCTTACTGCATTTCTTCTCTTTTCCATTTACTATTATTTTTCACTTTTTTTTTTCTTTTATGACCTAAGTGTTCTACAAACTGCTTGAGAGCAAATATCACATCATTAGTTTCTCTTATATGTGCCCCTAGCCTGATGGCATGTTATGTGAATGACATATATTTTAATTGGTTGGTTTGGAAGAAATATATCTAATTCCATTTTGACATTTAGGTCTGATGCCTACTCAATATGATTATACTTTTTCGTTACCTAGGTATCCTTTATTTTAAAAATCAACACGATCAAACTGTGAAGATATTCTGAAATGACTTTAAAACAGCTCACCAGAACTATCAATTAAGTGCATTGCCTTAATTTATTTCTTTATTATTGACTACATGAATACATATGCACATAGCTCTGAGAATAATAGCTTGAAGTTTGTTAATGGAAAAGGAAGTTTATCCAAAATGCCAGTCTTTGAACTCATTTCAATGAATAGAATGTTCGACTAGAATGTTTATTTAAAAGTTTTTTTCCTATTTAATGATTAGCAACTTTTACTTTTTTAAGAGCTTTTGCTTAATATAGACTTGCTATATATATATATATAAAATTTTCCATCCTTCAGATATAATAGAGAGAAAATAAAAAAATATAATATCCAATTGGAATATAAAGTTATATGTATAGCTAATGCAATATTAAAATGTGATAAACTTTCCCCTTTCTTAGCCAGATTTATGAGCTCTTAATCTTCTCTCAAGGGTCCATATTTTAGTTATTAAAGATTAGAAGCCCAGCTAATATCCATAAAGTTATGCCATATTTTTATTTCTGAACAAGAGCATTATTGGAGATATTATTTGTGTCTCGTCATAACTGAATTAAATAATCTGAACAAAACAGCTGCCCAGGAATAAGCATATACTGTTTTAACGACAGTAACCTCCACTTGGTGGTTAAAAGTGATCTATTGTCTTTCTTTTCATATAAAAATCCAATTAGAATATAAACTAGTTCAGACACAAAATAAAAATATTTTTTCCCTTCCTGAAAACATGCTGCTTTTTTTTATGATCGCAACATATGATCTGTTCAGTATTTACCATATAGGTGTTGTCATTGTAGGAAAAGGAAACACAAGTTTGCGTTCCATTGTAGTACACGCATCCCCCCTCAATCGGGCGAGTATGCTCCCTAGGACAGATTTAGCTATTAATTGACATGGCAGGGCAATACATTAATAATTTCCGTTCTCTGGTAACACTCTTTCCCACAATGTAACAAGCCTAGATCTTTTTTTTTTTTTTAAGATTTTATTTATTTATTTGACAGGGAGAGATCACAAGCAGGCAGAGAGGCAGGCAGAGAGAGAGGGGGAAGCAGGCTCCCTGCTGAGCAGAGAGCCAGATGCGGGGCTGGATCCCAGAACCCTGGTATCATGACCTGGGATCATGACCCGGGCTGAAGGCAGAGGCAGAGGTTCTAACCCACTGAGCCACCCAGGTGCCCCACACCTAGCTCTTTAAAGTCCTCTTCTCTTTTCCTTGTTCTTTCCTTGAATCTAACCTCATATGGAAATATAGCCTACAGTTTAGTGAAACTGGTGATCCCCTGTACAGCTTTTGTACTCCCCACACTAATCACCAGAGTGAAAAATATCTAAAAAGTCAGTGTCATAACTAGCTCATGAATTAAACTTAAGTAACTACTTTACTAATGTATAATGCTATTTATGTAATCTACTCAATAAAATTATTTTGATTATATTTCTTTATATTGGGAAAATTTGCTACAAGATTTTTAAAACATGCTGAAGATAGAAATGGTCTGTCTGAATGCATCAAACCATCTAAACACATTGTGTATACTTCGGGGTTCATAGTTTCTCAGATGTTTGGCAGGATTCACCCATGAAGCCATCTGGTCCCATAGATTACTCTACTGGGAGATTATTGGTTACTGATTCAATGTCTTTACTCACTATTGGCCAGTTCAGATTTTCTGTTCCTTCCTGATTCAGTTTTGGTAGGTTGTATATTTCTAAGAATGTATCTATTTTTTCTGAGTTTTCCAATTCATTGACTTAGTTGTCTCTTATGATCCTCTGTGTTTCTTTAAAATCAACTCTAACATGTCTTTTTAAATTTTTACTTTTATTTGAATCTTCTTTTTCTCTTTGTCTAACTGAAGGTTTGCCCATTTTTTTAAGCCATCTATTAGTTTTTTTTTTTTTATCTTTTCTGTTGTTTCTTTGATCTATATTTTGTTTATTTCTACTCTGATTTTTAATATTTAGGCTTAATTTGTTCTTATTTTTCTAGTTCCTTGATGTGTAAAATATGGTGATTTATTTGAAATCTTTCTAATTTTTTTATCTTTCTAATTTCTTAATAAAGATTTTCTTTTTCTTACCAGAGTTATGGAGAAAATCTAATATGTTGTTCCTCCCTTATATTCTCACATAGAAATTGTTACACTGTTAACTTACATTCAAATAGGATTTATTATTTGTTGTAAATTTCCAGATAATTGAAGTTTTTATTTTTTTAAAGGCTAGCTTATAGCATTGCTATACTTGCATTGTTCATTTTTATTCAAGTCTACAAAAAAGTAATACCAGTTTTTATGCATGTTAGATAAATGCGTAAAATACAAAACAAAGACCTCCTACAGTCCCACTATTTAAAGACAATCTCTGTAAACACTGAATATTCTTTAGAGCATAAACACACACACACACACACACACACACACGTGTGCGTTCTATATACATATACATATATGTATACATATATGTCATGCAAGTAGGTTAAAGAGAACATGAGTTAAGTTTTTGAATTGTAACATGAAACTATACATTTATAACTTAAAAAAAATCATTTACTTTGGGTAGTTCCATTTAAAGACCTAAGCTAAGAAAATGATCAGAAATTCAAAATCTATGAAGAAAAATGACCATGCAAAAATTTGGGCAGCAGCAATAAAATAAACAGCCAAACACTGGCTTAGCCAAACAATGTTTGTATATGCATTTTGACACATCCATTTGATACTATATTGAAACATTTAAGGCTACTAGAACATCCAAAGTTGTATCATTTGGTGCAAAATTGTTCCAAAATCTATATATGTGCAACATGTAATGTAATAAAGTGATTTTATATATATATATGTATACATATACATATATATGTGTTCTGTATACATATATGCACACACATATGTATGTATATATAGAACACATACATATATGTGTGTGTATATGTATATATACATATACATATATGTATACATGTATGTTCTATATACATATAGGTATATATGTACACACATGTATACACATATATACATATATGTTTTATGTTGTTTTTCTTTCAGATCTCTTAATAGCAATAATATTGGGTCAATTTTAAACTCCAGATCAAAAAATAAATTTAAATCAAGGAGATACAAAGTGCTCCTTTATCATTACATAGTGTCAGTGAATTATAAAAGAGAAGTGATAATCTCATTAACATCTTTCCTGTCTTGGGGAGTTAGATGGGAAGTCATATCATTTTAAATGGATCATATATAATGAATTCTTTAAATAATATTCTCTGAGACTGAAGCATTAGAGTGAATCTCTTTAAGACTTTCCTGGAAAACATATATATTATCTAGCATAGAGTTTTTGATAGCAGATTTAAGTAAGTCAGATACTCTAAAGATAGTGAATTTTCTGACCTTTTTTTTTTTTAAGTTTTTCTAACTTATGAACTCATCATTTATTAATTATGGGTAATTCATCCATTAAATATGGATTTAATCACTGGGTCCTATGACCTTTCCAATTTATTAAATGTTTGTAAATAATAAGTATGACTCACAAATATATATTTCTATCTTTAAAAACTAGAATCTGACACTGATGTAAGACAAGAGAGACAAAAATAAAAAAGAGAAAAATCATGGTAACAGAAAATCCATAAGTAAATAATTTTACGCATAAGTGTACATCATGCAATCAAGGAAACTTCATACTTAAGGTTAAAGAAGATATCTGATAGTAAATTATGCCAATATTGGAGAAGTCAAGTAAAATCTTTTTGAACAAGATAATAATGCATTGAAAATGAATTATAAAAAGTAAGATCTTAGAAAACCAGAAGGTATTATAATGAATATTTATGATACCTTTGGAAGGAAAGGTTAATATAATCTTGAAAATTTTAGGAAAAAAAAAAAACTATTGCAGAAGAAAATGGTTAGGATTGAACATATATAAACTTAGAACCCTCTGGAATAATAGTAATTAAAAAGATAAATGGGTCTAATAAAATATTTACTGCAATCTCAATGAAAGGCCAACAATTTTATTTTGTTATAATAATAAAAACATGGAGAACCTCTTGACTGTAATCATTATTATAAAAGAAAGAATTATATAAATAATGCATATATATATATATATAAATAATGCAAACATTGAAATTAAAAGAATCATAGAGGACAATAGACAATAGACAGAAACCAAGAATATAATCTCAAAGAAAGCATATTATGAATCCCAGTCTTGCATGTAATTGATGGTATAAAATCATGCCAAAGAAACCATTTTTCCAATATTCCAATATTGCTTGTAGTCTATCAAGTTCCTGGCACATGATGGGCTCTAGGTTCCCAGAGTGAGATGAAACACTTAAACCCTGGACTCAGTCCAGCTTTGAAACTTACCAACAACAGGTCCTAGGTTTTAGGTGTAAGTACAGGGTCTTTTTTGAACAGCTAGCATGGCTCTTGGTCAGGAGTTGACCTGGCGTTGACCTACTGACATCAGTCAGGGATTTAGAGTGCCTGAAGTTCTGCCGTTAGCAATGTATGGCTTTGTTCTCCCTGTAGGTCACTGTCAGTCAGCTGAAGGGGAAACAGGATCGAAGATGGAAAACATAACGGGTTGGCCAGTCATCACCTGATCATTCCCAAGAGCAAAGTAATTAAGTTGTAAGCCCAGAAAGGAAGAAAGAAAAAGAAAAAAAAAAAGACTTATGTCAAAAAGACTTCTCTCAGAGAGACTTATGTGTCTATTACATTTTAAGATGGGCTCATCAGTGAAATGCTTAAGCATCGTAATCATTAGCGAAGTGTTTCCCTTTTTTGGTTATCCAAATAGCACATTTTGATAGAAAATATCTCCTTAATAAAAATGCAGATTTGATTTTCTCAGATGGACCCTTTAACTCTGAAAACAAATAGTCCTCTCTTTGCATCAGTTCACAATTACAATAGATGATGGAAGAAAAGAAAGAAAATTCATGTAATCTTCACATGCACAAAAAGTAATGCCAGTGTCACCTCTTAAATAAATTGCAAACATGTTTTTGCCTAAAAATCCAATATGAGGTTATTGGAGTTTTGTTGGCAATTCTTTCTGTGTGAGCTAGCCTTTTATAGCCATGTAACAAGTTTTAAACAGAAACATTTCGATCATAGCTGGCTGCAATGCATGCCTTAATTTAAAACGAAAGGGTATGCCAATATTATTTAGATATTTCAAAATAAGCCTTTATATGTACATAACACACATAACCAATTAACAAATTATTCCCTGCTTGGTAAAATACTCTCATATATTTTTATTGTCTATGTTTCATATTTCCAGACATACATGTTTCCAAACATACACATATATGTTTATGTATGCATATATATTTGTTTGCAGACATCTGAAATCACTGTGAAAATAGAAAAATGATTCTCAGTGTTTTCTCTTGTTTATTCTTCATCAAATTAAATGCAGATTCCCTGGTGCTTATATCTCCTCAAAATGGTCAATAAAACAGGCAGAGATACTTAATTTCTAAACTATGAGAAACATAAAGGTACTGCTTGATACTTTACCAAACTAAGGAACAGATTTTATTTTTTCCCAGAATATTCTACACACTTATCAGGCTAGAAATAAAACAACTTAATTAAAAAGATTATATATATATATATATATTTAGATAGCTATATATAGTTTTATTTTATAAATAATTCAGATTTATATCCACCTTCACTACTTGAGATTTTACTAAGGTATTCTTAGTTCACAGTTTTCTGCTTTTGAGATTCTTATATGAATTATGTATGACAACTGAAAACAAGAAGAGTTGAAGTGTGAAAATCTCTGAGAAGGATTAACACCCATGAATAGTCTAAGGATAAGGCTGCATAAGATTCTCTACTCTACATCAATATTTATCCTATTTGTTGAGGTTATGAAACTCTATGATATTTAATGACAAATGTGCTTCGCTTCAAAATATAGATAGTGTATGGAAAAATGCCCTGAAATCTGGTTGGTGCTGGTCTCAGTTGCACTGGAATGAGGTACAAGGGATCTACAACCTCCTTTTGGGCAGTTCTGAAGATAGACCATAAGCTCCCTGAGTCCAGTGTTGCTCTAACCTGAGTCCCTGCTGCTCTTAGTGCCTAGCATATGCCCCAAACCAAGCAATATTGGCTGAAAGAAAACATAAAATAGCAAAAATGTAAGAGCAAATGGCTCCCTCTATCATGCTAAGAGCCTGTTAGCCTCACCCTAGGGATCCCGGGGTCGCAGCTCTAAATGAGTTTTTCGAGCCAGTTTATATAAGTTTGGTCAACATAATGAGTGAAAATAAGACATGAAGTCATGTGGGATGTTCTGTTTTGCACCATATTCTGTTTATTTTTATGGATAATGGTAAACTTTTAAAACAGTGTGATGTAGTATCATTTTGTCAAGTCAGTTGCAGCCGTGTCCTGACGAATGCCGTTGACCGTTCTGCTGTGTGTCCTGACTGCTATGACGTCTACCCGTACTAGGAAATAATTTACCCTTGTTTAACTCAACAATGCCTGTGTCTGGTCTTCCTGTTATTCTGAAGCCATTATTGGCAGTTGTTCAATACATTATGCGGAAGAAATATTTATATTTATGTGTATATACATATGTGAGCATATGTATATAGACATATATATACATATATAAAAATATATGCACCTATATACATATTTTTCTTAATGACACAAATATCCCATCACTAATATATATTTGATATGTTTTAGTTATTTGATAGATTTTAAAAGGACAATAATTTAATGTCAACTGGTTTCTTCATATCTGTAGTTTAAAATTCAACCTGTATTGGATATAAACTATCACTAAATATTTCAAGTCACTTTTACAGGAAATTCTGTGCAGTAATAAATAGGGATGCTCACCATGGAATTAAATACTATATTTATTATTAGTACTAGTACTAACTTAATGCCAGATTAATACTAACTGCTGATGATTAAAAATTATAATAACCTACTTTTACAGCTAAGAAATGTAGTCAGAGGATTACCTTCAGAGTTCTTTACTATGAATAATTATTTAGAGTAGAGAGATGAAAAAGGTTGAAAATGAGCATATGTTTATTTCATTTTATATATATAAATAGATTTTATTTATAAAAGATTATGGAAAGAGTTACCTGAGGTTCACTTGTTTGGTATCTAAATTATACATAGGTATAACCCTATATAAATATAGAACCCATATAAGTATATATACCCCATATATAAGTATAACCTCAACTGAGAAAAGAAAACCTATATTTCTGATGATATTTTCTGATTTTCCTCTTGATTTGAATAAAGCTTAGTTATAGAAGTTTATTTTCCCTTGTAAGTATGTCACAGTAATATAAATAGTATGATGGAATTAGCATACCGCTCTGAAGTCGGCATTGTTTTTTATTGTAAAATGCCCCTTACTGTATTCAAAATTTGGTATTTTGAGAAAAAATAAAGTAGTGTATTCATGACTGGATATCTGAAACCTTGTATGTAAATTTGTTTTTTGTGATGAAATATTTCTTAAAAATCAATATTTACAACTGGCATATTTCTCGTGGTCAGCAAGCTTATTTAGTAGATGACTAGATCCATAGATTTATATACACACCCTGTGCTGTGTAGCTACTAACCATGAACTTGTGGCCACTTGTGGCTTGTGAATTTTCAAGTTCACTCTTAAATTCTTTCTCATTCTGCTCCAATTTTTTTCAACTCTGATTCTGCTATCTATATATTCCATTAAATTCTTTCACAGAGGGTAATACTCATTATGTGCTACAAAATTTAAGTGTTTCTGCTTCCTTTGTCTTCAGACTTGCCAGGCCACTCCATTATATTTAAAATTAAGAGTAGTATTGCCTCTTAACCGTTCTCCTAAAATATTTTTCAAATAGTATAAAATTCATATAAGCACAGGTTATGATACATGCTTAATACAAAGGTGTGAGGGCACATGGGTGGCTCAGTCGTTTGAGCAGTGCACTCTTGGTTTCAGCTCAGGTCACGATCTCAAGGTCCTAGGATCCAGCCCCTTGAGCTCAGTGGTGAGCCAGGAGTCAACTTGTGGATTCTCCTTCTCCCTCTACCCCTTGCCCACCTTGCTTGCTCACTCTCTCTCTCTCTAAAATGAGTGAGTAAATAAATAAATCTTTAAAAAAATACAGAAGTGTGGATCAAAATTAATTTCCCACTTTCACCATAACTGATGAAGATGTTAAAATTATTAAAATAGGCACTATTTTTTTGTATTTTGTTCTTTTTTGTTGCTTATTTCCATAATGCTACAATTGTGAAACTTCTCTTTCTTTACCATCTTGACACTCTCATGAAATGATGAGCCCTTGAACCCATTATCCCCCTAAATTTCACTTCTGTGCATTTTACAGTAATGTCCTTAATTCCCAAGCACTCCTTTTTCTGAGATTACTACTTTTCTTAATACATGTTTCTTGTGTTGATATATGCTGTTTTCATATATGTAGCATATTTGACAAATAAAAAAATTAGGAAATAAATATATATATTTAGAATAAAATATACATATATTTAGAACATGCTGACTTCATTCTAGAAATCTGTTCAAGTTATCTTGTTTTTTTCTTTCTGCTGTGCTTTTTTTATTCCAACTGAAGTGGCTTCTTTGGTCTTCCAGTGTATTTATGAATTAAGAATATATTTAATAAATCTCTGTATAATTTTACCTACAGTTGTGCTGGGCCATATCCCAAAAATGACAACCCAATGTAGTGTGTGCGTGTCTGTGTGTGTGTGTGTGTGTCTGTTCTCTGTGTGTGTGTATATGTATATATACATATATATATATATATATATTTTTTTTTTTTTTTGCTGTGTCTGATGAGAACCTTGTAATCTTCCAAATATGGATCAATGTTTCTAGGTTTTCTCTCAATTTTCATATTGAGTATACTTTTTTTAGCACTTAATCTTGTTGCTTCTCTGCACAGCATTAATGCACACTTTTAAATGCACACACTAAACAACCAAGACAAAAAAAGTCAGTTTAATACTGATTCCAGCCTTTTCGCCTTTTCTTTTCCTAAGATTAAGATTATTATATTCACAGAAGTCAGCACGGAGCTAGTAAATGATCAGTAATAGCTTTTTGAAAAGCAACATATATTGTTCATATATATCAATTAGGAATCCTAAAGGATCCGAAAGCTATATATAGGTGATACTTTTAAAGTATTTACTAAGTATAGATATTGTAATAGGGCTTGAAATGAAATCCAAGGTACAGTAGGATGAAATTCTATTAATTCACTGATTATAGTTTCCTTAAAACCGATACTCTAAAATGATCCTATGATTTTCAATTTTCAGCTATAGATTTAGATTTTGTAACTATAGATACAGCATTTCCCCTTTTCTAAAAACAATTAGAGCTGCCATAACTCGATTGATACAATATTTTTTTTTTACAGCTGACTCCCCAGCCTCACTCTGCCTCCCTTAAATACTCATAAAACAGACAAAAATCAAACCAGACAAACATTCCCATATTTTGACTAGATTCGAATGCGCCAGTTGTGTTTTGGTGGCAAGACGAAAAGCTATGTCAGGATGACATAAAGCAACACACTGATTTTCTGTGCCATTTTCTAGTCTGCAAAATAATCTACACTATTAAATCTACTTCAGGAAACAAGCTATACATCACTTTGTCAAACTAAAAATGAACAGCAGAGTGGATTCATTTTTCTGGCCGAGAAGAATATGTATGATATTCATTAGTGATGGTGTCGTCTGTACTTGTTTTTAAACACTAATCATTTCATACTTTATTCAGATAGAATTTTTCTGCCTACCAATAGTGCCTATCAAGTATAATTAACAAACCAGAGGAACTCTGAAGATTACTTATTGTTGCTATCTATTGTATTGAGACAAAATAATGTAAACCAGGAAAAAGACTATAAACATTACTCCAATGAGTGAATGGATTAATTAATATTTCTGTAGGTATCAGAAACACATTTATGCCTTGGTTTTTTAAGATACTCAGCATTAATTCTGTGCATAGACGTCATATGTTTTTATATACTCTTTCTAAATAATATATAGACTACTATGAATAAGTTTTAATCATAGATATTCTAGGTATTTTGGATACAGCTGAGATCTTATGTTCTTTCAAAGTCATCTGTGAGAATCATGCATACCTTTCTGTCCTAAAGCTCAATGATGGATATTTTGAGCATAGCTGTTTATGAAATTCTTTCCTAGAAGATGAGTCTTTTGAAATAGAACCCAAGTAATTGCTTTATTTAGTTATGTGGTAAATATGTGTTCACCAATCTTATTTCCCTGTTGGATCAATAAAAATGGATAAAATGGGTATTTGTGACAGTTCAGATGGTAAAATTTCCATAGATTCATTTTCTGTTTTTGAGCTTCTAGTTTCAAGCAATTGAACAACCTTATAATACATTTCACTGTTGTGACGGATCTTCATTTCTGTCAGAATTTTTCCTCTCCATTTCTCTCCTGTGGGTAAATATATTATGTGAAGTTTGAATATACACTGAATATTTAGAGGCCGGGAATTGCTAATTTTGCTGTGTCACAGCCAGTTTAATCTATTGCAAAAATGCTGATAACTTAAAAATGCAGTGACATAGAATTTCACAAGTGACTTCAGTAACTTTTTATCTTAAAGTATATTAATGTTTGACTAGTCTATGAAATAAACTAGTGACTCCGTATGAGCTAGTGATTACTGAAGAGTCGTATAGAGAGAGCCACATCATTTACTGGTATGATGTATGTGTGTATCTTTATATGTATATGTGTATGTATATGTATATGTACATGTACATGTGTATGTGTATGTATATGTATGTGTGCATATGTATTTTGGCTTCAGAGCATCAGCAGGACTATGGACACATAGAAGGATCAGTAAGCCAGGAGAAGCCATCAAACAATATTCTGGGAGGTAAAGTCATGAGGTTACACAGTTCAGCCTCTGTTGCAGTTTGAAATAGAAACAGAATAATCGTAGTGAACATTCAGGAAAAGAACAAATGTGTGCGTGGGTGTATATGTGTGTATATTTATTTATATATTTGTATTTATATAGAATACATATTTTAATTCTAGATTTTCAAATTAAGTGAGTTGAGAATTAGTGAGTTGCTTTTGTGTTTAGAATATAACAGATTTCATGACTTTGAAATGCCTCAGATCTCTAAATATTTATGACCATCTGGATGGATACCTCTGAATGGTGAGAAGTCAAAAGCAAAGTAAGATAATGAAAACATCCCCTTCCTCCACTACATAATTGAAAAGCAGAGAGTACGTTTAAGATGCAAATGCGTATTCTTATGCAAAATGTCCTTACAATAATTTTAGCGCTCCTACCAGAAATGTATTAATCTAGAGTTCTGTACACTATAGAATAAAGTTACTATAATTCAGTTTTTTTTTTTTTAATTTTAATTCCAGTATAGTTAACAGTGTTGTGTTAGTTCAGGTGTTCAATCTAGTGATTCAGTACTTCCATACAACCCCCTTGATCCCCATCACCTGTTTCACCCATTCCCCACCCACCTCCCCTCTGATAACCATCAGTTTTTTCTCTATAGTTGAGAGTCTGGTTTTTTTGTTTTGTTTTGTTGGTTTTTTTTTTTTTTTTTTGGGTAATTAATTCAGTTTTATGATATCAGATCCCTGATTAGCTCTGTTTAGGCTTCTCAGGAACAACATAAGCACAACATAACCAAATTAAATAGACTACATTCCAGTAGTTCCTAAATTCTCGAGGCAAATGAAAATGAAGTGTTGATTTCACTGTGTTGTCAATTAATAGTGTAGTTTAAAGGAAAAAAATGAATTATTCTAGGAAAAATATAGAGACTCTGTAAAACAGTCCTTTGAAGATGCACTGGTGGGGTGTGGGGCACCTGGGTGGCTCAGTTAGTTAAGCATCTGCCTTCAGCTCAGGTCATCATCCCATGGTCCTGCGATCAAACCCTGCATTGGGCTCCCTCCCTCCCACCCAAACAGGGAGTCTGCTTCTCCCTCTCCCTCTGCCTTTTCTCCCTTCCCCACTGTCGCTTGTGCTCTTTCTCTTTCTCAAATAAATCAATAAAATCTTAAAAAAATAAAAATATTTTTTAAAAAAGATGAACAGTTTTATGATTTCTACTTTCAAGTAAAATGAGGTTTACAGTGCCACAGATATGCAAACTTTCAACCTTGTTTATATTTACAGCATTTAGATGTTTCACCCAAGGTGAACGATATGTAGCTGAACAATATGACACTACGGGTTTCATACACTTGCAAGATATCTCTGATCTTTCCCACTGAGCCTTGGATTTCTACTCAAAATTGTGTTAAAAAAAAAAATACTGTTCCCCAAAAGAAGAAAATTGTGCTCAAGGCTGTTCCAGCCAATTGAAAAGAGCAGACTCTGAAGTTGAAACCTTTCACCCCATATCTAATCAAATATAATTGGTGCACAAAAGCACAAGTTAAACTGAGTCTTAAAATAGTTACTGTCACTGAACCCAAGCAATGAATGACCCAATCCAAGTGAGGCCAAAGTATTCTGCTCATTTTATTTAGTATGATTTTAGTAAGGAAGTATGGGTTTAAAAATATTTGTCTGTAGGCTGACAAACTTGTGATAAATAATTTTAAGCCTTATCATAAAAGTAATACTTGTTTTCCATTTATTCATATCTATATGCAATGTAAAATGAAACATTAAATATAAAATATAAACATTTTCAATAGCTGTTTATGGTAATGTTCTTAATTTTATGATTGAATGCATGCAATTTTTTCTTGATATCAACATTGTGTAGTGTACTTGATAATTTAAATTTCAGACAGTAATTAGGAGAGACAATTGGTATTGAGAAAAATTTTGGTCAGAGAAAATTTTCACGATTGTAGTTAACATTTTCCACATGTTATGGAGTAGAATTATCTTGACAGTTACTATTTAATAAATATTATAAACCTAGGCGTTTCTTTTCTTTTGTAACTGGAGGCAGTTGTTAGAACGAAACTGACCAAATAATTTGTAACCATATTTTATCAATTAAGGAAAGCTGATGTATCCTGGCTTAGCCAAAGATTTTAACTTCCCTGCTTCCCAGCAAAATTAAAACAAAGATTTAATTTAAAAAAGCTTAATGTACTTATTTTAAATACTTTTTCTGAGCCTAAATTCTGAAAAGAAAGATATGTTGATTTGCTTAGATTCTCTTTAGAAGTGAGGGGGAATGTTATTTAAATCTAAAACTTACACATAGTTTGCAAATGGACAAGACTGAGCTTGAGGGTGTAGGTCTAGCTTACATAGTGTCTAGCTTATATAGTTCAAAACAGGAGTGAGATCTCACACATAGATGCTTCTATGTCAAAGATTCTGTCAGGAAGCCTGGAAGTGGCTGTAAACTCTAATGTGTCAAATCCGTAGATGAGTTTCAGTTACCAAGCGCTGAAAGGGGGAAAAATGCACATACCTCAAAACTTGTTTTCCTTTTTCTAAACAGAAGACTAGAATCGAAGTACAAGACCAAGGAATACTCGTTTTAGGGCAGAGTCTCTTGGGAGATATTAAAAATAGGCTTTGTGTTACTCCTTTTATGACCAGGGAAGAAACATCCTGAGAACATATAATTTCATTATTATGGTTAATATAATATTTGATTCCACTTGTGTAGCTGCACTTGCTTTTATTTGTCAAACATAACTTTCTTATGATTATGAAGTAGGTCAACCATTCAATCATGTATAAAATGGAAAGCTGATTTGTTGCTTAGACATAAGTACTGTGGAGAAGAAGAGTTCTGACCACTTCAATACAGACTAAACTTTACATAATCAGCTAGCTTTCTTTAACTCGCTTGAGTTTTTGAGAAAACTTTGGGCACATGGAATACATTTCTTTTGTACATTTATTTTAAGGTAATTATAGATTCTTAGAATGTTGAAATAAGTACAGGGAGGCCCAGTTCACTTTTCACTTCTCTTCTGCCATTACTATCCTGCATAGATGCATTATACCATGACATTTACATTTGTACAATCCGCAGAACAGATTCAGATTCTGTAAAATATGTACCCATGTGTGTATGTACAGTCCTATGCTATATGTAACAACAACAATCAAAATGCAGAATTGCTTTATCACCCAGATTCCCTAGTGCTACCATCCGTATGCAAACCCATTCAAGTGGTAACCATTAATGTGTTTCTGTCTCTGGAATTACCTTGTTTTAAACATGTTTTATAATTCCCTGGAGGTCTATCCAAGTTATTGCACGTGTTAATGTTTTCATTCCTTTTGATTGCTGAATGGTTTCCTTGGTATGGATAACTCACAGTTTGTTTACTATTCATCCATCAAAGGACATTTTGAGTTGTTTTCCCTTTTTGATTATCATAAAGTTGCAATGAACATTTATGTACAGATTTTTGTATGAACAAAAGTTTCGTTGCTCAAGGATAAATGCCTATGAGTACAATTGCTCCTTCAAATGGTAAATGTATTTTCCATTACATTTAAAAAGATGTAAAAAGAAACTGCCAATCTATTTTCAAGAGTGGTTGTACCATTTCACATTCACACCAGCAGTTCATGAGTGATCCACTTTCTCCGCATTCTTGTCAGCATATTTTCTCAGGCGTTCTAACAGCTGTTAGTGATATTGCGCTGGGCTTTAATTCACATTTCCTTAATGGCTAATGATGTTGAACATCTTTTCAAGTGCTTATATGTTATCTGTATTTCTTATCTAAAGAGTTCTTCAGTGAAATGTCTGTTCATTTCTTTTGCCCATTTTCTAATTGGATTGCTTTTTTGTTTACCGTTGAGATTTGAGAGTTCTTTATGTATTTTAGATACAAGCCCTTTGTCAGATGTGTGGTTTGCACATATTTTCCCACAGTTGTATTTTGTTCTTCTAGACTACTAACAAAAACTGTCAAATAGCAATGATTTTTAAATTCCATGAGGTCAAACTTATCAAATTTTTTTTCTGTTATTGATTGTGCTTTAGCATTAAGTTAAAGAACTCTTTATAAATATACATATGCATAGATATAAGATATATAAGACATATGCATATTATATGTGATATATAATATAGAACATTATAAGATATATATATATACATATGTAAATCTCCCAAAGATTTTTTCAAAATTTTTTTCTATTAATTTATGGTCTTAGATTTAGATTTAAGCCTTTGATTCATTGTAAGTTTATTTTTATAAAGGTATGAAGTTTAAGCCATTTTCAGTATGTATATTTTAATTTCTTTTCTCCCCTT
This sequence comes from Enhydra lutris kenyoni, assembly GCF_002288905.1. Taxonomy (NCBI): domain Eukaryota; kingdom Metazoa; phylum Chordata; class Mammalia; order Carnivora; family Mustelidae; genus Enhydra; species Enhydra lutris. Next base: position 16,235,236 of record NW_019154116.1, on the reverse strand, counting down.
ATTGGTCTTGCCAGAACATCCAGCAGAATGATGAATAAAAGTTGTGAGAGCAAACACTCTTGCCCTATTCTTGATCTCAGGGTAAAAGCATTCACTCTTAGAACATCAAATATATTAGTTGTAGATTTTTGTTGTTGTACTTTAGCTGTTAGAGAAAGTATCTTCTAATCATAGATTACTAGATATTTTATAATAAATGGGTTTTGGACTTTATCAAGTGCTTTTTTCTGACATGATCACAATTTTTTCTATATCCTGTTAACCTGGTGGTTATTATGTTTGATTTTTGATTATTTAACCAGTCTTGCATGTCTTGAATAAGTCCCATTTGATTATTGTATGTAATTTTTTCATGTTTTGCCAGATCAAATTCTTTAGTATTTTGGTATAGATTTTTACATCTCAGTTCATGAGAGACATTATTCTGTAATTTTCTTGTTCTATACTGTCTGTGTCTGGTTTTGGTGTCAGGACTACCAGCCTCAGGTTGGGGAGTGTATTCTCACCTTCTATTTTCTGGAAGAGATTTTATAAAAATTGGTGTTAATTCTTCTTCATATGTTTGGTAGATACCCTAGTGTAACCATTATGACTTGAGGATTTATTTTATGGGAGCAAGTTAATTACTTAATTTCTTTACTGGTGATTGGCTTATTAGCTGTTGCATCTGGATCCAGTCAGGCTCTTTCTTACCACCATTTTTGACATATATTGTCATAAGTATTGTTTTTACATACATTGAGCACCACATCTGATGGGGGAATTATTTTGATTCAGCAAAGAAATATGGTTTAAAAAACTCATGAGAAGAAAGATAGTATATTGTATATTGTCCTTTTTTTTTACCCATTACATTTTTTTTCTTTTTTTCCATTAATGTTTTATTTTGATTTACCTTGATTTCTTTAGCTGTGATTAAAGGAGAGTCCCACTGATGACACAAATGAGTTAACTTCTCTGAAAATGTGTTTTACCCCCATTCTGGAAGGAGAGTCACTGAATAATGATTGAATGCCCAGTTGACATTGCTTTTAGTACTTGAAAAATGCTGTTCTACTTTCTTCAGTCCTCTGTGTTTTCAGATGAGACAACTGCTAGCATTCAAATTGGTATTATCCATAGGTAATGAGTCATTTTTCTTTGGTTGCTTTTAAGACTCTTTTCTTTCACATTGTTTTTTAGTCGTTTAATTTTTGTATGTTGGTATGGATTTCTTGGGTTTATTCTCTGTGGTATTCACTCAGTTTCTTGAATCTGTCGGTTTATGTATTACATATTTGGGGGGGTTCTCAGCATGATGGATATGAGTAATTTTTATTTCCACACTCTGTCTTTTGCAACTACAATGACATCAATATACAGATTGACGTATGCATGACAATATGACATCTTTTCATTATTTTCCCACAGATTCCTAAGATTCTGCTGTTTTTTAGTCTGTTTTCCTTCTGTTGATAGATTGCAGTAAATTATTTTAACCTGTCCCAGAGTTCACTGATTCTATCTTCTGCCATTTCCCTCTACTATTGCTCCTATCCAGATTGTGTTGTTGTTGTTGTTCTTCTTATGCTTTTCAGTTCTATATTTCCCACTTGATGCTTTTTTATAACTGTTATTTACCTGCTGAAATTTTCTACCATTTCATTTGTTTCAAGATTCATAATTAATTATTGAAACACTTTTATGATTGCTGCTTTAAAATCCTTACCAGATAATCCCAAGATCAGATTCATTTTGATACTGGTATTAGTTGATTGTTTTTTTCGCACCAAATCATGAATGTTTTCATTGTTAATATGGTAAAAGAATAGGGATTTTATCTTGGACCTTTGGTTATAGTTAGGAAACTTAATCATGTTTAAATCGACTATCGATTTATCGGTTTAAATCGACCAGTTACCCTTTTAGTGTTTTATATAATGTTCTGGCCATCCTTTGTAGATGTAATCTACAGGTCCCTTGTAATGTTTTCTTATCTGCTTCATTTTCCCCCCCTGGGGCTTCTGGGTTTCTGGCTTGGTCTCCAATGGTGCTGCCTGCGGGATCACATAGTGTTTTCCTGTGCCACCTTCTCCAAGTGGGGGAAAGCAGTCTCTTTCACTGGTGGAGAGCTGACAGGTGCTGGGCCTGGGTCTCCACATGCCAGTAAGTAGAGGTTCAGAGATGCCAGCATCTGCTGGCAATGTGAAAGAATCTGCACTACACTACCTGCTCCCTTGATGTTTGCTTAACTTCTCCTTTCCAAGTGATTTGGACAGAAAGGCAAGTTCTTCTTGTTTCTTATTGATGTTTCTAGGTTGTAGGCTTCTCTGGAGGGCAAACTAAGACTAAGGATAAATGGGGAAAAAACAAAACAAAACAACAAAAAACACTAGGTAATTCACTATCGTGCCATTTCTTGAATCCTAGCATCCCTACCCAGGCACAGGTTGACTTTGTCACTTTCAGATCCTTTTATAGTTGCCTTTGGATTATTTCCAGAGTCTTTAGTTATATTTAGAAGAGGGGAGAGTGACGAGTAAATCTATACCATCGAATGTGGGCATGTATCCTAAATATTGAGGAAATGAATGTAGCATGAGTGTATCTAGATCTCTACCAGCTTATTATATAGTAGTTAATTAGGTGAGTTTTGTTTGTTTGTTTGTTTGTTTGAGTATTTTATTTTTAACAAAGATAGTAAGTGAAATGGGCAGAGGATAAATGTCAACTCTAAAAGCAGAAGGTACCATAGTATAGTGCATTCTCTAGGTATAGGCAGTGTTGAAAGCAGAGGGGATTCATATATTTCTATCTTCTAAACAAATCAAAAGCAGTTGCTGCTGAAAACAAAATCTTAATATTAGGAGCTCTGTACCTTTAATGCATATAGAACATAAGGAGTAGAATTTTCTGAGTTTTATACTTTGTTTATTAAGTACAGAGGTTTTTTTTTTTTTCTCTCTAATCCTAAATTAAGGTTGAATAGGTGGACTTTGTTCTTTTTTTTTTCTGTTTCTGGTCAAATATCATTATATTAATAGATGTAGGGCACTTAGATATTAAAATGAAAGCAAAATAAAGCTTGATAACATTGGAAATTCCATTACTAATTAGAATATTGAATGTTAGACCAGAACAATCATTTGGACAATCATCTATTTTCTATTAAAATAGAAAAGGGGGGTTCCTGGGTGGCTCAGTTGTTAAGCATCTGCCTACAGCTCATGTCATGATCCCAGGGTCCCAGAGCCCTGCATCAGGCTCTCTGCTCAGTGGGAAGCCTGCTTCTTCCTCTCCATCTCTCCCTGCTTGTGTTCCCTCTCTCACTGTCTCTCTCTCCCTGTCAAATAAATAAAGTCTTTAGGAAAAAAAAAAAAATAAATAAATAATGATTTCTAATTTGTAAAATAATCTGTTGAACCTACCCACTTCACTGTTATAAAAAATAAATAAATAAAAAATAAAATAGAAAAGGAAGAGGGAAAAGATGACAAGAGGTGCTTTCATCCCCAGCTCAAATCATATAGATCTTTAAATTGTAAGTGAAATGTTTTGTTTTATTGGCTGAATTAGTTAACCTTGTTTTTATGATAGTGGTAGTTAGAATGTTTGAAATCAGAACAAGTACGTGTAACAACTGCTTTTTAGTAGTAAAAAATAACTATTGGAAAAACAAAACAACTTCCCAAATCTCATTCTTATATAATTTTTTTTCTTTATAAGTTAATGTCTAATAAGTTTCCCACAAATAGCACAGCAATGGGTATGTTTTTCTTTATGGGAAAGTAAATTTGTGTTCTGATAGATCTTTTTTGTATTTAATATTTTATTACAAATGGAACATTGTGATGGTCTAAGGGATAAGGGATCAGGGAAATAAATGGTTTTAAAAGTATTCACTGGGGAATAACAAGTATTCACTGGAAACTTTAGATTCTGATTCTCAAGGATTCATAGGATATTATACATTTTCTTACATTGATATGAACAAAAAAGGGTTAACTTGTTTGTTTTTATTTTCTCTAAAATCGGATCATAAAATATAAGGCAGATAATGGATCAGAGGATCAGAGGGCTGTTACTCAAATACGACATTTAAATCACATCTCAGTTTATGGCTTGGAATGGCTTTTATATCTTGACAAGATTGGTCATTTACAATCTGAATTCTACCTCAGGATTCATATGTTTGGATTCATTCTATATCTCCTTGAAATATCACATTTAACTTCATGTTTCCTTCCAATTCACTTTGAGAACTGAATTACTTAGATTGATATGGTATAGTGGAATGAAATAGCCTTTGGATTCAAGAGACTGCATATGAATTCAGACTTTACCATAAAGCAACTGTATAGGCTTGTCAAAGCTTTTAACTACTCTTAGTCTTACATTCCTTACTGGAAAACAAAGATTATAAACATTTCTATTTTGTGTACCTCATGGTCTTGTGAAGATCATAATTCAAGATGAGATGAGATGATGTAAACATACTTTATAAATTATTATATCATCATTGTTTCTAAAATTATCTCTTTACATCAAACTTAGTTAGCTAAAAATAATCTTAAGGAGATATCATGCTATCACCTAACAGATAGTATGTCATAAGGCAGGTTTTCCATTTGTGATGGAATGTGATGTGTGTATGTGATGTTCACTCAGTCCCATCTCCAAATCCTGAATTTGGTGTGGGCTAGTCATCAGTTCCTATCAGGAGCTAGAGTCTCGTCCCACTGCTGCTTTGACTGCTTGTTCCCGAGATTCAGGATAATTCTTGACATTGGCTGTACGCTGGAGGTTTACCTCATGTTTCTGCCTTCACCTCTGTTTTCTGCTCAAATTTGGCTCTGGCTTTTGACCTGATGTCAAGCTAAAGTCATATTCTGTACTCTGTCTCAGCCAGCCTTAAAGGGGGTAGATGAAGAAGGGTGATGTCTGCCAGCCTTGCGGAATCTGTTTGGAAGGATTCAGCCTGTAAGTTGACTTGTTTCAGGAAAATGTTAGTAAAATGGCAAATTGAAAGCAGAAGTCAAGGATCAAAATTATCTTCTAGAGTTTTAGAATAGGCATATTTTCTGTGGCAGATTTGACTATTTGTGGAAATATAGCTCCCTTGATAAGTGAAAATATTTTATTTGTACATAGATCTGGGTCCACACAGTCCCTTCTCAATGGCAGAGTTCTGTAATCACCTGTTAGTAATTCAGTGGCAGAAGTATATTTTACTTAATTTCAAAGGCCAAGGCTTTAAGAAGTCTGAGGATGATTTTTAAGTCACCCCAGGTAAAGATGAGAATCTGTTGAAATGAAATCATATCTGACTCAATTTAGGGGAAATAGTTTCAATGAAGTTCTCACATTCTTTCTTAATAAAGGGGTCTGTACACTCCTGAAATTTCAGTAATGGTAGGACATGCATAGGACCTCTGCCTGTGGAACAGGTTTTAATGATCTCGATCCCTAGCTTAATATACTCTTTGATGCTGAGCAATTATTTAACTGTCTTATATGTCTTATTTACCATTTGAAATCCATTTTCTTGATTGTGTCTTCATGGCTTGACCTAAACACAACTGTCATCTCCAGGCTTACATGAAGTTCTAGGAGTTGAAGGGAACACAGTGTAGTATGATGAATGAGCATGATTGGGAAGACAAGCCATTTCTATCAGTCACAGTTTCTCATCTAGCTAGAAATACATTCTTAAGGAGATATGTCAATGAAGCATCCTCTTTCTTCTCTTGTAAAACTAAGGAAAAATAGGATGGTTGATACAGTCTTAATCGTATTTAGGGGACAGGTCAAGGCAAAACGTTAAGGTCATGGACAGTGAAGTCAGACCACCTGAATGCAACCTGGTCTCAAGCAAATGTTTATTGTATGAGTTTTGTCAAGTTATTTGCTCTCTCCAAACTTCTTTTTTTACATCCACTTTTTTTTATTAAGGTGATGATAAATTGAAAATATATTGAATCCTATAATAGACATCGGAAATATATAAGTAAAATAAGAAAAAATGTAGCTCTTGTATTCTGGGAATTGAATTCTACTTGAGGAAAAATAAGCAAACAAACAATACAAAATCATGGAACAACTTTGTTGTTATTTTTAGCAAATGCTGTGAAGAAAATAAACAGACTTTTGGAGAAAAAGGACTGGGGAAAGAGTCCCATCTAAGCAGCATAGTTGGAGAAACCCTCTCTGAGGCAACGCTATGAAGAATACTATGAAAAGTGAAAAGGAACTAGGGAAAGAATTCCTCTGTATCCAGAGGCCAATAAGTAGAAATGTCAGTATGAGGTCTGGATTGGTTGGAGCAAGTGGGGGGTGGATGGGGGGAGCTTGCATGAGTCAAGATCAACTAACAAAAGATTTGGGGATACATTTGGAGATTTATATAGGGATTAGTTTATGCAGAGGAATGAAAACCAAATAATGAGTTAGAAGCTTTTCTAAGTGCAGGTGCAAAAGGGTTTTGACACCATCTCGATACACATATTAAAAACAATGGCCCAGTTGATGTGCTAGAGAATGGGTAGAGAGAAGAAGCATCTGAAGATTAAAGATCTGTAGTTAGGAGAATCGTGCAGTGACTTAAGACACAATTCTGGTGTAGGCTAGAAGGATGGCAGAGGACCGGAGACATAAGTCAGCTATATTTTCACAATATTTTAAACATACATAACTCAGTGAGAATATATTTATATATTATTATTACTACCAATGCTCCATGTTTAGTGTTGATTGGCTATCATAAAACAGGAGGTTTTATCTTCAAAAAGTTAAATACAGTAATATCCATCTATTATGGGGATTACTTTTTTTATTTTTCCTTTTTTTCCTCTATTTTTGTGTAGTATTGGGTTGTTAAAGTCTCTCTATAAATAACAAAGTGTCAGGTAGCTAAAGTTGCAAACTTTGGTAACTTTCAGCATCTTTTGAACAATCAGCCAACACTTGTCTAAGGTATAGGATCCATGGCTTTTTCCTGTACAACAGGAGTAAATAATATCGATAGAAGAAAGCATTACTAAAACTAATAAATCTAAATAAATCTTAATTTTTATTTTTATTTACTCTCTCCTAAAATTACAATATAAGAAGTTGAAGTGAAATAAAAGTGCCCTCTAACTAGATGGCATTTTTTTTTTCAGTCCACACAATAATGGAAACATTATGCTGTTGAAAACTTTTTTCTGAATCCTTAATTTAATAATTCAAAATGATCACTAATAATATACCATCTCATATGTTGAGATGAAATCTTTGGTCTCCAGTATATAAATTGCATTCCAACCCAAGGATGGAAAGAAGATATCTTAGGTTTAATCACTCTAAGAGACAAAATACTTTTCTACCATTATGTTTTAATTAATAATTAGCATACACACAGATATAAATATAATTAGGACAGAAAATTATCTCAAAAAAGTCAGTAAGTAAAGGAATTGGACAGTTTTTTGTCAATGATGCAATGGTAAACTGTAAAGCTAAATAAAGCTGGCTTATAATCTGAGAACATGGACATATTTATACAAATTAAATTACTAAGAATATAATCAAATGCTAGACAGGCTTTATTATTTACTTATAATTTTAAGAAAGGTAACATTTCATTACTGAATTTCATAAATAACAGAGATGTTTACTTCATGAATTATATTTAAAATGCCACTGAATTAAAAATAACCATAATAACAAACCTTGATATTTAGTACTGGTAGACCTACAGTAGGGACGAGGAAAAAATTAACTTGTTGTTGAAGAGCTCATTTTAAGTGAATTTTACTGGAAAATATTTTTATCTCTTTAAGGAAAGAAAAAAATGGTTCAATTATGAAAGGCCAGTTATTAAATGAATTACTTTTTCATTTAATTAATTAAATAATTAATTAATTACTTAATAAATTAAATAATTAATTAATTTAATAATTAATTAAATAATTCAATTAATTACTTTAATAATAAATTATTATTAAAATCTATTGCTTTTCTTGGTGTATAAGAAGTAGCATTGAACTAATCTTAACTCCAACTTCAAAAAAATTATAAAGACATACTCAAAATGTGTTTTAGTACATTAAAATTTGCATTAAATTGGTCTTTTAAAAAAATGAAAACATGTCTTTGCATAGAGTATCTTCATAACTTCTGAAGACATACATTAGTCAAGGACATCATTTACTTACTTATTTATTTATTCATTCATTCACTTATTTTTTATTAATTTTTATTTATAAAAATAAAAAATAAAATTTATTAAATTTTATTTATAAAAAATTGTTTATTTGAGAGAGAGAGAGAGAGACTGAGAGCAGGGGGAGAGGCAGAGAGAGAATTGCAAGCAGACCCCAGCTGAGCAGCAAGCCCATATACACTTTATGTCCTGAGAATTATTTCAGAAACAACTTATTACATGCAAAATCAATTTGTTTAAGGTATTGAGTACAATAAACTAGAAAATATATCCTACAAAAATAATAGAAAGGCATATTCTTGAAATTGCGGGTGACCTTTGTAATTTATTTTGATTTTATTTACTTTTCTAGTTCTAAAATTGAATTATATAATTATGTATCTTATTGGGATATGAAGTGCTTTATATGATAATGCATCTAAATGTTGAAAGTTGGCATCTCTGTTAAATAATATTTGATCAAAGATATCTGATGTAATAATAATTTAAAAATAACTTTGGTTTTTAATCAGGAAAACTGTAAGCCAAAGGATATGAAAAAAAGTAAACCATAACAACAGAGTAAGTTCCCCAAACCTGAAGTCACTGGGCCACCCATCCCTCAAACTTTGCCCTTCCTTTTGTGTCTATTGTTTAAATAAGAAAAACTTATGGAACCTTTTTGTTCTTGGAGACATGGTTATTTCAAACAGGAAGTCTCATCCCTCTCAACCCCTCCTTAAAAAATAAAATGGAATAGAATAAGAAACCTGTATGACCCATAATGAGGATAGATACTCCTTAGTTATGTTATTCCTTGAAGTTTTATATGTGTATTTCTGTGTATGTGTGAGTATGTGTATTTGGTTTTTATGTTTATGGTCCTGACTTGCTATATAAAATATTTAACCCAAAATAATTGAAGAACATTATTCTGATCTACATTTATATATATCTATATTCTACCTCTGTCGCTCAAGTTCTCCCTCCACTTCTGGCATTCATTTAACCCTATTTGGCCATTGTGCCTCACCACATCAGTCCTGAAGTTAAATCATAGCTTCACTACCCCACTTAACACTTCCGTGCTGATTTCTTGCTGAGAATATCAGTCTCTATTACTTGAGTAGTGCTCAAGAGAGATTATTATACAAAGTGTATTATTATACAAAATGAAAACTACTGCCTAACCAGATGAATGAATGATAAGTATCCAGAACTGGCACTTTTCCAAAATCAAATTATATTGTTATAATAGATCCTTCCTACTTTCATTCTCAAATTTCTGTCCTGCAATAGTCTAACCATAGAAATTTAGAATCTTGATAGATACTGATATTTTTAAACATCTATGACATTTTAAATAAATAGATAATCAAAAGTGATTAATACTTTATTTTTCAAGGAATTATTTTATTTATAATAATATAAGTATGTATAATAACTTGAAAATAGCATACCTAGTCACTTACGGAGGCATTATTATCCACAAAAAGTATATTTGAAATTAAGATCAAAATAATCACGATCTATATACACATATTACTACATCTGTATTCATTCGTGATCCATTTTAACTGAAATATTTGACAGCTTCTATATTTTATTTCTAAATCTTTTCCTAAAAAAAGAATTTTGTATTCACATGCTAAATAAATAAAGCTAGCTCTAGTGCTATTTTATTTAAAATTTCAAGGGATACCTTAAGAATCACGGTTTTCCCCAAAATGTAAACATTTATATTATTCCAGACTATAAAGTTTTTGTTTCTTTTTTTCTTTTTTTTTTTTTTTAAGATATCCAAGAGGCACCTGGGTGGCTCATTTGATTAAGCATTTGTGTTTGGCTCAAGTTATGATCCCAGGATGCTTGGATTGAGCCCTGCATTTGGCTTCCTGCTCAGTGGGGAGCCTGCTTCTCCCTCTCTCCACTGTTAACACACTCTGTCTCTCTTTCAAATAAATAAATAAAATCTTTAAAAAAAAATAATGATATCCAAGAAACAAAATTGTAGCATATGTGCAGTGTCCATTAATTTCATTATTTTGAAAGTGTCAGAGTAGCTATTTGATCCCTCTTTTTACAGAAATATAGAGCACAGTGTTTTTGTTGTTTTTTTTTTTTAAGAATTTTTTTTTTAATTTATTTGACAGACGACAAGTAGGCAGAGAGGCAGGCAGAGAGAGAGAGGAGGAAGCACGTTCACTGCTGAGCAGAGAGCCCAATGTGGGGCTCGATCCCAGGACCCTGGGATCATGACCTGAGCCGAAGGCAGAGGCCTTAACCCACTGAGCCACCCAGGTGCCCCAAGCACAGTGTTTTTAATCACTTTTAATCATTTTAAAAATTTTTTCAAATTTTTAAATATGCAGTTTTAAAAACAAGATTCAGAACAATTTGGGTTAAAGGACTTTTTGTATAAACATTCCCATATTTTTCTTAAACATTTTGTACAAATTTTTAGCCAGGAAAACAAATATTTTTAATTATTTTTTTAAAAATAAAATAAAATAAAATAAATAAAATGATGCCTTTTAACTTATTTGTATAGTATTACTTGTTGAAAAACATAACTGAGACCAAAAAGGATATGTCACTCTTATTTTTTTTTTAAAGATTGTATTTATGTATTTGACAGGCAGAGATCACAAATAGGCAGAGAGAGAGAGGAGGAAGCAGGCTCCCTGCTGAGCAGAGAGCCTGATGTGGGGCTCGATCTCAGGACCCTGGGATCACGACCTGAACTGAAAGCCAAGGCTTTAACCCATTGAGCCACCCAGGTGCCCTGATATGTCACTCTTTTTATGCCTAAGGAGAAATGCTTAAAACTAGCAAGGCCACAAATGTCTGAACAAAACAAAACAATAAAAACATCTAACACTACATTTGATTCAACTGCCTTGACATGGAGAACTAAAGCAACTCTTTGGGATTCTTAGTATAATAGACTAAGAAGTGAAAATGTCATAGTGTTAGCATACTATATGGCATCACATTAAATTCATATAGATTGTCTAACATGAATTTGTGTCACCGTTATCATGTAGTACATTTTATATGTGATCTGCAGAACCTGGAAAATAATCACCACTTCAATTATACCATTTAGAACAATCATCCTAACAAAAGGCGACCAATCAGGAGAAAACACACAGACACACACACACACACACACACACACACACACACCCCAGTAGAAACAAGCATGGGGGAGCCATTCAGAAGAGAAACTGAGAGGGGGAAAAGAGATCCTTATTGTCCCTAAAATCTAGTTCAGTGTTTATGAATGACAAATACATGAAGACTCTTCCTTTTTTTTTTTAGTAAAAAAAAAAAAAAGTTCTCAAGTAATTAAAATTACCTGGCCTAATTAAGGATGCCCATAGAAAATACAATGAAGCGTACTAACACAGGCCATCTAAAGCCTATTATTAGTACTCATCTTTCCAGGTTAGAACAAGTAAATGAAACATTGCTCTCAAAATGCAGTAAGCTAGTCATTAACAAGTGTATTGCCAGTGGTGTGTGAGAGCCCTTAAGAAACTTTGGAAGCCCTTAAGAGATAGCCCTTTTGAAGGACAGTGCAAAATGCAAACAAAAAAAGACCACTCCCTGGAATAACAACTTAATTTCTCTTTCCCCACTTCCAAATTGTGTCTTCGAAAGCTTATGCATAGGAAACGTGCTAAATAAGTTAATGGTATTATGAAACCCATTGTTTTCTTCCCATATTTTTTCTAGGATTATATTAACAGAACAACCCAGGTCTTAAGAAAAAAGGATTGGAAAGGCCCAAACTTACCACTTTGACAGATCTAGACCTTTGGATCCTATCAGTTTTCTTTTCAATTTCAAAAATATATTAATCATATGAAAACCATGGTCTAAGCACTTGCAAAAGAAAAAAAAAAGAAGGAAGGAAGAAAAAAGAAAAAACAAATGATGCTTATGTAAATAAAAGCAATCCTATGTGTAGCGGCATGACGTTCAAAGAATCACCTAAGACTCTCCTGTATCCGCAGCCCAAAGCTACATTTTTTTCTAATCAAAGTCCCTCCAGTGCATACTTTGTCTATGTGAAAGTTCTTTTTTCTTATGAAATGGAAGTGAAAGTGGACATTTTTAAAAAAACATGTTTAAACATTTCTTCTGGCATGCTTCAGGCTTCACTGTTAGTAAGAATTCTTTAGGGAACCATTTGTTTGCAAGTGGCCTCCCCACATCTGTTAGAAAGAGAAGGCTGGTGCATAAAATATTAAAACATTTAGGAAAGATGAAATAGGAATCCACTGGATTATCTTCATCCCTAAATGAGAGATGTTTAGTTCTCAGAAACTGAAGTGCATCAGAGTATTATAAATAAACTCAGATTTACCTCTTTCCACTGCCCTGAGGTATACAAAAAATAGCCCAGCTCATTAAAACTCTTCCCAGATCTAATGATCCTGAAATTATTCATTCATTAACTTATTCATCCTTTTATGCAACCTTTTACGCAAAGGGATAATAGCCCTTCTTCTCATAAATTTTATATACATATCAAATTTAGGTGTTTAAAACTTATTACTTAGATGGGGAGGGATTCAAGAGAAATAGGGTTGAGAACTGAGGAATATCAAAATTTTAAATGCTATTAGAGACAGAAATAGATACGATGTGTTGGAAATTGAACCTTTTACTCTATTTCAGCAGATAAAGCCACAATAGAGGTAAAAATTGTCAAGGCAATAATACATGTTTACTATTTGAAACCATGAGAATACATATGATCTCTTTCCTAGAAAATACAAAAATAAAGAGGTACAAAAACTGGTCCTCTTCAAAATTTTAAGGGTCAGGAAGAGCCTCAGAAAATGAGGCTAAGAAGAGATGCCAGTAAGGTAGGAGAAAATCCAGGGGAATCTAATTCTTAGAAGCAAAAGGAAAAATTTGAAGTAGGGCAGAGTGATCACCTATCTAAATGCTCGTTTGGTCTAAGACGACACCAAGAACCAACTATTGGATTTAACCATAGGGAAGTCCCTGGTCATCTTAGCAGTTTGAATGGAGTGATGATAACAAAATGTTGAATAAAATTGGTACAAAGAAGAAAAAAAAAAAAAGGAAACAAAATGGAGACAGTGAATATAAGTAGCCCTTTTCTCAAAGTTTTGCTTTCAAGAAAGTAGAGAAATGGTGGAATAGCTAGAGAGGGAATTGGGGCCAACATTGAGTATACTTCTATACTGGTAGAGGTATCCAAAGAAAGTGAGAAAAATAATTGGTGGAAAAAAAAAAAAGAGGGAATGATTGCTAGAATACTTTTCTCAAGAATGTAAGTCTGGGACACCTGGGGGCTTCAGTGGGTTAAGCCTCTGCCTTCAGCTCAGGTCATGATCTCAGGGTCCTGGGATTGAGCCCCGAATAGGGCTCTCTGCTCAGCAGGGAGCCTGCTTCCTCCTCTCTCTCTGCCTGCCTCTCTGCCTACTTGTGATCTCTGTCAAATAAATAAATAAAATCTTAAAAAAAGAAGAAGAATATAAGAAGTCTAATGCACATGTAGATTACGTGGAATTTGGTGGTGTCACAAATACATTTATTGATAATTTTAAAAAAGAGAGAAAAACAGATAATATGGGAAAGATATAAATAGGCAGTTACAGGTGATCATAGGAACTTATGTTTCTTTTGGTTGTTGCTTCTTGTAGAATAAGAACTATGATTATCAGTTGAGTCTTAAAGATGGGGGATAAAATGGCTGAAGCTTAAGATAGAAGAAAATATGAAAGGATCAGCTAGTAGCAAAGGATATTGAATGGTGCAAGACTGTATGGTTTCTAGAATATGGGGAGCACATTTTAGAGTGATCATCATAAATTTAGTGAGAAACCAGTGAACATGGACACAACCATAGAGTAGACAAAAAGTTCAATCTTACCAGTGTTACAATTTAGTCAAATGATGCATTTAAATAAGAGAAGATTAAATGAGTCGAGTATGTATGCAAGAGAATATTTTTAATAATTCTACATGGGATAAATAGGAAAGTAAGGACATGCTGGATGTAGGTAAAGTATTACGAAAGATGATAGAATCACTGGACCATAGGTTCAGGGATGGTTAAAGAATTGTTAAAATTGGGGTATTAAAGGGAATGAGCTGCAAAGATTGGGGATGGTGAGAAAGCAGTGATGCCTATGAATTAATAGATTAAGTCTAGTGGATGACCATTATAGAAAGGAATTGAGGTATGGGGCAGAGCAGTATCACTGGAGTAAAGGAGGTCAAGAAATTGAAAAACTCACTATTGGGAGGGCCATCTAAGTAGATTTAGATGGCATTATTGCAGAGTATGAGTGATTCAGGACTTGAAAAAGCAGGGTTGGGGGGACTATATAATATACATTCTTTTGTACATAGAAATTGTATGCTAAATATGCCTTCACATGGCTATCTAACAGAGCCTTTCTTGTGCCAGTGTTTTTGACTGTGATATCTTCAATGTATTCCCAGCAGTCTGGAACTTACATGCTTACTGTTTTCTCATCCTTCAAAAGCCTAACTGCTGGTTTATCAGAGAACCAAGAATCCCGAATATAGGACATACCGTTCATTCTTACTGGCTTGCAAAGTGATATGGTCTAGCCCTTCTTTAGTCCATAAATTTCAAATTTCAATCCATAAACTCAACTCCCAGAAAAAAAAAATATATATACACTTTAATTGAATGAAAGGCAGACTAGGTAAAGAGGTCAGATTGGTGCAGTTGGAGTTATCTTTCCTTAGAGTGGAAGAGAGATGGCGTAGGAAAGGGGTAGACTGAGAGAAAAAGGGGAAAATGAAGCTTAGAAGAAGGTTAGGTATGTTCCTAGAGAGATAAACACTCAGAAAGCAGGTTGGAGAGGTACATAGGCCAAGAAAAGGACATCGGGTGCTAGAGTTAATACAAGAGCAGAGATACACATAAAAGACTTGAGAGATTTTGAGCAAAATCTCATAGTAACATTCAGTGTTAAGCAAAAATTATTAATTAAAATATATATAGAATATATACTTAATATTTTAATATATATTATATTTTAATTATAACTTAATTTTAAAGTTTCCTAAAAAGCTTTAACTTTATCAAGTTTTGGGCACCTGCACCATATACAAATATTAATAAGAAAACTTTTGTACCTAATCTGTATACAGTCAGAGACCACCAACAGATTTTAGACTTTCTGCTTTAAAATGCCCTGCATCTGAAAGCTTAAAGGAGTCCGTGCTGTATTTAAAGCAGAAAAATATTGTCATTAGGGAATGATATCAATAGCTGTAATATCCAGGTCTCAATTTAAATCACATTTCTTGGGGAAAAAAAAAATATATATCCATCACAATTTTAAAAGGGCATGCTAATTTCAAAAGAAAATAAAAATTCGGGGTGCCTGGGTGCCTCAGTGGGTTAAAGCCTCTGCCTTTGGCTCAGGTCACGATCCCAGGGTTCTGGGATCGAGCCCCTGCCCCCCCCAGCACATGCACTGGGCTCTCTGCTCAGCGGGGAGCCCGCTTCCCTTCCTGTCTCTGCCTGCCTCTCTGCCTACTTGTGATCTCTGTCAAATAAATGAACAAAATCTTTAAAAAAGAAAAAGAAAATAAAATTTCATTTTGGAGTCAGTGATTTTTTTTTTCCTTTGTAAGACCTATAAAACTTAGAGAAAAAAAAATTAGCTACAGATATATGTTAGCATTTTAACTAAGTTGACGTTATGTTGACAGATGAAATCACAACAGAGATTAGACTGAAAAGACAACACTGTCATTGAAGAATCCTGTGTTTGAACTAACAGGAATCATTTTGTTAATCAAATGCGAAGGATTATGAAACTCTTAAATAATTCTTAACTATGACAAAATTAGTAATGCAATTTATGTAAGCGGTGTACCTCATGTGAGTTCACTGGCATTATGTGTCTAATACTATTTGTCTACATGAATATTTCAGTATCTGGGCGCCTAGTGCACCAACGCATGAGTGCAGAATCTATTTAAATTATATCCATCAAGATGTAGCACATGACAAGGCTCGATCCCCTTTCCACTCTCAGATTGTCCAAGTTTTGACTTATTTTTCATTTCTCAGATATTTTTTTCTGACATACTTTTCTTACGTGTTTTGAATTGGATTATTAAACTACAGAAACGTCTTTGATACCTTTTTTTTTTTGAGTATTTATTTTTACATCGTTTTATCTTGTGAACGTTGATGACGATGATCTTCTTTGGACATATGATGGATCTTACATAACACAAACAAGGCCTGTTTTACAAGCTTGGCAAGGTTGGTCTTCATGAAGATTGTTCCTTAGCATCCTGCCAGACCTCTTGTAATCAAGCTCCTCTGAACTCCTTGCACTTGCTGCCTTACAGTTTCATTGCTTTCTCACACACGTGTCCCTTGGAACCTTATGGAGCCTCTCAAGTAGTAGCCACCTGGTCAATATTTCCTCCTCAACTGATACAATTATGGAACATGAAATGCCACTGTGGAAAATGGAAGAAGGACTTCTCTCTCATTTTCATGGGATAGAGGGATTTTTGATTTTTAGTATTTGAAAATTCCTCACAGCCAACATATTTTCCTTTCATTTTTTCCTTTATTCCTACATTTTAACTCTGCTTCTCCAGTGTGTCTATATTGTGTTTGTCTCCTTTCTTTCTCTACATTTAGCTTTTTAACACATTCCATGAGCAGTATTGTACTAAAGAATGCACACTCTGACCCCACATTCCATGAATTGGAATCCCAGAATTATTAATTATCAGGATGTATGAAGAAGGTCTTTAGTGTGGCACTTAGCCTATCTGTATTCCATTTTCTGCATCCATATACTGGGGATTCTGGATCTCTTATGACTAAATGAATTAATATTGCAAAGTGCTTTGAATATTGCCTGCCATGCACTAAACCTCTTGGTGGATGTCAGTTGCCATTCTGTAATTCTGTCTCTCTCGTTATGCATCTGAAACTATTTATCCCATCTCAGTTTCTACGTCCACCACTACTCCTCATTGTGATTGAGTCTTACCAGCATTAGCACTGCCACAGAAAACCATTGTGTTTTCATTTTTAGTAAATCATTGGAAATTTGGAGATCCTAAAATATTTATGGATATAATATAAAAATTCAACAAGTATAAATAAGTTGAGCTAAGTCCATTTACCACTAAAAGTGCAAATAAAACATAGTGCCTAGGCTACAAAACTTGGCTTAAGGTAGTCATATTGGTGCATCAAATGTAAGGCTCTGATTAATCAAGGTCTTTCTTGATTTTAAAGTCCTTGTAAGTCATGCATTAAATACAATGCAGGGGCACCTGCGTGGCTCAGTCAGTTAAGGGTCCATCTCTTGACTCTTGCTTTTGGCTGAGGTCATGATCTCAGGGTTATGAAATTGAACCCCACATCAAGCTAGGGGCTCAGCTTGTCTCTCTCCCTCTGCTAGCCCCCCATATGTAAATGAAAACATTAAAAAATACCATGCAGATGATTCCCAGTTTATGGGGTTCAGAATCTGAGGAAAATAACGCTGAGAACTCGTTAAAGCATTCACCAATTGCTTCATTCATTCATCCATGCATCCATTCATTAAATAACTAGTGCACGTCTACTCTGAGTTAGAAAATTAGATTAGTGCAACCCAGACGTGTTTACGTACTAATGGAGACCTAACACATATGCACCAAAATTAAAAAGTTGATTGACAAGGCAAATTATAAGTGCGGGAAGATGCCATGTCCGTAATACTTCCTGTCTGCTCTAGTTTGGTGTCTCCTAAATATCCATCCTTATTCCCAACACCTCTTGTTTACTGGTCACCCTACGATCCGTTTATGCTACTGTCCCTCCCCTCTGGCTTAGTCCCATTTCCCATAGAGAACATTTGAGCCTGTCTAGTAAGTCAGCCTTTCCCCTGATGCCTGTAATCTGTAGGTGCCATCAGGAGCTATGCCTGATGCCAAACTAAACCTCCATGGTTCAGTAATTAGGTTCAAAGACCTATGTTTTAAGTCGTCTAGTACTGCTGAATAGAAGAATTGGTGACTCATAACTATTATAAGGTTTGTCACAAAGATGAGTTGGGACTTTTTTTCTTTTCCATTGATCATAGAAAATATGAATGTATGTGTACTTGGCAGGCGTAGTGATTCCCAATGATTATAAAAAGTAGAAAACATGTTTCATAGCCTTGAGTGAACTCCCAAAATATTTTATGGAAGTCTACTTCCGTTATATAATCAAGAATAGAAACCACCGTGTGAGGCTGAAATCTCAGAAACATTGGAAAATGCTCTAGTCCTCTTTCAGCCCTGTTTCTGGAACTGCCTCTCACTAAGGCTCATCAGCCATAAAATGGGATAATAATAACAGTACCTGTATCCACCTGTGTGGTGGGGATTAAACAAGGTCACGTTTTAAAGAGCTTAGCAGAGCTTGACTCTCTCTGAGCGGTCAATAAGTTTATTAACAGATCCTGAGGGTCAGGGCTGCATTCAGCTGACAGAAGATTGATGGCTATACCGGCTTTAGGCTCTTATCTTCCAGGCTCAGCCCTGTGCGTCTTCCAGTGTCTTGCTTTCTTTTTTTTTTTTTTTTTTCCTTCTACTCTCGGCCATTTTACATTCCTTTCTTTTAAAAATACGGGGCTGCCTGGGTGGCTCAGTGGGTTAAGCCTCTGCCTTCGGCTCAGGTCCTGATCTCAGGGTTCTGGGATCGAGTCCCACATCGGGCTCTCTGCTAGGCAGGGAGCCTGCTTCCTCCTCTCTCTCTCTCTCTCTGCTTGTGAACTCTCTCTCTGTCAAATAAATAAAATCTTTAAAAAAAAAAATACTTTGTTCCTCGCATGCAAGTATTGAGTATCGGGTTATCACTTCTCCATGTGAAATCTATATAATGTTTGGCAATTTCTAAATCAAACGCAAAAGGTAGTAGTCTGGGCCATATCTAGGATTCCTATCTTTTCTATTTTTTAACAAACTCTTCAATAGTTTTTACATAAAGCTTTCTGTGACGGATCCTGGTAAGGGTATTTGCAAACATTAATTCATTTCTATCAATGGTTTTTAGTACTGGGAAACATTAATTCATTGGTGAGCAGCATATTTGGTGGAATCCCATTTTAATATTTGTTTTCAGTATTTGGATGCAATTTAATTCAGTTAAAGCGTATTTGGACCGCAGCCATTGAGAGCCATGGGGTTTCTTTGCAGGTAATCTGGAAACGCTTTTGTCCTCCTCACAGAGTCTGGGTATTGCTTGAGCTTCTCCATGGCAATAAATCAGGAGGTATAGAACCTGGCATGCTGTGTTGTTAGGATCTCTGCATGATCAAAGAGGAATTTGTGTAAATAAATAGATTTATCTCAAATAAACACAGTAAAATAGAATGGATTTAGTAGACATGAAATCTCTTATAGGCTCAGTGGCCAAATTCCATTTAAAGGCTCAGAATCACAATAAAAAAACAGAATTTAGAAAAGGCATGCCATCTCCTGGGTCGGAGAGCAAACACTTGTGATTTATTTACAAATAAATGTGTACATCATAAATTGCTCAGTATTCTAAAGGTAATTTGAGACTCAATTGCACAAGCATTTCTTAATTCACATCAGATTCGTATTTTTCCCTTAAGTTTTTTCTATGTCGTCTTGACAAAATTGCCTTCCCCCGTTAGAAAGCAGCTAACCTGCAGTTGCTCTCACCAGAATATGATTTTATTAAAATAACATCACAACAATTTCTTACATCTATCTTTTCATACTGTGTTTCAGAATCTTATATCTTTAGTATTAAAAGAAATACATTGGGACACCTGGGTGGCTCAGTTGGTAAAGCCACTACGTTCCGCTCAGGTCCTGATCCCAGGGTCCTGGGATCCAGTCCCACATTGGGCTCTCTGCTCAGCGGGGAGCCTGCTTCTCCTTCTCCCTCTGCCTGCCACTCCCTGCTTGTGCTCGCTCGCTCTCTCTCTCTGACAAGTAAATAAATAAAATCTTTAAAAAAGAAGAAATACATTATTGCTCTTGCTAAGGTACTGGCTTCATTTATGCATTTTAAGAGTCAGGATGGTACGTTTGTTAAGAATTAACTGTCTGGAGTTGGGCACTGTGTGAGTTCAATTCAAGGCTTCACCGCAATATAGTTTCTTGACTTTGCAAGTTATATAACCGCCTCTATAAAGTGAATTCAAGAATCACTGTCTCAGTTTTGTGAGAATGAACTGAGTTATTATATGTAAGCTATTTAGCATGCCTCCTGGAAGGGAGAACATTTTCTGTGACTCTCTCATGTTTCTGCACAGGTTCTGAGCAAAAAGACATTGATATCCCTGTCTAGACCATAGATGAGAGATGGGATAGATAGAGGTAGGAAGAACCATAGATCATACAGATTGGATCTCTTTTCATGAAAGAGGGAGAATTTAATTTTTTACCACATATTAAGATAATATCTCCATCCTGGGGAAAGATTGAGTGTGTGAGCTAGGAGCTACCTTTGAAAGATAGGAATTTTCTAAGCCTGGGATTCCTCAGGATATGTATACATGTGCAACATGCATACAAACTATTTCACAGAGTTCCCATGACATTCGTGGGGCAAGGAAAACTAATGTGAACATGAAACTCATCTGTGTTCTGTGTCCTAAGTAATGATGTCTTTTTTTTTTTTTTTTTTTTGTACAGAAAAGTAAATAATGATGTCTTTTGTGTCTGAGTTTGGAATCCCAGATTTTATGCCACCATTTATAAAAACCTCATAAGCAGGCTAACTTGGCTTATAAGCAAGGTACAATCTTAAATCTTTTTTACAGTTATTTGATTACATAATTAGCACTCAGTAAACAATAAGTGTTGTTAGAATAAGTATTAGTAGTATTTACTTTAAAGAAGTCAACGTAGGGGTGCCTGGGTGGCACAGTGGGTTGAACACCAACTCCTGGTTTTGGCTCAGGTCATGATTTCATTGTCGTGGAGTCAAGCCCTAAGTTGGGCTCTGTTCTCAGTGTAGAGTCTGCTTGGAATTCTCTTCCTCTCCCTCTGTACCACCCCCCTACTTGTGCTGTCTCTCTAAAAATAATTAAATAAATCTTTAAAAAAAATAAAGAAGTCACTGTAAAATTCCCAGCACTATCAAGACTGATAGAATGCCGCTTGACAAAAAAACCTGTAGCAATCCATTTAATTTTTGCTTGCTTTTTTTACAGATGACACAATGTTTAGATTAATCAGGCTATAGTCTAACTCTTTGGATCCTTCATCTAAACACGGATTTTTTTTATTTATGTAGATGATTTCCACATTGAAAATAAAAGTTATTTATGTTTAAAATAATTAATTTGGTTGCTAGCCATTACATTCTGAAATTCCTAGGCATAGCTTATCCAAAAGAAAAAGAAAATAAAAATGGTATGTAAAATTAGGAAATTGGATCAGTGACTCATTTTGGGAGCAAACTGAAGCATTATGCCATATCAAATCTTTAGTAGACTCTCTACACAGAAAATATGTCAAAGCAATATAATCATATTTGAGAGTTAATTTTATTACCTATAATTTGTTTAGAGTTATTCATTTAGAAAAATGAGACAGGTTTGAATGATAGAAAAGTTGAAAACTAGAGCTTATGAATAAGAGTTGTTAGTGTTAGAGGAGCCTGGGCGGCTCAGTGAGTTAAACGTCTGCCTTCAGCTCAGGTCCTGATCCTGGAGTCATGGGGTTGAGTCCCATGTCAGGCTCCCTGCTCAGCAGGGAGTCAGCTTCTCCCTCTATCCTTTCCCATGCTTGTGTTCTGTCTCTCTCTCAAATAAATAAATATTTTATTTTAAAAGAAGAGATATTAGTGTGATATTAACTTCAGTCTCCAAAGTATCTTTTGCTTTGTTTTGTTTTTAAAAAAATTTTTTTGAAAAAAAAATCTTGATTACAAAATAACATGTACTAAGCGTTTCAAGACCACACTTAGGAAACTCAGAATATTCTTCAATTCAATAAATTCAGTTCAATTAAACATTCAATAGGAATGATTGAAGCAGCTTTATCCTGAGGTTTCTACAAAAGTTAACTGGATAATACAGTGAATTAATTGTTGCCCATGTGTTAACTTGGTATAAGACTTGTTTGATATTTCATTTTTATTATAGTCTTAAAAATTATTTAAAATACCATACAAATGAAATTAAGAGCAACACTTATTGATTCTCTGAATCTCATAGTTTCAGCAGCATATGATTAAAAATCTACTCTGCCACGTCAGGTGTATGGGAAATATTCAAGTTGTGTTCCATTTGGGGAGGTGTTGGAACTGCACATTTTTAGATTCTGCACAGGTCCCCAGTTCTCTTCAGTCATAACTCTGCTCTCATGCTCACTCAGATTCCTCACCTACATTACTTCTTTGCTTCCTGTACCCCGGTAATTTTAAACTTGTGTTGGAGTAAGATAAAGAAGATGTGGTGTATATATACACAGTGGAATACTATGCAGCCATCAAAAGAAATGAAATCTTGCCATTTGCAAGGACGTGGATGGAAATAGAGAGTATTATGCTTGGTGAAATAAGTCAATCAGAGAAAGACAATTATCATATGATCTCCCTCATCAAATATGAGGAATTTGAGAGACAAAGTGGGGGTTTGGTACATAGGGAAGGAAAAAATGAAACAAGATGGGATCAGGAGAGAGACAAACCATAAGAGACTCTTAATCTCACAAAACAAACAGGATTGCTGGAGGGGAAGGGGTGTGTGGAGAGGGTGGTTGGGTTACAGACATTGGGGAGGGTATGTGCTATGGTGAGTGCTGTGAAGTGTATAAGCCTGATGATTCACAGACCTGTACCCCTGGGGCAAATAATACATTATATGTTAATTAAAAAAAAAAACAAACCCAAAACCATAAAATGCTGTAATGGGGGAATGGAAAAGAAAAATAGTAAACAATATTAAATATTAAAAGACAAAGTAGGAAGTGAAACTGGGCACTGGGTAGGAGAGGAAGGGACAGAATATATCCTGGATTGTTGATTTAGGGGGAAAAAATCCAGTATCAGAAGACTATACCTTGGGACTTGTCTCTCTCCCCTAATTGTTTCTCTCATCAACTAAATACGACTTATATTTTCCTGTTAATAAGTATTTGTTATAGATTCATGATTGAAGCCCGTTACATTTGTAGCTTTTCTCAACATATGGGAAGTCCATACGATAAGAAGTAAATGCAACTGTGGCAGTGCCCCCAGGGAAATAATTATGTTCTAGTTTTGCCATACAACACAACCTTAACACAACTCCTATAAGTACTGTGTCTCACTGGATGTTCGTAAGGGGCGTGATCCATAGCCACTTTTCTGAAAGGGGTGAACAGCTTTAGGCAGTTGTCGGAGTTTCTCCAGTCTAAATATGAATGTCTTACAAGTTACCCTTTTGAGAAGAATATTTATGGTATAATAGCAAATCCTTAAATTATGGTTTCAGATTTTTAAAGAGGTTTGAGCATGATATTTGGGGTTTTCAAAATAACTGCATTGTCCCTTTACATATTCGGTTCAGTCCTTTGGACTGAGTTAGAGATATGGTGATAAAAAGTATAGGGAGGTCAGACCATCCAGCTTTCACTTAACTACTGTTTGAGGACACATTCTTACAATTTCATTAGAGTACAGTCTAGATGGATAGATGTTGCACTTTTCTGCAATATGTGTGAAGTTGAAAGTGTCGTGACAAAGGGAAAGCAAATTCAATCTATATGCAATGACAAAGATATTTAAAGGAAATAATCTCTTCTAGATCTATTGATGTGTAACAAAATCCATATTTATTGGTATAAGGTAACAACGTTTGTTCTTATGTTGACAGTTTCTGTGGATAAGGAAATCAGACAGTGCCCAGAGGTCATGGCCTATCTCTGCTTCATGCTTCTGGATCCCCATAAGGGAAGATATAAAAGGCTTGAAGTTTCTTAACTGGTTACCTGCCAAAATCATCCAAGGGCTTCTTCACTGATATATTTGGGTTGAGGCTGATACATCTTGAAGGTTGCAGTCAGCTGGGCCTATTAGTAAATGACTAGACATGGCTTCTCCATGTGACCTGGGCTTTCTTACCACGGGGCAGTCCATGGACTTACATGGTGGCTCGAGTCTCAATGAGCAGAGTGTCGCATAGTCTTCTGAGACCTACTCTTGCCAAATCAGAGTGTTACTTCCGTGTGTTCTGTTGCACAAAGCAACCACAAAGCTGCCCAGATCTAAGAGTGGACAGTATAGAGATACCACTTTATTTTATTGCAGGACTATTACAGAATTCATGTCAAAGCTGTCACCCAATCTCAAAAAAAAAAAAAAAATGCTGTCTTCATAATGACTTAAAAATATAGCAATAATGACTTCATAATGACTTAAAAATATAGCAATCTATAATTAATTTTTTGGGGGGGACGAGTCAGTGTTTTCCTTTCCTCCAAAAAATAGCTCACGATGCAGGAGCATCTTGAGCATTTTAATGCTACTAAGACATATAATGCTTTCTTGGCTCAGTTTTTTGATTACTCAAAATTATTCATATAGGGGCACCTGGGTGGCTCAGTGGGTTAGGCCTCTGCTTTCGGCTCAGGTCATGATCTCAGGGTCCTGGGATTGAGCCCCACATCGGGCTCTCTGCTTGGCAAGGAGCGTGCTTCCTCCTCACTCTCTCTGCCTGCCTCTCTGCCTACTTATGATCTCTCTCTGTCAAATAAATAAATAAAATCTTAAAAAAAAATTATTCATATAGTCTTCAGAGGAATAATAGCAAAGTAAATGTTTCAAAGGCCAGTAAAATTAAACACAGAGAATATACACAAATTTCCAGGGATGAAAGAATAATTCCAGGTAGAGAAATAAGATTAAAAGTAAATTAATTAAGTCTGTAGCATCTCAGTAATCATATATATATGCACATATATATGTATATGCACACACACACACACACACACACACACACACACACACATATATTTATTTATTTATTTATTTTTTCCCCTATCGCAAGCCAACAAGAATCTTGTTAACAATAGGCAGGGAGGAGGTTTGGGATGATTTTTACATCAAAAACAGGTCTGGCAGTATAATTTAAAATATTAAGCTGCATGGTAGCATTTGATGCTTACTTGGCAGGCTTTATCTACTATAATATCCACACAGTTCTCTTTTCTTAAGGTTTATTTATTTATTTTAGAAAGAGAGAGTGTGTGATTGGGAGGAGGGGCAGAGGGATGATGCGAGAGAGAGAAAATCTTGAACGAACTCCTGACTGAGTACCAAGCCCATTGTGGTGCTTGATCCCAGGACCCTGAAATCAGGACCTGAGCCAAAATTGAGTCAGATACTTAACCGACTAAGCCGCCCATGTGCCTCTCCACACAATTCTTTACTTAGGAAAAAAAAAAAAAAAAATTGTTTCTGTATTTAACATTTGTGACCATTTTGATCATTTTTTAAAGCACCATTTTGTAGTAATTTCAGGCTCATTTAACCATATCACAACCTGACGGAGAGAAGTATTAATACTGCTTCAGTTGACCGAGCAAAATTAGAATATACATGAAACGTGAACAGAACAAGAAATGATTTTGTTTATATTCCTTTATTAAAGTAGTTCCCTTAGTAGTTTGTGTTAGAGGGATGGGATTAGTTACTCTGAATAAAAAACACTTTCCTTGCAAACTGAGATTAGTTGGACAATACTCTGAGAGGAAAAGTTTGCCTGTGAAACTGTTAATTCAGGAATACTCCCCATCTTCAATTCTGATGTTAATATTATCCTCCTTAACAAAAGCCAGAGATAAATGTGAGAGACCTTTACACTAGCCACTGGTTTTCAAACATCTTTGTTTCTAGACCCATTTTTTATAGTTTTAAATATTCTTTTTTTTAAAGATTTTATTTATTTATTTGACAGACAGAGATCAGAAGTAGGCAGAGAGGCAGGCAGAGAGAGAGAGAGGAAGCAGGCTCCCTGCTGAGCAGAGAGCCAGATGTGGGGCTCGATCCCAGGACCTCGAGATCGTGACCTGAGCTGAAGGCAGAGGCTTAACTCAAAGAACCACCCAGGCACCCCAGTTTTAAATATTCTTGATGGCTTTGAAGAGACTTATTTAAGTTCCTGTTAGCTTTCCATAAAAGACCAACCATAGAGACCTTCATTGGCAACCCTGTTGGAGCCCCTCTCACTCTTGAGAGCCTTTTCTGTATCTTCACTTAATAAATTTCTATTGCTTTACTAAAAATAAATAAATAAGTAAATAAATAAATCTTTAAAATAAAGAGCCTTACTTTTTATAGGCTTCATTTATTGATACTAATTGCGTTACCAAAACAAAGGAATTTTTTGAAAATTTCTTTCTTCATATTTTATTAACAGTATACTCTTTAAAATTTTTCTTTCCCATTGTAAGTGAAAAATATCATATAGATTTAATTATGTTATGACTGAGGTTGCCTCTCTTTTCATAAGACTTTACATTTCTTTTGTGGTGAAATCTTTATATTCTTTGCACAGTAGTATATTGAGTTTTGCATTACTCTTTTCAGGAATTTTATATGTTTCAAGATAATTTGTCACTGAGATGAGTTACAAAGTTTCTATAGTTTGACTTAGACTATGTTGTCATTTTTGTGTATTTTTTATTTATAGAGTTGGATTTGTCAGTACTTTCGTTTGTATTTTCTAGTTTATAATTACAATGTTCTTGGTGACTTAAAGACACATAAGTTTTTCCTATTGTTTGCTTTTGTTTTTGTTTTAGAAAGAGAGAGTGTGCATAAGCCTGGCATGGGCAGGCAGGGGCAGAAGGTGAGAAAGAACCTCGAGCAGGCTCCAAACTCAGTGCAGAGCCTGACTTAGGGCTGGATCCCATGACCCTGACGTCAAAACCAAAGCCAAAATCAAGAGTCAGACACTTAACCCACTGTGCCACTCAGAGGCCCTTCCTATTGTTTTTTCAAGTGCATTATTCTTGTGCATCTAAATTTTTGTGCTTTCTAAAATATATTCTTGGGTCATGTTTGAGGTAGTAATCTAATTGTATTTTTTTCTAAATGATGAAAAAATTGTCACAATATAATTTTGAGATGTTTTATCTTTTCCTTGTTGCTTTGAAATGGTATTTTTAATGTTGCACTAAATCCCCTCATGTTTGTATGTGCTTGCTTTGTTCTCTGCCTCTTAATTTCAGAGATGAGAAAAATAAGTTTATATGTCTTAGCTACTATATATTATTTGATAAAGAGAAATTTATGTGAATATATTTTGGATAAATGGTGATTTTAGAGAAGATGGTGGTAGTGACAGCAACAATATTAACTATACAATTGGGACCCAAACTAGTGCCTCTTACCATCCATTCCACAAGTCATATGCATTTTATACCCAATGAGTTTCCATCTCTTTGTATTATTGTTCATTAAGATAGCTCAAATGAGAGGCTCCTGTGTGGCACAGTTGGTTAAGTGACTTGCCTTTGGCTTTGATCATGATCCCAGAGTCTGAGGATCTAGTCCGACATAAGGATCTGCACTGACTCCTTCTCCCTCTGGCCCTCCCCCATTCTCGTGCATGCTCTCTCTCAAATAAATAAATGAAATTAAAAAAAAAAAAAGATAGCTTAAATGATTAGTTTGCTTACAAATTCTTGACATACAAATTATCTAATGGAAAATCAAAGGTAAAATAGCATTTTCTGTTTCAAAATAATAAGTTTCAAAAAAAATAAGAATTTAACCAGAGATGTTTATTATGCTATATATTATGGTCTAGAAAAGAGTATTTCCTAATGTTGTGTCTAGAATTCTTCAAAATGGGTTTTGAAAGATAAAATAGATTATGAAGTGATCTATTAATGCTGAATTTACCATTTATAAGGTATTATTGTTCCCTTATAGTATAGAAATAGCTATCCTCGATGTAACTGAAAAGGGAAGAGAAATAACATAGAGACGATTTAATATGTTTGCTGTTTTATGGACTTATGTCTTCTTTCACTGTTTGTTTCCATTTGTGTATAGGAAAACATAACCCAGAAAGCATATTGGAACTTCATATTGGAATATCAGAACTTCAGTCATATATTCAAAGTAGAAATGAGCATCCTCTCTTCCACCAAACCATTTGACATCTGTGAAAATTTAAATAGGACAACTAGTCTACCACAATAAACAAAAACTTAACCTACATGATACTTTTGAGATCTCTTGCTACTTTTTCAAGGAATGGTCTTATTTTGATAAAACAAACAAAAAAAATCACTTCATTTATTTAATCATAAAATTTATTTTTTTATTTACTCTATTTTTTGGTAGTGGATTTTTTTTTTTTTTTTTTTGCAGGACACAGAAGACACATTTATTAATGCACTCCTGAACCAACAAATGTGATCTCTGCATTAATCTGTGTCTATGAGTCTTGATACATTGAGGCAAGACCCCTAAGCACATGCCATGATGCATTATGTTTACTAATTCACAGACCATGTCTTATGTTGCCTGAATTTTCTCCATGATTCTGTTTAAGATAATAATAATAACTAATTAATAAATAATAAATAATTATAAATAAATAAATAATAAATAATAAAACCTTATTTTTATATATGAAAAAATTAACTTTGATGACAGTGCAATAAATAAATAAATAACAAATAAAACCTTATTTTTATATATGAAAAAAATAAACTTTGATGACATAGTGCAATAAAATCTAATCAGTAATTGCTAAGTTGTTGTTTAAAAATAAATGTGGATTCACATTATCTTGGAGTGTATCAAATTTCAATAGTTGAATTATCATATTAGAAGTCATTCATTTTCTGAAGTTGTTCTATTTAAAGTTGGAAATTAAGCCTGACACTGTCATATTTTGGCTGTATATTTGTGTCCTGTACATATGCAAATTTTCCTCAGTACATAAAATTCTCTGTATTTTAAAGGATGCTCCTAGACTACTAAGAAAAGCTTCATTTTAGAGACTTATAATACTTCTCACTTTCGTATAGAGTTGTGAGCTCCTGAAGACAGGATTTCCCTTTCTTCCATATCTTACAATTCTCTTATTCTCTTCAACTGCCCAAGAATTAATACCTATTAGTACTTGCCCATTTTATTTACTTTTATTTTTTATTTTTTTTTAAGATTTTATTTATTTATTTGACAGAGAGAGAGATCACAAGTAGGCAGAGAGGCAGACAGAGAGAGGGGGAAGCAGACTTTCTGCTCAACAGGGATGCTGAGGCAGATGCTGGGCTCGATCCCAGGACCCTGAGATCATGACCTGAGCCGAAAGCAGCGGCTTAATCCACTGAGCCACCCAGGCTCCCCAGTACTTGCCCATTTTAGAAGCTCAGTTAAATCTTTTTTTTTTTTTTTAAGTTCTATCAAAGAGCTACCTAATAAAATGGAATTTATAGCCACATTTTGTAATGCATTATGGTTCAGTATGTATATATATTTTAAGATTTTTATTTATTTATTTATTTGACAGAGATCACAAGCAGGCAGAGAGGCAGGCAGAGAGAGATGAAGGGAGAGAGGAAAGGGAGCAGGCTCCCCGCTCAGCAGAGAGCCCGATGCAGGGCTCGATCCCAGGACCCCGGGATCATGATCTGAGCCTAAGGCAGAGGCTTTAACCCACTGAGCCACCAAGGCACCCCCAGCATGTATTTTTAGTGTATTAACTTGTATATTCTTCTAGGTATTGAGAAACTGTGACAATACATAATGCAGTGTTTTCTTCCTTAAAAGAGCTTGCAAAAATAAGTTCTTGCCTTAATATGATGTGTATTAATATGCATCTGCATCCATTAACTCTTGTTTTCTCATGAGAGGTAAACTGAATGAATATCACTTGGTACCTTTATATAGAATTTGCTCCTCAGAGACATGTAACAGCATTTTCCAAGTCTCTGGGCTATTACGTGGGGACCCAAGAACGTGAAACCCACCTTTTTTAATCTTATCCTAAAGTCTTGTCTATTCTTCTAGACTGTCTCACAGATAAGAAGCTGAGTTCTCCAGCTGCTTTAAGTATTTTAAAACTTCAGGATCATGATTCTAGAAGAACATGAAAATATGATTTTTAAGTTCTCAAAGCCGGGGGGGTGGGAAGAGAGAGAGATTGAGAGAGAGAGAGAGAGAGAAAAAGGGGGGAAGGGAGAGAGGGAGAAATACAGGAGAATGAGGGAAAAAAGCCCAGAATGGAGTTAACACAAAAGAATCCTCATTTTTTGGAGCTTATAGAGAAGTGGAATCCAATCACTATGTATCAGATTCTTTTTAATCCTCAATTTGCCAAATCTTAAAAAAGGAAATAATTTTTCAAAGTCACCATGAATCAGTTGTTTCAAACTGAAAAAAAACAAATGTTCTCATGTAACTAGCAAAATGAACTTAAAATATAGACATGATATATGTTGATTTCAATCATGAATTTGACAGATTTTCGCAAAACAATTTATAGACATTCTAAAAGTATGGATTGTATAATCATTAATTTATACTATTTTAATAGAATATTCACAGAGAATTGCTTATAGGAAGTCTGCCATCTTGATTAACATGTGCATGTTGCACAGCTCTATACTTGGCATTGGCTGTGAGAAACAGAATTCTTAGCAGCAAATTCTGTTGAAACCACGTATATAAAATATCCAAGTTTACCAGAGTTGCTAGGTTTAGCTTATATTTTGGATGACAGGATATAAAAATTAAATGCCCTTCATAAACTAGAATGATTGCAATAAGTTAACAAAATAAAATTGTATAAGAATAAATGTGAAATCTTGAATTAAAAATAATATTGGGTATCTACTCATTTTCAGGCACTATTTCAAGGACTTGGACTACATCTATGACACATAGGGACAGCTACCCCTGCATTAATGGGCCATGGATCTTATAGTTTAGCTGGACACACATAAAATAAATAAGCATGGTATACAGCATTTTAAAGGTGAAATTTAGGGCAGAATGAGGGCTATGGGGGTTGGGTTAAGAGAGACTGGGGAGCTGTGGGGTGCAGTATTAAATTACCTGGATTAAGAGTTGTCTCGTGAGAAGGGAAGAATTGAGCAAGAACAGGAACAAGAGGAAAGAGTAACCCATGTGGATATCGGAAGGAAATATTTTCCAGCAAAAGAATAGCTAGAGCTGGGCTCAGAGAAGGAATGTAAGTCTAGTACAGTCCAGTACATCAAAGAAGGTGTGTGTAATGGGTGTGGAGTACGTGAGTTCATATTACGAAGTCAGCTCCTGCAGCATCCTGTGGGCCAGCATAAAGGACTTTCGCCTTTTGATGGTGTTCAGCTAAGGAGTGATGTAATCTGACTGATGATTTAAAACGGTCCCTCCCTGTTGCTGCTATGTTAAGATTAGACTGTAGAAGGGGACACAATGGAAGCAGGAAAATTTCTTAGGAAGCTACTGGGAGGTTGTGAGTGAGGGATCAGAGTTGAGGCTCTCTCCGATAATGTTGACCTGAACGAACTGAAGCATTTAACATGAATGCATCCACAATCATTCAGAAGTTTAAAATAAAGGAATGAGTGACTCATGGAGTAAAACCAAGCAGTGGTATTACTTGTAAGCTTAATGGAAGTCAAAAACAAAAGTTCTGTTAAAAGATGAAATAACGAATAGATGTTTATGGAGCCCCAGCTACAATCTGGCCCAGGCCCTTATTAAATATTTATCTCCTCTGATAAAAATATATCCAATGAGGAAATTAGGAGAAAAATTCATAAAAGAAAAATAAAATATAAAAACATATGTACATGCATGTGTACAGACATATATAGGTAGATATTAAGGTTTCATGCAGTTAGGCTGTCTTAATACAACTGAAGCATTAATATTTCACTTTCTTTGAAAGAGTACTATTTCCTCTGAAATGGTGAGTTTTACAAAAAAGCAGATAGGGGATACGTATGCATAAATGCAGTCTCAATGGAAATTTCCCAGACTGCTTTGGGAAACAGTGAAAATTTGAAGAGCCCTATCCAATATTAAATACCACTCTCAGGTATGTTATACAGAGGATAATTTGAGAATTACTACAGTGTCTTAAAGTTAAGTCCATCACTGGTATTCAGTGATTTGTTTGTATATTCTATATCTATAAGAATTTAGAAAATAATCAAGTATCTCATGGTCAGTCTTTTTCAAATTAAAGTTTAATTGTGTGTAGCCTTCACAGATCAACCTTGATCTCTCTTCCACCATTGGTAGAACTTAGCATCTGCTGAGGTCAAAGGCTGAGACCCTCCCTGCTCCCACATGCATTTCACTTTACCAGGAGATGTGTGGCGCATTCTCTTTGCCAGTTTTCCCAGGAAACGACCCATGGATAAAAAAGACCAAAAACTTCCAACTCCAACTCTGACAAACGGTGTCCCATTTTAAAACTGCAGTATTTACCATTTGAGAGTTCCAGCAACCAAGTTTGGAGAACAAAAAAGGCAGGAAATAAAGACAACATTTTAGGCAATTTGAGTTTCAGAAAAGGTCAAATTTAATAAAAAGGCAAGAGGGCAAGTGAAGTAGGTTGCGTGTGCAGACACATGAAAGCAATGCAGTCTGCGGTCTCACACTTAGCAAGATGGAAAGTTTAAGATGCTAACTACGGAGCTAGGTAGACGAAGAAGAGACCACTGAGAAATGAATTGGGGAAGACCATGGGAGAGACGGTATTTCTCAAAAGAAAGGGGCACCTGGGTGGCTCAGTCAGTTAAGCATGCATCTCGATTTCCGCTCAGGTCATGATCTCAGGGTCTTAGAAACCAGCCTGGCGGTAGACCCAGCAGGGAGTCTGTTTTTTTTTTTTTTCTCTCCCTCTAATCTTCCTGTCCCCACCCACATGCATGCTCTCTCTGTAAAATAATAAATAAATATTTTATTATTTTTTTTAAAAATATTTTATTTATTTGACAGAGATCACAAGTAGGCAGAGAGGCAGGCAGAGAGAGAGGGGGAAGCAGGCTCCCCGCTGAGCAGAGAGCCCGATGTGGGGCTCGATCCCAGGACCCCGAGACCATGACCTGAGCCAAAGGCAGAGGTTTAACCCACTGAGCCACCCAGGTGCCCCCAAAAAGAAATATTTTAAAAAAAGAAAATTAGTAAAAGATTCTCTAACCAGACTAAGAAATCAAAAGCCAACTCAGGCAAAAATGCTAAATTTTCATTTTTTCCTCAAAATCAAGCAGTTCGTTTTAATGCAACTTCAAAGCTTCCCATTTCTCTGATTTTCTAAGAGGGTACTACTGTCCTTCCTATCACAGATACTTCTTTCCAAATGGGCCTCGATTACACCAGTTATGGAGTAATTTTTGTTAATTTGTTCAGATAGACAAAAAAAAAAAAAGGATTAAGACTGTGGGTGGGCACTAACTTTTATATCAGATGGAAAAAAAAAAAAAAACCTTAAGTGACCAACTTCTGTCATATGATTTATTTTTAACAGAAAATGTGACTGTGTTTGTGTGAGTATTTCTTTCCAGAGGTGTTGACTCCAGTTACTATGAAATACTGACTTGGGGTTGTGTTTCGTTTCTTGTAGCAAAAAGTGATTCTTGAACCCCATTCTCCAATAAGCATAATATTCAAGTTGCTTTTATTATTTCTGACATTCTCCTCTCTCTTACTAGTTACCTGTTCATATTTTTAACTATTGTTTGCCAACAATGAAAATATTTAGTAGTGCGTGTGTATATTTAGATGGATGGATATATCCAAATATGAACATATGCAAACATTTGATGACCTCACCCGTCAATGTCATGCTAATTGCATTTTCTTATGGGGCGCATAGGGGCCACTTTTTAATTGTACAGGTACACACTCCATGTCTCCTTGAACTGCCACTGACTCATTACAGTTCTCTAATTTCAGACCCAGGTTGTAACCATGATAGAAAATTCTTGTTTGTTTAGTTTTGTTTTGTAACCAACAAGTCAAGCAAAGTCAGGGTCGCTGAAAATCCAGGACCCTGGGAACTCGTTAGCATTTTTAAGGAAAATCTCTTTCTAATTTTTTTCTGTTGCAAATCAAATCCCTCTCTCCTCCTTCAAAAATACGGAAGAATAACTATTTCAACAGATACATTTATTTGTATTTTTCTCTTTCTAGAATCAGAATTTTTATAAGAAAAGTGTGACAAGCATTGTATTTTCTTTATTTTCTCAAATTATTCATATTTTAAGATATCTTTGTAACAATGGCTAATATAACAAGAAACTCTTTTTTGGCACAACATATGAAAGTGACCTGTACATACACAGAAAACATCAATTTCTGCTTTTAAAAAAATCAGTATCTCTTTTCTGTCATTTTTCTTGATTCCTTCTTTCTTTCCACAGTGATGGGCAAAAGGGATTGATTTTCTTTAAAATACTCATATTCTTCCTGCCACTTTCCTGACCAAATGCTTCAAAGGCTCTTCACTATATCTAAGCAATGTCTAAAACCCTTTGGCTGGCATTCAAGCCCTGTGAAAGTCATCTGGACTGAGCTAATTCCTCAGGCTCAAGGTCCAATCTCCCCTTTGAAGTACCCTCATGACTCCCTGTCTTCTCACTCCTGCTCTCCTGTAGTTGTGACTCATAACACTGAGCACTTTTAGCCTTCCCTCTTATCCACTGCCTTTCACCTGATTCCATTAATTCTTCAAACTAAGCTCAAACAAATCTCTTTTATGCAGTTTTTCATCATCCTTTCATGCACCCGTTATCTTTCCCATAGCATCTGCAGTGTATAAATTCAGAACACAAAATAAACATCACCAAGATAATTCCACTCGTCTTTCTTCACTTACAAATGAAATAGCATTTCAGGGGTGAAGGGCAGTGTTGACAATAGAGGAACTATGAGGTGATCTCTGAAATCTGTTTCAGTCAGAACATTCTTTGATTTTATTCTCTAAGTTTGACACGATTCCCAGCCCACTCCAGTCAAGTGTGTGGCGTCGTCGATACACTGAAATGATTCTGTTTAAGGTGACGGCGTCCTCCAGGTGACTAAATCCATGGGCACTCTTCAGTTTTCATCCCTCTTAATCTTTTAGAGCCTCAGACATAGATGCATTCCTCTGCCTTTTTCAAGAAAACTTCTGTATGAACACGGTGAATATACTTCCTCTTCCTCCCCTTTCTCTGTGGCTGCCCTTTTTCAATTTTCTTTGCTTTTACAAAGCCTTAAAATGCTATAGACTGTTAATAGCCAGACAATCCTGGGTCTCTTTTTTTCTCACTCTGTGCTTTCTTCCTGAGCACTCTTAAACATGCCTTTAATTATTACCTGGAATCGATGACTGCTAAAGTGTATCTCTAACCCGGACACCTTCTCTGATTTGCAGAGTTGTAAATCTAGCTGCTCAGCTGACATAATGACTTAATAGCCTCAGAGACAGCTCAGGTTCCACCACATCTGAAGGTGGTTACCGCCCAGCGCCCACCAACTTAAATATAGGTTCTTCCGTGGTTCCTTTTCCCATATGGCATCTATTACTAAAGCAAGTTATCTAAAAATAATTCTTGGCAACTGCCTCTCTCTTCCTGTATTTGGCCTTCTCTATGGGTATTGTCTTTTGTTTGGATCGCTATCATAAAATACTCTAGCCCAGGTGGTAAGCAGGATCTGTACTTCTCACAGTTCTTGTAACTGGGAAGTCATCGAGGGGCCGGCAGATTCAGGTCTGGTGAGAGCCCTCTTCCTGACCTGCAGACAACTTCCTGCTCTTGTTCTCAGATGGCAGAGAAAGACTGAACTCTGCTGTGTTCTTAGAAAGATACAGTCTCATCGTCATGGCCCCGTCCTCGTGATCTCATCTAAACCTGATGATCTCACCCAAAGTCCCTCTTCCAAATATTATCATATTAGGGGTTAGGTTTTTAACATATGCCTTTTGAAGGTACATTTGGTCCGTAACAGGTGTTGTCTCCTAATGATCTCCGGGACCTGTTCCCCTCTCTGTATCTTCACCAGCAATACCCTCTTTCAGATCACCCTCCTATTTGATCCAGACTCGTAGCTCCCTCCCCATTTCTCGCTACACCAAAAGAACGAGCTTTAAATGGGAATGTGAGTGTAATCATGACAATGAGCCACCAAAAAAATGCCTTTCCCCATCTTCTCACTGTTCGGGGATAAGAACATAATCTTCAGAGGGGCTGGAGCTAGCACCCAGTTAGGGCTCCAGCTCCTGTCCCCAGCTGACTTCCCCTCTCCCGCTTCTTGCTCTTTCAAGAGTCACCCACAAGAGCTTTCTTCCAGTTGTGAAATGCTTGCAGGCATTTGAAGATGTTCTGCCCTCTGCCCGGAGCGTCCCTCTGCCCGAGCGCCCCTCTGCCCGCAGCACGTTTACCTTCAACACATCAGCTCAGATGTCACTTCGGAATGAACGCCTTCCCCAGGCCACAGCAAAACCCTCTTTTATATACTTCCACTGAACATCCACCCCTCCCCGAATTTAGAATGTTTTGTGATGATTATTTGCATGGTTATTTGGTTGATGTTTATCTGTACCCCACGGCCTGGTCTGCATCATCCAAAAAAGCAGGGTCTTTCTCTACTTGGCACATGTTTATCTCCCATTCTGGGACACATCGTGCACCTTACTCAAATACTTTCAAAGAGATACTGTATTATGCATTGCCGTCGGACATGTTTGTGGCTTTATTTGACTTTGGTAGTACGATACATTCTTAGAGCACTTATGTCAACTCTGCATTTCTTTGCCATCATGTCTATAATGTTTATTAATTATTAATATAAGTAAAGGAGTATTGATTGATTGCCTAGAAATCTCTCTGACCATATCCATTTGTGAACCCATAATAAGCAAACTCACATACAAGGGTGCAGCTGTGAGAGTCCAATTCTGAAGATAGAAAAAGCAAATGGATCCCCGCAACCTCAGTTCATAATACAGAGCTTAATGGAGCACAGGCCACTGCTGCTGCATCCTTAAGGAAAATGTGCTTGTTTACACTCTGGGGTAATCTAAACCTGTACAGAGTCATTTCTATTTAGGTAGCTGAGACACTTTTAAAGAGTGATTGTCGTGTTGCTGACTAATTTGGGTTCCAGTTCACTAGGATATATTTCATCGTATATTGTATTTCCTCAATAAATGTAAATAACACTAATTTGCAAGCGGTACTTTTTCTATTTCCCTCTTATTACATCCCATCTTGGCCACAGCTATTGAGCAACGTGGAGACTGATTTGTTTCCTGAGAAGAAATAAACTACCCACAGTTTGAAGGTTAACTGAATGCAGAAGAGAAAATCTATTTAGTGGACTCCTACAGGATGTTTGCCACAGCAAGAATGAACTCACAGGTTGAACGGAAGTCAGTATTCATGTATCAAAGAGAAGAGGGAGGCGCGCCTGGGTGGCTCAGAGGTTCAGCCTCTGCCTTCGGCTCAGGTCATGATCTCAGGGTCCTGGGATCGAGGCCTGCATCGGTGCTCGATCATCAGCATCAGTGGGGAGACTGCTTCCCCCCATCTCTCTGCCTGCCTCTCTGCCTACTTGTGATTTCTCTCTGTCAAATAAATAAAATATTAAAAAAAAAGAGAGAGAGAGAGAGAAGAGGAAAATAACATATGACTCAGTGCATATATTTTAAGTTCTAAACTATAGTAATTATCCTTGAGAGGGGAAGAAAAAGCAGAAGAGGGCACAAGTCATCCTCATGCCATGATTATTGTGTTTTGATTATTGAATCAATTATATATTTGCTGTCACATATTTGATGGGAGGATACGCATCTATTAGGAGTTTTAAGGATGGAGGATAGTTGGAAGTAATGTTCTTTATGTTATAATGATCATTTCAGGGAAGGCAGATTTAAAACATGTGCCAAATAGGTTTACAGTTCTTTTGGATTACTATCATTTTTGGCAAATCTGAAGTAAATGATAATTTAAGAGAAGAGTAACTACACCGACAGAATCAGCACTTGTCTATTTTTATCATTTATTTGGTAATTCTTCTTCTTCTTCTTCTTTTTTGCTGTTTCATGTATTGATTATCTTTGGCATCAGATTTCTAATGCAATAATAATTATTAAAATAGTAACATTTACCAAAGAACTTTAGTTTAACAAAAATGCAGGAAGTCACTTTACTTGCATTGTTTCATTTACCCTCCTAACAACTCTGTAGGGTTAGTGTTTAGGTGGCTGAGACACTTTAAAAAAAGATCGTAGAAATCAGAGGGAGAGAAAAACCATGAGAGACTGTGGACTCAGGGAAGCAAACAGAGAGTTTTAGAGGGGAGAGGTGTGGGGGGATGGGTGAGCCCGGTGGTGGCACATATTGCATGGATCACTGGGTGTTATAGGCAAAAAATGAATCATGGAACACTATAACAAGGACTAATGATGTACTGTATGGTGACTAACATAACATAATTTAAAAAAAATTATCATGGAGTTGCTGACTCGTTGAGGTTCTAGTTCTCTGGGAAAAATGTAGTGTGTTTTATTTCCTCAAAGAAAGTGGAGAACACCAATTTCTCTTCTTCCCAGTACTGTCATTCTCATTTTGTAGTTAATAAAGCTGATGCTTCTGAGGTGGGGAGAGGTGTCCAACATAACAGCATGGAGACAGTGTGTGACTGAGCCGGGCTACAAACCTGTGTCTGAACAACCGCACCGCAGACCGCGCCCTTACCGGCTGAACTTAGCTATCTCCCTCTTGGCGTGAATTCACAACCTAATAACCAGACATTATTTTTTTGTTGTTGTATTTCAGATTTTGGGAAGCCTCTCTAGCAAGATTTCAATATTAGATTTTTACATTAGCATTCAGGGCTGATAAAATATAATTAAATTTACTACTGTAAATAATGATCCTTATACCACTGCTTCCTTGGAAGAAATGAAAATCCCAGCTCAGAGGAAAATAGGTCGCACGACTGGCCTCTGGTTACCAATGTCTTTGGCATGCACAGACAGCACACTCTATCAGGAAGAGCTGTCGATCACCTGGAAAGGCATGAATAAATTCTAGAATTTTTTTTTAAATATTTCAATATCCTTTAGCTATAGAAAACAAAGTTCCTAAAATTACACAAGTTCTTTTTAGAATAGAATTTTACAATAGAAAATATTAATGTTCTTTGTAACTACGTTAGATGCAAAATGTGTCTATTTTTTCCTACTATATATAATTAATACATAATAAATACATCTAATTACCCTGTCTTCTCCTTGCACATACATAGCTTTAGGCAAAGGCTATGGCAGATGTTCATACTATAGAAAACCATTTAAAAAAAAGATTTTTATTTATTTATTTGACAGAGAGATCACAAGTAGGCAGAGAGGCAGACAGAGAGTGAGGGGGAAGCGGGCTCCCCGCTGAGCAGAGAGCCTGATTCGGGGCTTGATCCCAGGGCCCTGAGACCATGATCTGAGCCAAATGCAGAGGCTTAACCCACTGAGCCACCCAGGTGCCCCAATAGAAAACCATTTTTAATTAAAATTTCTGTATCTTTAAGAAACATTGTCATTGTCAATATTAGAATTCATCAAAACAGTCATTCTTTGAAATGTATGAGTACTTGAATTTCATTTTTCATTGAACATTTAATGATATTCTGTTGGCTTTTTTCCCTTAAAAAAAAGGAAAAGTAATGCAGGTATTTCTGACAATTTTTATAGTGATAGTAAATAAGCCTTCTGAAATAAGATTTTTATTTCCTTACCAGGAAGAGAAGAAAGTGAAGCAACAACTAATCTTTCATTGTTGCTAGGATACATAATTGAGAAATAATAAAGGCAAATTATATATTAGACATTTCTGATTAACTCTTCCTTATCTACATTCAAAGAATATAAAGCATACATATCAGGTCACTATAATTATAAGATATTATTTCATTTTGAGTCAGTAATATAAAATATTACTCCTAAATACTGAATGAATGTTGGTTGGAAATTGTGATATTTATAAAGTTCAAAAAAGTATAACAATTTCTGAACTTAGTAAATTTGCTAAGTAAATTAACCAAAGTGTAAATCACAGTGATATAACTTTATATCAGTTTATTTTGTGACTATGGTCTAACTAATTTTTTAAGACCAAGTAGTCATGGTCAAGAAACAAAGAAAATGATCAGAAACCGTGGAAGACTTTGCAGCGACATGGAGGGAACTAGAGGGTATTATGCTGAGCGAAATAAGTCAACGGGAGAAAGACAATTATCATATGATCTCCCCGATATGAGGAAGTAGAGATGAAATGTAGGGGGCTTGGGGGGTAGGAAAAGAATAAATGAAACAAGATGGGATTGGGAGGGAGACAAACCATAAGAGACTCTTAATCTCACAAAACAAACTGAGCGTTGCGGGGGGGTGGGGAGCAGTAGGGAAAGGGTGGTGGGGTTATGGACATTGGGGAGGGTATGTGCTATGGTAAGTGCTGTGAAATGTGTAAACCTGGTAATTCACAGACCTGTACCCCTGGGGCTAATAATACATCATATGTTAAAAAAATAAATGAATAAAATAAAATAAAAAATAAATAAATTACTAGAAATAGGATATTAAACAATTTAAAATCAAGTTTTTTCATTACCTAAGATATAAAATTTTGGAAAAGATACCTATCTATCCTAATGCTATATATTTTTTTCGGAATACCGTTTGTTTATGTCATAACTCTCTAAGGACACAAAAGAGATTAAAAGGACATTTTGACATACTCTTGTTACCAACAGCCTTCTGTGGAATGTATTTAGCCCCAATCTGTATTTATAAGTCTATAACACTGTATATACTCTGACTTTATGAAAGATTTTATTCCTAAACTTGGAGTACAAAATACATTTCTATAAATTAAACAAAAAAAAAAAAAAAGAAAGAAATTGTGGAAGAGAAAAAGAATAGTAAAAACATATCATAAGTTTTTAGCTTATTATAAATTATTATAATACTGTATTTCTAACCAAATACAAAGTATAGTGCTTATCAATTTACAGAACTAGGTTTAGTGGACAGTGTTTGTCAAACATATAACAAGAGATTTTTTTTTTTAATGGAGACATCTTGCAGCACTTGTCTTTTTAGGATACTGAGGGAAAGGTTGCCACAAAGACAAAAAAGTAAGAATTTTTCTTTTGCGTTAGTAGACACTTTTGAGCAATCATCATGTTCTTTTTAAATTTCAGGCTTATTATGCTAGACAAACCACTGTTATTTTACCATTAATCACCAAACATTGGAAATTCCCTTTTCTCATTGGTCTTTATTTCTCTATAAAGTGATAGATGACTGTGTTTTAGTTACCAACTACTGACAAAGACGCATGTGAAAGCTTCGAGAGACACAGACTTGAGCAGGTGCTTGCTGCATTTGTCATGTCTTTGGCCTAATCATGAATATATTTATATTTTCAAAAATTCTTTAATAATTGATCTTAAACTAATGCATATTTGACTACATTTTCTATTTGTAAAGTATCCATGCTATTTTGAATAGACGACGGAGCTGGTACATTTTTCTAAATATGCTTCTCAGAATTACACAAGTTTGAATAGTATTTCAGAATGATTTTATATAAAGTCTTGGAATTTTGGATACTGTTAGGAGTTCAGTTTGATAATATTGCAGTAAGAAGCTTAGGATAAGAGCTTGCAAATGAGTATGTTGTCAAAGTATAGAACTCAGTGTTAATCATGTTTAGGTTAATAAGAAATCTTCAATTAGATTAACTAATTTATATAATTTCTAGATACAGCTATAGATATAGATATATTCTATTTAGAAAAGATAAAAGTTTCATTAGGTATTTCACATGAAAATTTAAACTTTTTAACATGTATTATACATTTAAACTTAATATCAACAGGAAGGAACAATTGAGGAGTAGATTGATTTTGTTTTTGCTTTTGTTTTGTTTTATAATGAGAATGTGAGAATGATGTACTTAAAGCCCATGGGTCACATTTACTAGTCCTATGAAATCCTTTCTCTTCATAGAATTTGTACCAAGTACCATTAATTATTTTTACCTCTGATATCACTAGATAAAAGAGAAATATTGACATCTGGTTTTCATTTTTCTAAGGATTAGCTCTTCATTAATTAATAGATTCTTCCACTATCTCTAGTGACTATTATATTATTAATTTATAAAAACATACATTGTTGAGGAGTATGTTAATAGCTAGAAAAAGAAAATATTTCATTCATTTTATAGATAAGTGTACTAGGTTCAGAACGTAATTGTTTTTAAAAAAATACAAATGGTATTAAGGATGGCTAGTGTCGGTGCACATCTAGGTTTTCCTCACTTGAAAAAAAAAAGTTTTAATAATACCAATTGCAGTAAACACTATATAAATCTAACTCCTATTTGTCAACTTTTTCTTGGATTCTCTGCTAGCCTTTTCTTTAACGTTACAAGTCCTGTTTATTTTAATAATTGCTTCATGGCCTGTGATATAATTAGTCTATGCTGACACTTTCATTGCCTTTTTTTTTAAAAGCAGATTAAAAATGTATATAGAAGCAGAGAAATAATCCATTAGACTTTTTAGCTTACCTATAGCTAATGTTGACCAGTGCTTTTTGATGAAGATCAGAAAAATGTTTGAAAAGTGTTTGAAAATTGCAAATCATAAGTGTAGAAACATATAAATCATTCAAATTTAATATAAAATTGCTATAGTTCTAAATGTATTCCAACTCATTCCTTATCCCAAGGCCAATATTTTAATGAACTATTAATAGAACAAAAGGATTGCAAGTCATTCCCAAATTGCAAACAGGTTGTGCTCTACAAGTTCATTTGTAAACCACTGTTAGAATTTGGAACATATTTCCTCATAAAACCTATGTGATGAATGTGGTTAGGACACAAAGCCAACCTGCAAGATTCTACCTAAATCAAAATGTAATTAAAATGTAGCACCACGATTATTATAGAACCTGGCCATTACTTATCCATCTGCTTCTTTAGGAAACAGACTCCGATTTCTAACTTGGAAATTGGACCACTTGAGCTTCATAGTTCTTCTCTATATCTCCCCTTGTTTGCAGAATTCTCCCTGCCCTTCTCCTGCCCTACCTTTCAGAAGCTCCCACTTCAAATAATATAAATTGAGTTCCTTTATCAGTGTGGAGAAAGCTCTCTTGTTAAGAAAACGTTTACAGGGGCACCTGGGTGGCTCAGTGGGTTAAAGCCTCTGCCTTCGGCTCAGGTCATGATCCCAGGGTCCTGGGATCCAGCCCCACATCGGGCTCTCTGCTCAGCCGGGAGCCTGCTTCCCTTCCTCTCTCTCTGTCTGCCTCTCTGCCTGCTTGTGATCTCTGTCAAATAAATAAATAAATAATTTAAAAAAAAAGAAGACATTTACAGTTGCAAGGTCTTCATAAATCCTATGGTTATCTCTGTGACTTGCCTTTAAGACTGCATTCTGTTCTGTGGTCATCTTTGTATATCTGCATTTTTCAAGAAAGCTGATCCACGGTTGTCACTGTATTCTCAGAGGAATTATAAACCTCATTCCTCAACAAAACAAAGATATTGAAAAGTAAACCATACCTAGTTAGATCATAATCAGAATGGGATTCCTGAGTAGTTCAGTCAGCTAAGCGCCTGCCTTCAGTTCAGGTCATGATCCCAGGTCCTGGGCTTGAGTCCTGCACTGGGCTCCTTGCTCTGTGGGGAGCTGCTTCTCCCTCTGCTTGCCACGCCCCCAGATTGTGCTCTCTCCCCATCTCTCTCTCTGATGAATAAATAAGTAACATCTTTTAAAAAATGTAATCAAATTAACTCTGTGATTAACAATATAGAATAGAATTGATCCCAAGATACTTTAAGATCAAAAACATTTGTTTTTCAAATGAGAAACACAGAAGCCAAAAGTAGTACTCATTTAGCGAAGCTTATGCGTTTAGCTCATTTACAAAGCTTAAGTTGAAGAAAGATTAGTGTTGTATCACATTAACTGAAAACATGTTTAAAGAGGTTTCTGTGGCTTTTTTGTCTCTGATACTATTTTCCTAAAGCAGTCCTAAATATTTATACCCATAAGTGCCTCCCCACATTCTTAGTCCTAACAAGTTTTGACAGCTTGAGGTCACCCATTAATCTCTCTGCTTTCCTATATGCTACTAATTATGTTTATTGGATAAAGACTTTTATAATATGGAACGATTACATTGTCTAACACAGGAGCGCCTGGGTAAGCTCATTTGGTTAAACGTCTGACTCTTGATTTCAGCTAAGGTCATGGTCTCAAGGTTGTGAGAAGAAGCCCTGTGTGGGCCTCTGTGCTGGGCATGGAGCCTGCTTAAGATCCTCTCTCTCTAAAATCTAAAAAAAAAAACAAACAAAAAACAACAACAACAAAAAACCCTCTCTCTCCCTCTGCCAC
Source organism: Enhydra lutris kenyoni (assembly GCF_002288905.1). NCBI lineage: Eukaryota > Metazoa > Chordata > Mammalia > Carnivora > Mustelidae > Enhydra > Enhydra lutris. The sequence goes on along the minus strand of NW_019154116.1, from coordinate 16,190,642 downwards.
TCTCCCTGATTGTACTCTCTCTCTTTCCAAATAAATAAATAAAATCTTTAAAAAATAAATAAATAAATTGTCTAACACAAAAGGAATCTGAGTGTTATGTGTTTCAATGATCTCATTCAGCCAATGACCAAAAGATACTTAGGAAGACTGTGCTTTCCTAAGGCACAGTCCATTTTGTCAGCATGTGCTTGGGGGGAAAAAAAAAACAACCAAAACCAAAAAAACCTCCCTATGTCCTTTGAAGTAATGCGAGGAATATGAGGACAATTTTTTGTTTGTTTCTCTCGTAGAAACAAGCAGAATCTTCAGATGCTTGAGTGAGTTTTGTATGGATATTGCAAAATTCTGTTCTGATCTTTTAAATGTACACTCCTTCAGAAAGAAAACAAAAACAAAACATTTGTTTGCATTACTGAAAAAAACTAAAGTTGAGGGCCAAAGCTGCTAATTATATCTTTGAATTATATCTTTGAATATCTCTGATACGTCATTATTTTGAGTTTTAACTACCAAAGTAAGGTTATGTTGCTTTGTTCATAATAAAACACATAACTTTTTTTTTCCTCTTACCTTTTCAAAACCACTTAGAAGCTAGCAGATAGCAAAGGTCACTCTCAGCACTATTTGCAAAGAAGGGGAGAGATACTGTTCTGGTAAGATTAATCACCTACAAAATTTCTAAATCTGGTATTAGAAATTCTGAGGCAAAGATGTAATGACTTAACACTTTCCCTTTTAATTTTAGACTTAAAATGTCTAATGTTTTATTACTGCATGGGGATGTTTTACATTCTGTGACTAGAATAATAGCTCTTTCTTGACTTGTCTAAGTTTTGTACAGGTTTAGAAGATCTATTAAAATTGTTCAAGTTAAACCTTTGTTGGGGAAAGCTGGCATATAGAGATAGAGAGGAGTTATTGCAATTCCTTATTTCTTTTATTTCAAATAGTTCAACATATAAGACATTTTTGAAATAATACTTAAAATGAAAAAAGTGGTAACATTATAATACATTTCATTTATTATTTTCTTGATAACCATTTGCTTGGTATAGCACCGGGTGCTTGGTAAGAGTTAAACATTATTTATCTATGTCTTGCGTCCTGCAGTGATGAAGTAACACGGGCAGCCACATTACGTCAGTACATTCTGTGCTCTTCCTGCCTCTATTAGTTTTTCTAAAATTGGCAGGTTAAAACAACATTTATTATCTCACAGTTTCTGCGGGTTTGGAGCTTGGGAGCGGGTATCTGGGTGATTCTTGCTCAGGGTCTCTCACAAGTTGGGTCTACACTCATCTGAAGGCTCTATTAGGACTGGAGAATCCACTTGGAAGCTCGCTTTCCTGGTTGTCTGAAGGCTTCAGTCCCTTGCTGTTATTGGACTGTGGTCCCCAGCTGTTTACCTCATGGGCTTCTCTGTAAAGCAACTCATAACATGGCAGCTGATTTCCCTGAGAATGAGTGATCCAAGAGGGAGGCAAGAAAGCAGGAAGAGAGCCCAAGACGAAAGCTACAGCCTTCTTGTAACAATCCCAGAAATGCTATGCCGTCAGTTCTGCCACACTTTCCTATAGAAGCAGCCACTAAGTCTAGCACGAAATCAAGGAGTGCGAAATGCATCTCCACCATCATATGAGGAGAGGATTCAAAAATTTGTGGATATGTTTTTAAGACTTCCACACTAATGTTACAGGATGCTTCCATATGTGTTTTGTCACATGTAAAATACCACATTTTTTTTCCCTCTGAGGACTAGGAACATGTTAAAATAAGTATTGCCCTAATATTTTTATAATACTAGAAGCGAATTAACACTGGGATAGCTTAATGTATGTATTTTGGTTGAATCAAGAAAAATTAAGGCTATGCAAAGCCATGATACAGGTGGTAAAATGTATTTAGGGTGTCATGATACTATTCTGAGGCAGATGAACTAGTTACTCTTTACTATTAAATTAATGTATATGTTATTTATTTTTGATTGAGATACTAGGATCTGTATGACACTCATTCTGTGCTTTAAACATCATGTGAAAAAATGTCTATCCAATAACTGAACACATGATATGGCAGTTACATTTATTTCACAAAATGCCATAATATAAACCATAGAAAAGGTCAAAATTGGGTTTGCTTTTGAGTCTAACATTTTGTTTATAGAGTATTTTTATCTGATGTTTCAAATTCTACCAAGAAATGTATTCTGAGTTTATGTTTCATTGATTTTTAATGCTTTTTATGTGAACTTTAATATTAAATATATTTCAGAGGCATACCATATTATACTTAAACACTTATTTTTGACGAACTCAGTGAAAAGTCCAGAGCTTCTAATATTTGGAGTATCCATATCAGATTTTTCTTTTGAGCTCGAAATACTCTTTTCTTCTTTGTTGGTTTCAAGTTTTTATGTAAATTCTAGTTAGTTAACGTACAATGTAATGGTTTCGGGAGTAGAATTTAGTGATTCATCACTTACATATTTCAACAAATGCCCTCCTTCAGACCCATCACCCATCTAGCGCATCCCCCACCAACCTCCCCTCCAGTAACTCTCAGTTTGTTCCTTATGGGTAAGAGTCTATTTGTTAGTTTCCCTCTCTATCTCTTTGCTTTTTGTTTGTTTCTTAAATCCCACATATGAGTGAAATCATATGGTATTTGTCTTTCTCTGGCTGACTTATTTCACTTAACATAATATACTCTAGCTCTATCCACATATTTGCATATGACGAATTTCCATTAATTTTTTATGGCTGAGTAATATTCATGTATATAAAATCCATTCACTAGTTAATGGACATAAGGACCTTTGGTCTCCTTCTGTAATTTGGCTATTGTTGATAATGCTACTATAAACAACAGGGTACATATGTCCCTTCGAATCAGTATTTTTGAATCCTTTAGATAAATATCTAATAGTGTAATGCTGGATTATAGGGCAGTTTTATTTTTAGCTTTTGAGGAAACTCTGTAGTATTTTCCAGACTGGTTGCACCAATTGGTATTCCCACCAATGTAAGAGGGTTCCCCTTTCTCCATATTCTTGCTAACATCTGTTGTTTCCTGTGTTGTTAATTTTAGTCATTCTGATAGGTGTGAGGTGATATCTCATTTTAGTTTTGATTTGTATTTCCCTCATGATGAGTGATGTTAAGTATCTTACCATGTGTCTGTTAGCCATCTGTATTCTTTAGAAAAAGGTCTATTCATGACTTCTGCCCATTTCTTAACTGGATATTTGTTTTTTGGGTATTGAGTTTGATAAGTTCTTTATAGATTTTGGATGCTACTCTTTATCAGATATGTCATTTTCAAATATCTTCTCCCATTCTGTAGGCTGCCTTTTAGCTTTGTTGATATTTTCCTTCAATGAGCAGAAGTTTTTTATCTTGATGAATTCCCAATAGTTCATTTTTGCTTCTGTTTCCCTTGCCTTTTGAGATGTGTCTAGTAAGAAGTTGCTGTGGCTGAGGTCAAAGAGGTTACTGCCTGTGTTCTCCTCGAGGATTTTGATGGTTTCCATATCAGATTTAAGACTTATTCTCAGAGGCTCATTTTGCTTCCAATGCAATTAATGTCAGGGATTCAAATGTGAGTAGATAAGTTGAAGGATAATTAGTTTGGCTTATTTCAAAATGAAGAAAGATTTCTTGGAAAAAGTGTAACAGAAAACATGCAGTTACTGAAATGAAGGTGCATGATTATATATTTTCTTATAACTATTAAATTTATAAAATTATTATTTTTTAAAGATTTTACTTATTTGAGAGAGTGAGAGCACACTTTGGGGGAAGGGGAGAGGGAGTGGGAGAAGCAGACTGCCCACTGAGCAGAGAGCATGAGGCTGGATCCCAGGACCCTAGGATCATGAGCTGAGCCAAAGGCAGATGCTTGACCAACTGAGCCACCCAGGTGCCCCTAAATTTATAAAATTATAGAAACTGATTTTCTTCTTTCTTGAAATGATAGACAACACTTTGAAAAGTAATTATATAAGAGATAAATGATATATCTTAGTGTGTTGATTTGTGGTATAGGAAATAGTTATCAATATATAAGATATGACTCCCAAAATTTTCTCCATTATATTAATAATTATGTAAAAGTAATAATACAAAATATAAATTTGTTTAAGACAAGACCACCAAGTCTTACGTGATTATTTTATTTCACAAATTTTATAGATGAGGAAATCAAGTATCATAGAAGTAAATTTCTCAAGGCATAAGGTCACAAAAGCCAAACCACAATTTTTTTTTAAGATTTTATTTATTTATTTGACAGAGATCACAAGTAGTCAGAGAGGCAGGCAGAGAGAGAGGAGGAAGCAGGCTCCCGCTGAGCAGAGAGCCTGATGCGGGGCTCGATCCCAGGACCCTGGGATCATGACCTGAGCTGAAGGCAAAAGCTTTAACCCACTGAGCCAGCCAGGCACCCCAGCCAAGCCAGAATTTTAACCTGATCCTGTTTGATTTCATTTACGCAGATGATATTTTTGGAAGATCCTTTTTCTGCAGAGGCTTTATTGATATTTTTAAAGTGTATATATTGTTCTTAAAATGGAGGAAAGGCAGATTTCCACTAAAAATATAATAGCTTGTAAAATCTTGGTACTAAACTAAACTATATGTTTACAACTCAGGAAAATAGATAATTAAAAAGAGGACAAACTGTAACTATGACATTGATATATTACTATTGCCAAAATTACTATGTATCCACTTGGACTTTTTTTGAATTACATATATTTTAAGTGGACTCATACCATATACGACATTTGTAATATGCTGTTTCACTTAGCAATGATTTCTCATTTCCATATAATGAAGGGTTCACAAAATACATATTTATTAAGGTATTATTTATTTATTTAGACAGTTTATAAGCAGAGGGAGGGAGAAAGGGAGAGAAAGAATATCAAGCAGATTCTACACTGAGTGTGGAGCCTGATATGGGGTAGGATCTCATGAACTGAAATGAAATCAAGAGTCGGAAAATTAATCAACTGAGCCAACCAGGAGCCCCATATACTACATTATTTTTATTGACTCATTATTCCTTTATATGACTGTACCTATTTTATTTAAGCAATGTTTTATTAGTAATCATTTTTCCTACATTGTCAATAAGTAGCTTGGGATGTACCTCCATAAAGTTCTGTATTTACATATTGATTAACTTTATATAATTAATTCTGAAATTTTGAATATATTTCCTAACATTATTAGTAAATTAGAAAATGTGATATATTGATGTGTTTGGTCATAACAGTAACAATTCCTCATATACATATAAAATTAAGAAAATTATCTAACCAAAATTTTATGTGATCTTTAAAAAAAAAAAAATATGAGAATTTTCTCTGAAGAAAATAAATACTGAATAAGTATGAAGATATAGCATATGCCCAGATTTTATAGTCCAAAATAATAAGATAAAAATATTTCTAATTTTATAAATTTGGTGCAATACCTTTCCTATATTTTCTTCATATCATAAACAGAATTGTTCATTATGTACTATTATATACTTTTTTCTGTTTTTTTTCATTTAACAATTTTTGAGTGATTCATCCTTGGCTATACATACACTTATAATTATCCATTATTACTTTATAATATTGCTATGTATGAATATAAGAGTACTTAGTCATTAAGATGTAGACAACATTTGGGTCATTTCCAGTTTAATAGCAGCATGAATATTGTTCTAAGCATATGTATATGTATTTCTACTTACTTCTGTTGGATATATATGTGATTGAAATTGCTGGAACATAAAGAATGTGTACATGCAACTTTATTAGATAGTACAAAACAGTTTTTCAAAATGGATATAGTAATTTAAATTCATTGTCAGTATAAGAAAATTTCAGTTTGTCTACAAACAAACACCTAGTATCGACTTCCTTTTTAAAGATAACCATTTGGATGAGTGTACAGTGGCCACACATGGTCTTTATTCACGTTTCCTTGACTAATCATTGTTTTGTTTACTGGTCATTTAGATATGCTTTCTTGTGAAGACATTCTGTTTAAAAATTTTATCTGTTTCTTTTTTCATAGTGACTTTTTAATTGTTTTGTAGGAACTCTTTACATATGACTAATTTGTCAAAAACCTAAATGGCAAACCTTCTCTCATTTCATCAGTTGCCTTTTCATTTTCTTAACTTTTTTTAAGAAATTACATTTCTTACTGTTAACATATTTTATTTTCTTACAATTAACATGTGTTTTTGTATCATGTTTTGTATTTTCATACATTAGAGTCATGAAGATATTTCCCAGTTCTCCCCCCACCCCCAATCATTTTTAGTGAAACAACCCTCATCAGTGTTCTTGGCTCTTCCAGCTCTGGTGTCTGGCTTTGTTCCTTGACCTGTAGTCCTATTTCTCTGATCTCTGTATTCATGGTCACATTGCCTCCTTTTCTGTATGCATCATCTCCCCTGCCTTTCTTTTTTAATAGCAACAGTTACAATGGTACTTAGAGTCCACCTGAATAGTCTAGGGTTACTTTAATGATCCCCATTTCCAAATTAGGTAACATTTATGAGTTTCAGGGATTGAAGCATGGATACCACTTTGGAGTCCATTTTTCATTCTGTTGCAGGTAGGTCTGTGTGCCTACCACCACAGTCAAGATACAAAACAGGTCCCTTACCACACGTGTTCCTCTTGTGACCTTTTTGTAACAATACCTACCTGCTTCTCACCCATCTTTTACTTCTTCCTAGTCTATGGCAACTACTCCATCCGTTCTCCTCCTCCATCTCTCCATTTTTATCATTTTGGTTATTTTTTTTTAAAGATTTTATTTATTTATTTGACAGGCAGAGATCACAAGTAGGCAGAGAAGCAGGCAGAGAGAGAGGAGGAAGCAGGCTCCCGGCTGAGCAGAGAGCCCGATATGGAGCTTGATCCCAGGACCCTGAGAGCATGACCTGAGTGGAAGGCAGAGGCTTTAACCCACTGAGCCACCCAGGCGCCCCAATGTTATATAAGTGAATTCATACATAAACTTTTGGGATTTTTTTTTTTTTTTGACTTAACATAATTCCCTGGATCTTTCTTTATCCCACCTTTTCCTGACTGCTGTCTTTATCAGTATTCTCCTTAATTTTGAGTAGTTTTCCATGGCATGGATGTATGACAGTTTGTGTAACTATTCATCTCTTGAAAGACATCTGAGTTATTTCCAGTTCTAGGCAATAACAAGTAATGGTGCTATCAGCATGTGTTTACAGGCATTTGTTTGAAAATAAGTAGCCATTTCTCTGGGATCAGTGCCCAGGAGTATAATTGCTGGATCATTTGGAACTGCTAGAGGTTTAGAACTCTATCAATTTTTAAGTCTTGTATCCTTTGCTTTTTGATACTGAAGGTTTTACAGTGGGGACAAATTCAATTATATCTCATGGTTTTCTTCAGATAATCTCCTTTATAAAAATTATGACCTTAATAAGGTTAAGCTCAGCATTTGTGACTTATTCTCTCAGTAGTCTCCATAGGCTCCTTGCAAACATACCTTTATTGGGGGCCATATCAGTTTTCGAGACATATTATGAAAAACTAATACATTGCAAGTAAAATTCCTTTCAAAGGAGAATCTCAGTTCTATTCTCCCACTGACAATTCTCTGTATTTCCCCCAATGTTCACCTGACCTACCCCTACATAGTCTAGACCAAGACTTAACTATCTACTACCTAGATTGATGTGTAAGTCAACATTTTGATTCAAGGTTCCATTAATAACAAGGATATTCAATAGGTTATCTCAAACCTAAAGGTTGGCAATGAGAACAAAGATTCATGAGCCATCTTCAACAAAGACAGAATTATCTGTGTACATCAAAGAGAAAAATTCACCTTCAGGGATTTTTTGGGCTTAATGATTAACCTCATCGGTCTTTTTAGGCCCCTAAGAAATTCTTCAGGCCACTGTGACACAATGATAAATTACTTTTTGGTGTTCTCTAATATTGAATGAGTCTGAAAGAAGATAGAAACGTTCAGAAATCAAATGTTACTGACTTTATAGCCCCTAAGTATTTGTGCAAAGAGTTTTGAAGATAAATAGGAATTCATTTGAAAACAGTTATATGACAACAGAAAAATATCCCAATTTTCCTACTCCTGACAATACATATATGGTTTATTAATTTTCTCTAATAATGAAAGTATCTCCACAGAAAGCATAAAGAAAAAAGGAATTAAAAGGAATATAAAACATGTGTGTTTTAATAATTTTAAAAGTCAAGTTATAAATTTTTAGATTCTTCTCCCTAATATTTTGGATGTGGCCACTATCTACTTAATTCTAGAGATCTAATATTTTGTCATTTTGTAATGTTACTTAATGTATCTATTTCTCATATTAAATAAGTAATTAAAATACCACAAAGATATATGAAAGCATATTCATATAAAATATCAGTTGTATTTAATTGGTATCAAAATATTCAACTAGTCACTACCTTTTTATGTGTATACACTGAGATCTATATTTTTTTCACTTTAAAGAGGAGGCTAATAAAAGTAAAATAGATCCAGTTTGAAAATATTGGTGAATTTTCTTATAGTGATGCATTATTCTTATACTAATGTGTCTTAGGATGATCAGAATTTAGAGAAGCCTTACATCTCTCCCTTTATTAAAAAAAAAAAAAAGGTGAAAATCTTATTCCACGATCAGTACATTCTATTTTAAAGTAAGTATTTTTTTAAATTCAAGGAATTGCGGGCACCTCGGTGACTCAGTCAGTTAAGCATCTTTCTTGGGCTCAGATCGTGATTCCAGGATCCTGGGATTGAGCCCCGCACTGGGCTCCCTGCTCAATGGGGAGTCTGCTTCTCTTTCTGCCCCTCACCCAACTTGTGTTCTTTCCCTCACTCTCTCTTAAAGTCTTTAAAAAAATAAATAAATTCAAGAAATGCAAAATGATGAGTTATACAAAGCAAAAGTAAAAAGATTCATGATATAAGTTACTGCTATAAAATAAGAGAACATTTTTCCCATCTTTGATCCTCATCACAGTTTTTTTAGTATTAAACAATGAATTAATACAAAGAGGTTAAATATGTGGTTTTTTTTTAAGATTTTATTTTATTTATTTGACAGAGAGAGAGCTATCACAAGTAAGCGGAGAGGCAGACAGACAGAGAGAGGAGGAAGCAGGCTCTCCGCTGAGCAGAGAGCCCGATGCAGGGCTCGATCCCAGGACCCTGGGATCATGACCTGAGCCGAAGGCAGAGGCTTTAATCCACTGAGCCACCCAGGTGCCCCTAAATATGTGTTTTTACCAGAAGTTGTCCCCTACCAAATTTGAACAATAACAACTCCCTACTAGAGAATTTAGCCAAGCAAAAACAAAAATAACACCAAAAACCCAATGTGTTGAAAGGTCACATTAATTTCAATAAAACTTCCTTGAATAGTCTCTACTATTCTTTCAATGGAATAAGAAAGACTAACATCCTTTTACAGTGTCCCCTTGCTTATTTTTCCTTGAACTTGCTATAATGTGAAGCTTAAATTATCCTGCATATATATCTGTGTATATGTATAAACGTCCTTTGTTTATAAACCAGGGATCCTTTTTAAAAGTCATTATTGTGTCATTCTGTGTGGACTTGAATGTACACTTTGTTCTTTTTAAAGTTCCCCTGTGAGAGTTAGTAATGTTCTGTGTCTAAGAATAATATGGATATTTGCAAAGGCTGAAGGATTTTTTTCACTTTGATACTGATTCAGTGAACTGATTAACATAATTTGTATAAATATTATTATATTTATACAAATATATTTTATAATATTGTTTAGTTATGTATTGCTACATAACAAATTACTCCAAAAGTTAATAGCTTAAAAAGTAAATATTTAATATCTTATATAATATTTATGTGTCCAGACATCAGTAGCTAAATTGGATGGTTTTGGCTCAGGTTCTCAGATGAGAGTACCTCTGAAGAGTGTGGACAGGGGACTCCATTTTCTGAAATCTCTGTTTCTGAAAGATGCTTTCCTGGTGGTTGACAGGCCTCCGTTTCTTCCTATCTGGGCTTTCTGCTCTAGTGCTCACATGGTGGCTGGCTTCTCCCAGAGGGAACAATCCAAGAGAACATAAGGTGAAGCCTTCCCGAGAGTTACACTTTATAATTTCAACAATATCCTTATAGGTTATACAGCTTGGCTTTAACTCAATGTCAGAAGGGACTATATAGGAACATCAATATCAAGAAGCAAGACTCACGGGGGTCACAGATCATTAGTGATGCTATTTTAGCTCAAATGCCTAATTCTAATGTTAAGAATTTTAGGCAATATAATTGATCATTATAAGGGTAATAATTTCACAAAGATTTTCCCTACACAATGCTTGTTTCCAACTTCTTTTCAACATAGTAGATAAAATTTTATTCTATTATTTACGATTTTAGTATGTCAGAAAGAAATGAGTATTATATATAACAGTATTAAGTTTCCTACTAAAGGTAAACTAATATTAACTATAAGACTTTAAAGATACACTTGTTGTTTATATACCTAAGCCAGTAGATGGTTGTTTTAGCCAAGTCAGGCAGGGTCTTCTAACTTTTGTTTTGAAAGTGTTTATTATTATTTCTATCATTGATTATTGTATCAAATGTGCAAATTAAATCTAGTTTTTATTTTGCCTTATCCTCTCTGATATTCACCCAGTCGTGCACTTACTACCCATCCTCATTTCTCATAAAGTGCTAGGACTAAGAGAAAAGAGAAGTTGGCTGGAAATACAGCCAAATAAAATGTTGGCAGGACAATGCCCTTGAAGGCATTTTATCTGTGGTAAGTCTTCATTTTGTCTTTCTTTCCTCTTACTAAGAGTCTCTCTCTCCTACTTTGCTCCTAAGAAACACTTTTAAAAATGAAATAAGTAATTACATTCCATTCTCTTGGCGAATGTATGAGTCAGTTAGAAAGCGAGTTTAAATATAACAGGGAGATGAGATCTGCCCAGGCTAGAGTCTGTATCTTTTCCAAAGCTGATGTTTCTATTCTGAAAACAGAGCATCTCTGCTTTGGGAGAAATTCAAAGGTTATAGAGACCATGCACCAACTGGATGCTAGAATCTTCTCTCTTTTCCTTCTGCCAAATATAATCCACTTAATATTTGAGGACTTTTAATTAAAGGGTCCTTAATTATATCCTGAGGGAAATTGATCAATTTGGGCTAGTACGGTTGTTTTCAGAATTCTTCCTTATACTGAGTCAAAAAATTACATTTTTTAAGGGTGATAATTTTTCTTTTATATGCATAACCTATCTCTAAACCAAGACTCATCCAGAATTAATGTCTCTAGTTCTCACAACTATTTTTCATAAGTCAGGATCATGCTCATGGCCAGAACTTATGGTTCAGGAAATGTTCCCACTTGCACCTCAGACGCACCTTCATTCCTCTATAACTCCATATAAGAATTTGGAAACAAATGAAACTCTCTTGCCATTAGAAAGTGAAACTATAAAATCAGCACACTATTTAGAGAAGAAATGTCACTTTAGGAAAATAGAAGAGTTCTTAGGCTTCAATATGCTCATCTAACTGATAGACTACTAGTCTATCAGTTAGAAGAGGGATATGTAAAATGGAATGATAACAACGAACCCCAAAGCCAAAAGCTGCTAATGCCCATGTTAGAAGTGCACAGGGAAGAATCTTTGTTAATAAACCTGGATGTTGTAGTCTTAGAAATGTATTCATTGTTGCAGAAATGGAGGGTTCATTATATATTTTCCTATTAATTGTAAAGCTTTCTGGGACGCCTGGGTGGCTTAGTCAGTTGAGTGTCCAGCTCTTGGTTTAGACTCAGGTCATGATCTCAGGGTCATGAGATCTAGCTCTACAACAGGCTCCATGCTGAGTGGGGCATCTGCTTGAGAGTCTCTCCCTCTGCCCCTCCTTCCCTCCCCATCTTTCTTCTCTCTCAAATAAATAAATAAATCTTTTTTTTTTTAAGTAGTAAATCTTTCTGTTATGTAACTAAATCTCTGATTCCATACTCATACAGGAACCATGATTAAATTTATTTCATTTGTAGGTCCATCTATAAGAAATAAGTGTAGTAATTCTAGATAAAGTATTGCAGTCTATATGGCATTTTAGGCATATAAATTACTGGTCTGAGCTAATATTATCATATTATCTTGAGTTTGGTTAATGTGAGATGGCCATATTTTCTGGGTGATGTCAAAACTATGTTATTTGTCTCCAAGCCAATCCTCTTGGGATGAACTTAACCCACTGAACATTTTGTATGTTCAATGAACTCATTGTGGTAGACTGAATGATGGTCCATTCCCTGCCATCTCCCGCAAGATTTCCAATTCTAATCTCTGGAATGTGTAAATACATTACTTTAAAAACCAAAAAGGACTTTACAGATGTGTTTAGGGACTTTTAAGATGGGGACAATGTCGTGGATTATCCAGATGACCTAATGTAAATACAAGTGTATATGTAAGAGGGAAGTGGGGGATTCAGAGCTAGAGAGAAGAGAGATGTGACTACAGGTAAAGACTGAGATGGAGGGGAAAGCCACAAGCCAGGGAAGGCTGGCAACTTCTAGAAGGGGGACAGCCAGAAGGAACACAGCTCTGTCAATAAATGGAGTTTAGGGGGCGCCTGGGTGGCTCAGTGGGTTAAAGCCTCTGCCTTCGGCTCAGGTCATGATCTCAGGGTCCTGGGATCGAGTCCCGCATCGGGCTCCCTGCTAGGCGGGGAGCCTGCTTCCTCCTCTCTCTCTCTCTACTTGTGATCTCTCTCTCTGTCAAATAAATAAAATATAAAAAAAAAATAAAATAAATAAATGGAGTTTAGCCTCTAAGACTCGTTTGGGACTTCTGAACTCCACCACTGTAAAATAATAAATTTCTCTTATTTTAAGCCACCAAGTTTGTGGTAACTTGATATAGCAGTAATTGAAAACTAATACAGTAATTCACATTTTAAAAACTCTTAGATGGTACTCAATTGACCTCTTTTTGTTGTTGCTGTTAACGACTCCATCTTGTGTTGCAAAGCTTTTTTTTATTTTAAATGTATATACACATATAGCACACATAATTCTCTTCTGACACAAGCACACAGACACAATCCAACAGCTCACATTTCTTTTTATAAGATTCTGTTTTATATGTGTACTTTAAAATCATGGTAACATGTAGCCATATGATCTGTTACAGCAATTTATTTCATTTTTATTAAGCTTTATCTCTTTGTTCTTGGATATTCTTTCACTTGAAAATTCAAATATCATTACACCCTCTCCCCCCAAAAAAGAAAAACTAAAATAAATAAACAAAAACTTCAGGCCTGCTTGTATCAGCTGTGAATTCTTCCAAATATTTAAGTTTGAAATAACAGCTTTTTAAGATAAATGTTCCAGGAGAATAGGAAAATAAGAATGGCTTATTAAGTCCAAGTAACACTCCAACAGAAGGAAAAAATAAGCCAGTGTCTAAAAATAAATGCAAAAATCCCAAAAAATAATACCACAATACCTAAATGTGTGACTTGAAACCACAAAAATTCTAGAGAACACTGGCAGTAATCTCTTTGCTATCAGCTGTAGCAAATTCTTTCTAGATATGCCTCCTGAGGGAAGAGAAACAAACTTAAAAAATAAACTATTAGGGCTTCATCAAAATAAAAAGCTTCTTCCCAGCAAAGGAAACAATTCACAAAACTAAAAGGCAGCCTATGGAATTGGAAAAAATATTTGCAATGACATATCCAGTAAAGGGTTAGTATCCAAAATATATAAAGAACTTATACAACTTAACACCTAAAAAATGAATAATCCAGTTAAAAAATGAGCAGAAGACATGAACAGACATTTCTCCAAAGAAGACATATACATGCCCAACAGGCCCATTAAAAGATGCTCAGCCCACTCATCATCGGTGAAATGCAGAGCAAAATTACAATGAGATATCACCTCACACCTGTCAGAGTGGCAAAAATCACCAATACAAGAAAAAGGTGCTGGCAAGGATGTGAGAAAGAGGACCCTTTTGTACTGTTCGAGGGAATGCAAACTGGTGCAGCCACTATGGAAAATAGTTTGGAGGTTCCTCAAAAAGTTAAAATAGAACTACCCATGGCCCAGCAGTTGCACTACTCAGTATTTACCCAAAGAATATAAAAATGCTAATTCAAAGGGATGCATGCATCTCGATATTTATTAGCAGCATTATCTACAATACCCAAATGATGGAAAGAGCCCAACTGTCCATCAATTGATGAATGGATGAAGAAGAAATGGTGTGCATGCGCACACACACACACACACACACACACACACACACACAGGAATATTACTCAGCCATAAAAAGAATGAAATCTTGCCATTTGCAAAGACATGAATGGAGCTAGAGAATATAATCTAAGTGAAATCTGAGAAAGACAAACACCGTATGATTTCACTCATATGTGGAGTTTAAGAAAGAAAAGAAAATGGGCATAGGAAAAAAAGAGAGAGAGAGGCAAACCAATAAAAAGACTCTTAGTGATAGAGAACAAACTGATGGTTGCCAGAGGGGAAGTAGGCAGGGGGACTGGTGAAATAGGTGATGGGGATGAAGGAGGGCACTTGCTCTGATGAGCCCTGGGCGTTGTATAGAAGTGTTGAATCACTATCTCGTACACCTGAAACTATTATTACACTACATGTTCACTAACTGGAATTTAAATCAAAACTTTAAAAAGTGCTATGAAATAAAAGCTGATTTACCTGCCCCCCCCCAAAATTGTACCACAATAAATCAAACAGCATATGAGCATAGCAAAATTGAATTGGTTTAACTCTGCAACTCAATATATTTCAAAGTTTTTATAGAATATGGGAGAAAAGTTTCATGTTTCTCAATAGATAAAAATATTAGATAAAATTTATCAATTGTCATAAAATTCTTAGAAAACTACGTGAGAACCTTTTCTTTACCAGATAACCTAAAACAAGCAACATATTTATTGGTAAAATAATATAAACATTTCTGTATTGGTCAGGGTCCACCAGAAAAACTAACCAATTGGATAGATGGATGGATGGATGACCAAACAAATAGATAAATAGATAAAAGGAGATTTACAATGGCAGTTGGCTCACACAGTTATGGAGGATGAGACATGATCTTCTCTCTGCAACTAGAGACCTAGGAGTGAATTACCTGTTGTGCTTGCTACGTCTGTGTGTGATTTAAATAAATTGAACACTACAGTGACTCTCAAACCTTTTGTTCTAACACAGTCTTAAATTTATTGACACCACAAGAGCTTTTGTTTATATAGATTATATGTATCAATATTGGCCCTCTAAGAAAGTAAAGTTTAGAAATTATGGAAGTATTTCTTTTTTTCCATAAAATGACTCATTGCATATTTGCATGTCATGTGTTTTAAATTTAAAAAATATATTCTCAAAAATGAAAAAAAAAATAGAAAAGAGCACTGTTTTTCATTTGTGTAGATCTCTTTAATATCTGACTTCATGGAGGGGAGTCATTTCACATTTGTCTTTATGCTTTCAGTTTGTTGCAATTTCACATGTCCCAGAGGCTCTGGAAAACTCCACTGTGCCTTGGAGAGGGAATGAGGTGAAAAAGGGACATGACAACTTAGCAGTGTTAAGAAAATAGTTTAGAAAAAGAAGGAAAAAGAAAAAGAAGATAGTTTTGATCGCCTAGACCCTGTGATTCCCTGAACAGCCCTGAGATCTGCTGATGTACTAGAAAGAACTTACTTCTGAGAATCAAATTCCAGTTGAATCAGTTATGGTTTTGTCTCTCTGAATCGTATTTTCCTTATTTGCCAAATGGTTCTTTTAATACCTCACAAAATTATTGGGACATGACTTCGAAGATGGCATGAAATTATTGACTGCTACTCATCATTATTACTGCTACTACGAATGACATTGGTAATAGAGCTTCTCTTTCATTGAATCTTCACTCTGCTTCAGGCTTTGCTGTCTTTGTTTGACATGAATTAACTCACAGTGATGAATTCAGTTTCAGCTTGAGTTCCATTTTATAGATAGAGAAGCTGATACAAAAATGGTGCTTAAGATATCACAGCCAGTCAGTAAAGGAATAGGATATCCACTCTGGCAAACTAATGAAAGAGCTCTTATTTTTGTCTTTTGTTTTGTTTTGTATTAACATATAATGTATTATGCTTTAGGGGTACAGGTCTGTGAATCATCAGTCTTACACAAATCACAGCACTCACCATAGCACATACCCTCCCCAGTGTCCATCACCCAGCCACCCTATCCCCGCCCCCTCCGACCCCCCAGCAACCCTCAGTTTGTTTTCTGAGATTAAGAGTCTCTTATGGTTTGTCTCCCTCCCCAGTCCCACCTTGTTTCATTTTTTTTTCCTTCCCTAATCCCTATGACCTCCCACCCTGCCTCTCAAATTGCTCATATCAGAGAGATTATATGACAATTGGAAAGAGCTCTTATTCTTAGCTATGGTATGCTGTCTTTGTTTGGCAATTAAGACATAAACAACCGGGGCACCTGGGTGGTTCAGTAGGTTAAATGTCTACCATGATCTCAGGGTCATGATCTCAGGGTCCTAGGATGGAGCCCCTTGTTGGGTTCCATGCTCAGTGGGGAGTCTGCTTCTTCCTTTCCCTTTACCCCTTCCCCTTCCCCTGCTTCTACTCTCTCTCTCTCTCTCTCAATTCAATAAAATCTTAAAAAGAAAAAAAGGAGACATAACAAATGGTAGCATGGTTTCTTAACTGACATATTTTCCTCTAATATAACCTAACATGTTATTTTTATATGATCTTGTTAAAGATCAATAATGTTTCCAATTTTATATCTTTCTTGGACTCATATGAAAGCACATTACGGATTTACTGTCTCTTTTTAGGAAACATGTCATATGCAATATTACTTGGCTTGATAACATACTAATACTTCAGCGGGGTTTAAAGTGAGCTGGATGGCATGCTAATTTAATGTTCACAACAACCTTCTGAAGAATGTGCTATTTTTATATCCTTTTTACAAGTAAAGATGAAGGAATTGGAAATGAAGACACTTTGTCTTCCCCCAGGGAGGTAGTCAGGGATAGAGCAAGAATTCAAGCTGAGGTAGTCTAGCCCTAGAGTTCATTCATTGAACCACTGAATTACAACTACTGCATCTTCTCTGTTCACCTGTAATGTATAGAGTAGGAAAAGGAGGCGGAAATGTGGTAGAATTTTATAGTTCTTTGGTGATACTTAATTATTTGAATGACTACCATGTCTCAAATGACACAGCAAAAAATGTGTCATATCTTGATAATGTGTGGTATGAACAGTAAATGTTCCCTTTCCCACTTTGTTTTCAATGGTCAGTTGTCTGTAAATGATGTGATTTGATGACATCCTTGTCCTATTTTGGTAAAATTGAGCTGCTTTAGTGGTTAAAAAAAAAAAAAGAAAGAAAGAAAGAAAAAAAAAGAAATATAGAGCTGGAGAGGGGAGAAAAGGAAGGAAGGTAGTATCTACCCTCGCTGGTAGGGGAAGAGAAAAGTGAAATTTTTAACTGAAAGTTGCTAAGGTCATCCTCTCCTTTCTATTACCAATGGACTAATGAAAGAACATTGAGAATTACTTACACAGATACAAGTTATTATAGGTATTTTCAAAATTATGTTAATAGTTTAGAGTGTTTGTTATTCCTTTCCTTTTTTTTTTAATTTTACTTATTTGCTTCTTTATTTATTTGTTTATTGAGAGAGAGCACAAGCAGGGTGTTGGGAGGGGCAGTGGGAAAGGGAGAAGGTCTAGATCTCAGGACATCATGGCTTGATTAGAACTCAAGACTCAGTCCCTTAACCAGCTGAGCCACCCAGGTGCCTTTCGCATTTGATTTTTAATCTTATGTATCTGTTATCCCTATTAAAGGATAATGATGTGGTATATATTTATTCCTCTTGGATAATTTGTTTATATTTTTATGATTTTAATACTTTGCCTAGGTACTCCTTTTAGTAAGAAACAAAAGGATCGATTTCAAGTTAAAATAGGAACTAGCCTCGAGGGAAACAGTAGTTGCTCTGTTTTAAAGCAACTTTTAATAGCTCTTCTGTATTTCTACTTTCTTTCAGGACTGTTTTCCTTCCTTCATTGTTCTCACTGTGTTCTATTAATAGGTCTTGAGTTTACCTCAGAGGCTCCACTGCCAACATCACCAACCGTTAAGGGAAAATAATTTTGTTAGCAGTCATTTATAGCAAGGGATGATCAGAAGCAGGCAACCTTGCTGCTGAATTTATTTTCAGCCTTTTTAGTAGAACATGGGCTCCAACTGTAGCTATAATTTTAACTTCCCATTGACTGTCAGTTGAAAATATATAGAGAAGATATGCTATTTGTAGAATTCTCCATAAAAGGTTTAAAGATTATACATTTCAACATATTCATCTGACAACCCATGCTTTACTGCACATAAAAGTAATCACACATTGAAAAGAAATAAACACTTATGGACTATAAAACACATAGAACAAATTGTATTCCTTAAGTCATGTTTCAGAAAATCAAATGAAATTTAAACAAAATGACATGAATAATAGCTTAACATTATATATTATAATGACATAACACTAAGCAATAAAATTGTTTTAATATTTTAAACAGTAAGCACATTTCCTCTGTAAACTATTCTTGTATATTTAAAAGTGGAGATTTATTTTTGCACGTAGAAGTAAAAACTCAATTACAATACATATACGGCCTTAAAATCTAAACATTAAAACCCTCTGTTTTTTCAGATTCCAGTTCATACGGTATCTTCAATTTCTAGTTAATATTCAAAATATAATATTCATATGCAGTGTTTGACATTGAACTTATAAAAATCACTTTATTAAACACTATGTAAAATTGTGAAACAAAAAAATGACCAATTCCAAAACAGTAATTTGAATAAGATGATTAACTAGATGTGTCTTAGTATATATAAACTGTGCCTTTCAATTAGATCTATTGAAATAGATGTCCATGATTCTGATAGAAGAGACAAATAGCTTTGAAAATACACTGAACAAAACAGTCGTAACTGTCTAAGTCATTGGAAATATAAGAGCAAAGCTCATGCTTAGAAGTCAAATCCCAGGTACCTAAAAGGAAAAAAAAAAAAGAAATTAGTGTAATAAATGATCCATGGGTAATTAGTGTAGTGCGGTCTTCAATGCCCATTACTTTGTTTTCTAGTATAAACTGCTTATATTTTTTTTATGTTCTTTGAACACTTCTCTCTAATGGTGTAGTGGAGAGTTCCATACTTGTTCTCAATAATAGTTTCAAATAATTGCTTTTCCATTCCTTAAGACCAGTGACTCCAAACATTAGTCTCCAGACATTAATTTCTTAACATTCATAAGAATGTTTGTGTCATATGTGAGGTGCATATATGACTTATTGAATATGTCTGCTGTAATTGTTGACGTGGATAATCTTGATAAAGTATTATTGAAAAATTTGATATTCACATATTAGGAAATGGCATCACCTGAATTCAGATATACAAATTGGTAAAGTTTAGTTTCATCATGGACTTTATTTATTTATTTTTTTAAAAGACTTTATTTATTTATTTGACAGACAGAGATCACAAATAGGCAGAGAGGCAGGCAGAGAGAGAGAGCAAGGGAAACAGGCTCCCTGCTGAGCAGAGAGCCCAATGCGGGCCTCAAGCCCAGGACCCTGGGATCATGACCTGAGCCAAAAACAGAGGCTTTAACCCACTGAGCCACCCAGGCGCCCACATCGTGGAGTTTTAAAAAAATAGTCACTTTTATCTACTTGCCAGGGTACAGGGTATCTTGATTATCAAATACTATGAATGGGTATAACATTTGATTAAACCCATCAGTGAAGAATATAGCAGAATAATAAAGGTGATTCAAAGACCTTGAAGATCTGAGTATTTATCAGCATTTAGAAAGTGAATGTTGGACTAAAATAAGATTACTTGGTTAACTATGAAACTGATCCATGTCCTTCAGGACAACAAAACCATAACCTTTGATGGTGTCTTTTCTAATGGACAGAACCATTTGCATTTGAGGTGACAAAAAATCTACAAGTTATCATGTAACTTTACAGAATATCAATCTTTAATCAAGGGTAAATAGCACAAAAACAAGGAGATAGTCTTCTAGATATCCAGGTAATATTTGAGCACTCCATTAAAATAAAGCATTTAAGGGATGTGTTATCTTTCTTTTGACTTATTTCCATGTTTTGGGTAATTTTTCTTAAGCATATTTCTTCTGGCCTCTTCTTTTATACAAATGCCTTCTATAATATTACTGTCTAGTTTATGACACCACTTAATAAACTCTCTCCCCTCTCCTTTTGCCGGAATAACACTTCCCTGGAGAGGAGGAAGTAATTAAGAGTGTGAATTCAAAGGGACTCCCTGCAGGGCTATAGGCATCTTGCTAAGTAAGAGTAAATAGAAATTGTTTGAGATGTCAACAATTAGAGCAGACATAGTCAATAAGAATTTAGAGGTGAGATTAACAATAGATAAGCCACTAAATAGGAAATATTCCTTTTGAGAGTTAATGGAATCTTTATTTGGAAAGTTCTGACATTCTTAGTGTTTCTCTGTGAGCTTACAAATGTTTCGAACAGATTTTTCATTCTAATTTTAGATATTTTGGATGTTGCATTAAAAATTCGTTCATGTTTTGAACAGATATAATTAAATGCTATTTAATGTGCCCTTCAAAATGAGACACTTCAATAATTTACTGTACATCATCCCACAGTACTTAAGTCCAGAGCAATGATTGCACCAAATTGATCTCTTGACATTTTTCTCAGCACTTCATTTTCAGAGTACTTGGTCTTGTATACATGCATATGAACCAAAAATATTCCAATCCAGAGGAGCTCTTCAGCAAACTGTCAAATAAATCTATCAATGCTTAATTCACTTGAAAGCTAAATCCTATAGATATGATGGTTACCTAAATGAGTGTAATTATTCTTCATTTTAGGGCTTCTAAAAATGCTTCTTGTTCAAAACTACTCAGTTTGCATTCACCTCAGTATGAGTGGATTGTATTTGTTGTTTGGAAGGCTAGTTTAAATAAAATCTAATTATTAAGTGCCTAATATAGGTAAGACTCTGCTTGTGATAGATGGACATTTTTTTTAATAACTTCTAAATTATTTCATCTCTTGTTTCCACTGAATGTAGAGTAATTATTTGGTTCACAGGTAATTAAAGAGTAGAAAAGAGATAAAATGCCCGCAAAGATTAATATGAATATGATGATTTGATTGATCATTTTCTCCAAAATAAACCTTTGCTCATGCCACTCCCCAAAGCAATGTATTAGGATTTGGTCTTGAGTGAATTGCGTTCTTTAACTCACCCAGTAGGTAGGTATAATGAGGTTCCTAGTAAACAATTATGAAGTCACATTTGAAAGATATAAATGTCTTTATTTAAGTATTTATTTAAGATGTAAATAGGCATGAAGTCACATGAAACACTGAGGAGAAACCATTGTAGAGAAATTCAAACAAGTTAGACCCAAACTAAGAGCTACAACCATGCTTTTAAAGAAACAACTAATCAGACAAATCAGATATGTTACTTAAGTATCTATGACCTCTGCCACGCACATGTATTCCATTTCCTTTTAATAGTTTAATATTCTGGTTTAATATTAAGAGTTTTAATATCTAAACACTTCTAACAGTTACCAAATGTTTGCTGAAGCCACAGCATTTCTCCAGCAATTACTTTGTATTTGCTGCTCTGATGACTCACAACAATGACATGTTTCAGATTTAAAGTCGTATCACAACCAAGGAAATAAAATAGGTACTTCAAGAAATTTACCCAACAACATACAGGTAATACATGGCAGAACTGAGTTTTGATATAGGAAATGGTTGGGGTTCGGAGCTGATGGTCAAGAAAGAATTCTTGACACATCTTTGCTGCAAAAAGGTGATTTTATTAAAGCATGGGGACAGGACCCATGGACAGAAAGAGATGCACTGGGATCAGGATGAGTGGCGCACTATATACTTTCAAGTTGGGAAAGGGTTAGGGGTAGTATAAGTCTCTAAGGAATTTTGGAAGCAGGATTGCCAGGACCTTAAGGGGGCAAGCGATCTTTTATTACTGTCTAATAAAACCATAGTTGTGAGGGCTTCAGATGTATATCGGTGGATCATATGCTTGGGGGTTTGTGGTTGCTAACATATGTCTTGGATTTAGAGATAAAGGAAATTTCTAAAGGATTTTTTATATGATAAAGTAGACTCACAGGATCCTGGGGTTCTAGCTAAAATTGCCTCTTGCCCTTCATAGAGTTTTAACATTGAGGCAGCTGAGCTACTAGAGGAAGGTCATCCTGCTTGTTTTAAGGACTTGTGAGTGGTTGTAGAGTAGGACTTGTGAGTGGCTGTAGAGTAGGACTTGTGAATAATTTCTTTTGCCTTTGTTTCCCATATAAGTTTAAATGGTAACCTGGAACTTTTAGGCTCACATTTTATTCTATTTCATCATTTCCTTTACAAATATGGGAATTATTACAAGGTCAGTGTTTGACATATCAATTCTTACTGCCTTACATTAGAACTAAGAAAAATAAGTTACTGGCAAAAAATGTTTTTAAAGAGTTATATTTTCATCTTCATTTTAAGAATTCACATTTTTTCCAAAAAAAAAAATTCACTAAACTTTTCAATTCACTTAGGGCATAATTACCACCCTATAAAAATCTCTCTTTACAATGTTACACTTGCTTTTTTTTTTTTTCTCCCCTTTTTGACTCTGCTTAGATTAAAACACTAAATATATTGAGCCAGTTAAGCTAATTTTATTTAAAAGATTAGACTAGAATATCATTCAGTGGGTCCAAAAGTAACATTAATATCACATCCAAGTTTATATTCTTTAGTTTATCAAAGTGAGACTGTGTCTAATGGTAGATAGTTGAATGCATGAACAAATTAATTCATAGTTGTAAGCAAAAGACACACATTTTTCTTTTTATTGGATTTTTTGGGGATGGTATTTATTGTTTAAGAATTTAGAAAATTTGAACATTTTAAATGAGAATTAGTTTCTTTTTATTAAAATATATATTATTATTTTGTGCCACAAGAAAATATTTTCACAAAATTTCTTCTTGATTTGAGACATTTATCATAGATCCTTAAAATAAATGCTGCTAGTGCCATGTAAAAGAGGTATAATTGTAGTTAAGTTTCTTAATGTTTCTGAGCTTTGATTTTTGTCATGGCTAAAATTAACATTTGTTATACCTTCCTCCTTGAACAATTGCAAAGCTATGTAGGAGAATGGATATAAATTGTCTAATACAGTACCCCTAATCTAGTAGTTCCTTCCATTGTGGCTCAGCTTTCCTCTAGGGCCTCAGTGTTTTCTCTGTCCATCCAGCTGATGGGGTGAGCAAATGGAGAATTAATCACAAGGTATGGGCATGCCTAGAAGTGAGTTAATTATCCACCTTTTTAAAAAATTTTAACTTCAGTATAGTTAACATATAGTATTCTATAGTTTCAAGTATACAATATAGTGAATGATTGAATAATTCCATACAGCACACGGTTCTCTTCATGGCAAGGGCCCTCCTTAATCACCACCACTTATTTCAGCCATCCACCCTACCTACCTCCCCTCTGGTAACCATCAACTTGTTCTCCATAGTTAAGAGTCTATTTATTGTTTTGCCTCTTTTTTAATTTTCCCTATGCCCAGTTGTTTCTTAAATTCCACATGAATGAAATCATGTGATATTTGTACTTTCCTTACTTATTTCACTTAGTATGATACTCTCTAGATCCTTCCACATCATTGCAAATGACAAGATTTCATTCTTTTCATGGCTGAGTAATATTCCATTGTATATATAGCACATCTTCTTTATCCTTTCATCTATTGATGGATATTTTGGCTGCTTCCTTAATTTGCCTTTTGTGAATAATCCTGCTGTAAGCAAAGGGATGTGTGTATCCTTTTGAATCTGTATTTTGTGTCCTTTCGGTAAATACCCAGTAGTATAATTACCTAACTGTAGGGGTTCAGTTTTTAACTTTGTGAGGAAGCTACATACTGTTCTTCAGAGTGGCTGCCCCAGTTTGCATTCCCACCAACAGCACAAGAGGATTCTGTTTTCTCCACATCCTTTGCAACATTTGTTGTTTCTTGTGTCTCTTATTTTAGCCATTCTGACAGGTGTGAGGTGACATCTCACTGTAGTTCTGATTTACATTTCCCTGATGATGAGTGATGTTAAGCATCTTTGCATGTTTCTGTTGGCCATCTGTATGTCTTCTTTGGAGAAATGTCTGTTCATGTCTTCTGCCCATTTTTCTTTAAAACTGGATTATTCAGTTTTTGGATGTTGAATTATAAAAAGTCTTGGATATTTTGGAATTTTGGATATTGGATATGTCATATTGGGTATGTCATTTGCAAATATCTTCTCCCATTTGGTAGGTTGCTTTTTAGTTTTGTTGGTTGTCTTCTATGCTGTTGTCATAAGGTCGCTTTTAACTTCAATAGGGAATGAGAAATTAGTCTAGATATGTGTCCAAGAAAAGTGGAACATAGTATAGTAAACAATGAGCCAGTCCCTACCATAGTTTTCCAGAGATTTGTCTCAACTTTCATCTTCCACATATAACATATTCATCTCATCCCAAAGGAGACAATATGCATCCCAGACACAAGGTGACCCAGATTTTTGGGCAATAGTCGTTTCCAAAACACCAAGGTCTAAAAAATAATCCTACCCACCAACCCATTACACACATCCAGAATCCAGGGCAGAACCAGGATAGGATAAACAGAACAAAAAACAAAATTGCTTGTAAAAAGAAGAATGGGGGGCAAGCTGTAGTTCTCACTTCGTATTAATTTTGAAATATTCCTGGGTTGAGACTTGCATTCTATCAAATGACAGGACCTCTCAGTTATATAGAATATAAGACACCTAGCTTTGCTTTTTTACTTCCATGGCTACATCTAAAGTTGGTACTGGTCCCTCTCTTACCCTGAGGAATCCCTCTCCTTACCTGCTTCCTAGATATACAAGCCTCAGAATTCAAACTTGATTTGAGTTTCAAAGGGCCAGAATATTTTTAGTCTGAACTTCCTTTTTTTTTTTTTTTTTAAGATTTTATTTATTTATTTGACAGAGAGAGAGATCACAAGCAGGCAGAGAGGCAGGCAGAGAGAGAGGAAGGGAAGCAGGCTCCCCGCTGAGCAGAGAGCCTGATGCGGGGCTGGATCCCAGGACCCTGGATCACGACCAAACTGAAGGCAGAGGCTTTAACCCACTGAGCCACCCAGGCGCCCTGTAGTCTGAACTTCTTGTTTCTTTGTCAATAAAGTTTCCTCAAAAACTGGTAGGTTTCTGATTGATTTGTTTCTAATTATTTCCATTTGGCAGTAAACACAAAGTATTAGACAAAATGTAAGCTCTCCTTTATTTCTTTACCTCTCCCCTCAATGTCCCTTCCTCTCTCAAATTACTGATGGCTGCGTTGAGGTGATCTAAGTGTGGAGGTAAAACTCTCAATCTGATTGTTTATGTAAAGCCATCATTTTTTTTAAACACATTCTAACAAGCTTTTTTTTCTTTCTTTCTTTCTTTCTTTCTTTCTTTTTTTAATCTCAAAGACACTTTCAAACCTGACATTCATTTGTTGAGGTCTATATTGCACTCACAGGTTTTACAAACTTTTAAAGCTCTGGACTACCACTATTCTTTTTGTTCTCCTTCTTAAATATAAAGAAATACTGCAGCGCCTGGGTGGCTCAGTCCATGGAATGTTCAACTCTTGATTTCAGCTCAGTTCGTGATCTCAGGGTCCTGAGATCAAGCTTCATAGTCAGAGGGGTGTCATTCTCTCTCCCTCTTTCTCTGCTTTTCCCCCTGTTCGTGCACACACTCTCTCTCTAAAATAAATAAATAAATATATATATATTCTTTTAAATAAAGAAATACCAAGCTATTTCACTCTTACAATACTTTTGTGATGCAGCCATCGGGAGCCATCACAGTGCAGTTGAGTCTGGTCACTTAGCATGTTGTCATCCTTGTAGATTACTGCAGCTGGTAATTTCACCAAAATGTGCTGCTTCATAACATGGTGACAGGACCCAAGGGCGGGGTACTAATTTTCATATAAATTGAAGGAATACCAGCAGTTCTGACAAGCCCTGTGATCTTAGTAGTTTAATAGAAGTTTGTTTCCAGCTCAGAAAAAGAAGAGTTAAGCTTAAGAGTAATCCCGCTCCATTTTGTCATTCACACACAAGGCTTCTTCAGTCTCTCGGGTGTCTTACTCTATTTTAAGAGTGCAGGATCCTGTGGGAGTCTTTCATGGGATGGCCCTTGGTAGAGTTTTTACCACCTTCAGCCATATTCCTTTGGCGAGAACTTAGTGATCATCATTGCAGCTGCAAGAAGGGGAAGGAAAGGTAACACAGCTGAATGTCCAGGAGGAAAGAAATAATTTTGGTAAACATGAGCCGGGTGTTATCTTAACTGCTAAAACAAAATAAACACTTTACAGTTCAACTTTCAGTTAATTTTAGCTGCCTGTTGAAGTTAGGATACAGTCTGAATATAAAGAAGGATAAAGACACAATTTGGCTCTTTAAAAAAAAATTATTTTACCAAAAAATAAGATAAGAAGTTAATATGAAAAACGTATCCATGGGGGCACCTGGGTGGCTCAGTGGGTTAAAGCCTCTGCCTTCAGCTCCTGTCATGATCCCGGGGTCTTGGGATCAGGCCCTGCATCGGGCTCTCTGCTTGGCAGGGAGCCTGCTTCCCCTTCTCTCTCTGCCTGCCTCTCTGCCTACTTGGGATCTCTGTCTGTCAAATAAATAAATAAAATTTTAAAAAAAAGGAAAGAAAAAGAAAAACGTATCCATGAACAGTTTTTTTTTTTTTTTAAATGAAAGTGGTTAAATTGTCATTTACAATGTTTTAAAAACATAAGGAGTTTAAATATGTTCGTATATAGTACACCAACAGAAATTAAAACTTAAACATAGTCTTCCTCCTAGATTTAACAATTTGACAGATGCAATTCCATTTTGGGTATTTGCATTTAAAAACAGGAAAATTCTGGGTGTGCCTGGGTGGCTCAGTCAGTTAAGCATCTACCTTCAGCTCAGGTCATGATCTCAGGGTCCTGGGATCGAGCCCCACATTGGGTTCCCGACTCACAGGGTGCCTGCTTCTCCCTCTCCTCCCTGCTCATGCTCTCTCTCTCTCAAATAAATAAAATCTTAAAAAATTAAAAATTAAAAGTAAAAACAAGAAAATTCTGATTACATATACATCCCTCATAGAAGAAAAGACAATGTGTTTTCAAATACAAAGCTGAGATTCCCCAATATACTAGAAAAAGGCAAAATTGACAGTTGAAATGAAGTACTTCTCTTTCAGTAGCTGAACTTCCTGTTA
The DNA here is from genome assembly GCF_002288905.1 of Enhydra lutris kenyoni. NCBI lineage: Eukaryota > Metazoa > Chordata > Mammalia > Carnivora > Mustelidae > Enhydra > Enhydra lutris. The sequence goes on along the minus strand of NW_019154116.1, from coordinate 16,163,104 downwards.
ATTGAGGCCCTACAAAAACCCTATTAGCTAAATATTATTATGTAACAATGTCAAACCCTTAATTCCTTCAATAGTTATGTACTATGCAACTCCCATATGGGAAAAGTGTAACTTAATGAGAATTTAAGAATAAATTCTTTGAGTTGGGTTCATGGTTATCTTGTGGTACTTCTGGGATAGGCAGAATCAGCTTCACCAGTGAGCTCATGAGACAAGCAATCTCAGGCTCCATCAGCCATCTGTTTTTGTTTGTTTGTTTGTTTGTTTTTTGTTGTTTGTTTTGTTTTGTATTATTTTGTTTTGTTTTAATTTTTATTTATTTCTTTTCAGTGTTCCAGAATTCATTGTTTATGCACCACACCCAGTGCTCCATGCAATATGTGCCCTCCTTAATACCCACCACCAGGCTCACCCAACCTCCTCCCCCGCCAAAACCCTCAGTTTGTTTCTCAGAGTCCACCACCTCTCATGGTCCCTCTCCCCCTCCAATTTCTCCCAACTCACTTCTCCTTTCCATCTCCCCATGTCCTCCGTGTTATTTGCTTCACTTATTTGTGAGTAAATAAGTGAAACCATGTGATAATTGACTCTCTCTGCTTGACTTATTTCACTCAGCATAATCTCTTCCAGTCCCATCCATGTTGATACAAAAGTTGGGTATTCATCTTTTTTGATGGAGGCATAATACTCCATCAAAAGATGTGGACCATATTTTCTTTTTCCATTCATCCGTTGAAGGTCATCTTGGTTCTTTCCACAGTTTTAACAAGCCTTCTGGGTGATTCTGATGCAAGCTAAAGGTTAAGTAACACTGGTGTTGTGAGACCCTTTAGGGACAGTTATGATTTGTGAGAGAATATGCTTACTGTCCCACCCCTACCTCATCCTGAACATCTTTCTAAATCACAACAGTAAACAGTAAATTTAACAACTGAGCTTTGGCACTTTTTCTTTCATTTACCTGCTTTATGTCCTATACACATTATAAAAATAAAAATTCCTGTAGATAAGTTACAGCAGAGAAGGTCTTACAGGCATTCAGTAAGGGGATGCATAAAGTAAAATAATGTAAAAAAATTTTAGTTCAACAGATGTGTTTTTACTTCTTTCTTTATATTGAATCTGCCTCCCCCCTCCCCCCAGAAAGCCTGAAAAGATATAGTTAATGGGGAACAAATCAAAAGTAAAGATCAAGACCATAAAAGGAAGAAAGCAAGTCTGTTCATCATGATGGTAAATATAGATTATATGATTGAGAATTAGATTTTATTCTTATCTTTCTTTGAGCCAAGATTAAAAGGAAAGTATGATTAGTTACATTGAGATTGTTACTATAGAAACATAAGACATGTTTTGTTGTATATTCATAAAGATGTTGTGGAAGATATTATTAAAGACATTAAGAGATCCCAAACTCAGTAGCCTAAAGGAAGCAGGCAGATGACTTAAATAAGCAATTAGGGCTGGATGCAAAGAAATCTGGAGAAGATTGTGCTAACATGAAGATTAGAGGGCATTCTCAAGTGAGTCTGTATTTCTCAGCTCACAGAAATCATTGCCAAACTGAGTACAGACTAAATTTCACCATATCTCCAGGTGTTTTGAGAGAAGGTAGAAATCTGGATTTTTAAGAAAATCTCCAAAGGTTTTAATATTTTAAAATAAGTTATATTTCATATACATGTTGAAGAAGTGACATGTTTCTAAGTGTCCTAGACTACCCGCTAGCATTCAAGTTCTGTATTGTATCCTATTTTTTCCACAAATTCAAAAGAAAATTATTTCTGAGTTTTATATTATCAGGAACAATAACTTGTTCATATTTTGACACTATGAAATACAAAATGTGACAATGCATCCTTTTTAATCTGATGTCCAAAGACTTCAAGTCGTTCTGTCCAATTTTTGTCCACTACTAGGAAATATATAAGCCATTAGGGATTGCATTTTACATAAACTTTCATTTCCAACTTGTCTTTTTTGTGCCTCCTTTCTTTGATTATTGCATTTTAATTTTATTATATCTTTTATGGTATGTCAACTCAAATATCCCCCTAGTCTCTCAATTTGTTAAGTCCAGGTGCAATCGTGTTTACTGAGTATGAGTTAGACCACATCCGCATTGTGAACAGGGGGTTCAGGTTCTGGAGGGGTGCATCCATAGGATATTTCTGAGATTGCTTGGTGTGCCAACAGCGGTCTGAATCATCAGCCTGTGGTCCAGGAGGGCAGATGCCCGAGAGCCGCATCTGTAAGAACGAGCACAAGCATTTTTTGCTGCAGTTAAACTTGTGACACCCTAAAGTCACACCTAAAGAACACAACACATCTTGTGTTCCTGAGAATTCTGGGGACATTCTTGATGTTCCCAGAGAAATCTGTCCCTCACTGACTATGCCTGAAAACTCTAGTGGTGTAATTTTCTTTGCTCTCAGTCCTGATGAATTGTCACTTACACAGACCCAGTGTATACTTTCAGTGATACAGATCTGGACAATGATGGAACTTCAAGATGAGAGGAAATGTTTTCCTTTTCTCTGAGTCATGCTTAGTTGGGGCTTCTCCCCCCCCCAACATGATAACAGCTGAATTCCAAAGTTAAAATTCTCTGTTTCAATATGAATGATTTTTTTTCCCCCTAAAATTTCCATACAGTACCATGGTATCTGCCTTGATAATCAAAATCAGCCATGACCTATAGCAAGAATGATGATTGTTTTTTTCTCCCAGAAACAAACAAAAAAAACTAGTAATACCTTACATCTCCAAGCCTGGTGCTCCCCGACCCCCACCTTGTGTTTTATGTCGTATATTGTTATTTCTGGAAACTTTGTCCTTTTATGAAATTGTTCTGTCATTCACATCCATCCAGTTCTTTCAGATATGCTCTTATATCTTTGTATTTTCCTTCATTTGGCAGAGAAGTGCTGAAATAAATGGATTTGGATTCTTATCTCCAGAGCTATTCTGGGCCTGTGTACTTGAGGAACGGAGCATGTTTTAGTTTTCTATTTCTGCATAATGAATTAGCACACTTTTAGGCACTTGAAAGCAAACCCATTTATTATCTCTTAGTTTCCATGCATTAGAAGTCAGGGACTGCTTAACAAGGTCTCTGCTCAAGGTCTTACAAGGCTGCAGACCTTGACTGTGTTCTCACCTGAAATCTTGACTAGTTTAAAAAAAAAAAAAATCCTTTTCAGCTCATTTAGGTTATTGGCAGAATTCATTTTCTTCTGGCTATAGAAATCATGGTGGCTTGTTTTTTTCAGTCAGTGAGAGTTTATCTGACTTCCCTCTGTCCTTTTACTTGATTAAGACAGACCCACTCAGGATAATCTCCCTTTAGAACACATCAAGCCAACTAATCTAGGATCTCGGTTAAATTTGCAAAATCCTTTAACTTTTACCATGTAAATGAATTATAGCCATAATTTATTGACTGGAAGCCATTAACAGATTATGCCTGCACTCAAGGGAAGGAGACAACTCATTGGGTATGTCTGCCACAGGGAGCTTCTTAACTCTCTCTCTCTCTCTATATATATATATATAATTTTATTTATTTTTTAAGAGAGAGAGCAGAAGCAGTGTGAGGGGCAGAGGGAGAGGAAGCAGACTCCCCGCTGAACAGGGAGCCCAGTGTGGCCCTACCCCAAGACCCTGGAATTATGACCTAAGCAAAGGCAGCCTCCCAACCAGCAGAGCCACCCAGGCACCCTACCTGTATTTTAATACAGATAGTGATTGATTCATCCAACAATAGACTCTTAGCAGTAGAGTCTTACCCTGCTAGATCTGTTGTTATATTTGTGTTTGAATAAGATATTTAAATACATTATGGTCTAAATTAAATAATTAATTACTCAAATATAAACTCCAAAAATAATTGTATGAAACCATTTCCAGTTTCCATTAACTGAAAGGGCTTGGGTCTCCAGTTTCCAATGAGACATAAGATTTCCCAAACATGCCCTATCTCCTTTTATTTTTACAAAAATCCAATGAAGTATCTTCTTATGTTAGTAAATGTAAAGAGGTTATGAAACATGCCCAATTTGAGGAATATAATATGCCCTAGAAGTTTGGAATACAAGTTTCTTTTCTCTGGAGTCTATGTTAGAATGTTAGGCTCTGGTTCCTCTTCTTGGATGATGCTGTCTTTGCGATTAAAAAAAAAAACTGAAGAGGTCATGAAGAAAGATTAAAAGACAGAAAAAATAATGATGCGATAACTTTATGAACAGATAAAAAGACTTTAGTGTATTGTATCAGTTGAACTACAGAATTTTTAAACTAAAATAAGCATGGGGCTAACTCTTGATTTGCTATTTTACTATTTACTGTGTGCTGGTTTTATGCCAGACAGTGTTTAAATTCTGAGAATACAAAGATGATACCCTGATCACCAATAATGAATTAAAAAGAGCAAAAATTAACTGAGGGGTGTGTTACGTTAAGCAAAATAAGTGAGTCAGAGAAAGACAAATACCATATGATTTCACTGATATGTGGAATTTAAGAAACAAAAAAGATGAACATATGGGAGGGGGAAGAATGAGAGAGAGAGAGAAACAAACATAAGAGACTCTTAACTGTAGAGAACAAACTGAGGCATCATGGAGGGAGGGGGATGGGCTACATGGGTGAGGGGCATTATGGATGGCACTTGTTATGATGACCACTGGGTGTTATATGTTGGTGAAGAACCGCTGAATTGTATTCCTGAAACCAATATTGCACAGTATGTTAACTTACTAGAATTTAAATAAAAATTTGAAAAAAAATTAAGAGGACAAAATCAAAACAAAACAAAAATATAATTTAGAAAATTGGATTTTGAATTTTGGAGCCATGTGATAACAGAATAGAATGATTATTCTACTCACAAGTTACCGAGCTGTGATGAGTTATTCAACCTTGCCACAGCTGTGGATGATATATTAGTGCCCACCTCCTAGGATTATTGTAAAGCTATAAAGAAATAATTCAGAGTGAGTATTTAGTATATATATATATATATATTTGTATATATATATATATATACACACACTGCATATAATATAGTAATAAATACCAGGTAAAGAAAATAACCATGATGATGGTAATTACAAGAATAATAGCAGTAGTGAACTCTAAATAGGAAATTTACTTCTTTAAATTTTTTAAAACATGAAATTTAGTGCTCCGTGAAAGAAGCAAACAAAGGAAAATTGGCTAAAATATATAATGCTGATAAAGTTGTTGTATGTAGGGGTAAGTCTGGCCCATGGTTGTATATTGTTGGACTAACATTATTTCTACATCTATGATGATTAAAATGGGCTGAGACTTTCAACTGTGAAACATCTGGTTTTCCAGAGTCCACATTCACATTGATTACCTATTTTACTATATATGCCTGGGCATTTAAGCATTTTGAATCACCACCTTTGAAATATAAGTGCTTAATGGTTTTTATTAGGGCCTAGACTTATGGCACAATAAAAACATAAATCACCCAAGGGAATACATGGCTCTAATTGAAGGAATGTCATTCTATGCAAATATTTGAGGAATTCTGAAAATTTCATAACAATGGCATTACTCCATAGCTGAGCTAACAGAATATCATATAACAAAATCAAAATCTAAATAATCTTGTATTATCAAAAGGAGAGAGTAAAACACTCATAAAAAAATATATTATGGAAAAACAACAACAAATCAACCTTTGATTTGGAATATCTAGAAAAATCTTTTCTCACCAAATTGTATTGGGCTAGCACAAAAAAACAGACCAATTTACAGCAACAAACTGTATCCCCATCAACAACTAATAAAATCTAGGAGAGTGAAAATGTACCACCTTTTAAAACAAGACCTACATGGTCTCTCTCTCTCTCTCTTTTAAGAACTACATGATTTCTAAGTAACTAAAATGATGCTGACATTCCTCACAGAATCATGAAATCAACTCAGAGTTAGGGCATGGTGTATATTGGTTATCAAAAGAGCTATGAATCAACTCATTTTCCTTACCTACATAAGATTTCATATACATCTACAACTAAGACATATTTGTATGTTGCTAATATTAACATGTTCATTTGACTTATCAAATGGTTTATACAAACATACAAACTTTTATTCAGAATACCAGAGTTTAATGTTAAAACATTTTGCGTGCTCCTCAAAATCTGAAGAACGACTTTGCCTCGTGAATAACTAGAAGTAAAAAACATTAACGATTACAATTGTGAGACTGCAATATTAATACATTAATTTTTCTAGCAAATCTCACAGGAAGGAACATCATCAACTGGTAGGAAAAGTTGAGATTTTCCCATTAATAGTTGGGGAAGTGGTAAAACAGGATTATCTTGAAACGTGAATTTAAATAGAATTGCCCATTGATCCCTCCAGATACCTTAGTCCAGATAACAGTATTACCTAATAACTGATTGAGTGAAACCACTAATGCCATATATTTAGATGTAAGCTACCTTTTCGTTTATGAAATGGATTATTTTATTGAATCCTCACTTCTTCCTCTCAGGTATAGCAAATCATAAATAAGAGCAAAAGTTTTATTGTTAGCAATTCTGGATAGAGTTATTATCAGTCATAAATAAGAGCAAAAGTTTTATTGTTAGCAATTCTGGATAGAGTTATGATCATTAAAATCAGAGCAAATATACATGTTACAAAGGAAAATTGTTAGTTTTTTGGAAGAGAATATCAAAAATAACTTGTACATTGTACTTATAATCAAAAGATGCCTATAATATTCCTTTGGGTGGATCACCCCACAGATGACATGACAAGATGTTCAACATTGACCACTGATGCTCTGGGGTTATATAGGATGAAATTAACACCAAGTAGTCTGGGACTCTGCCTATCACAACTGTATGCTGATTAATGTGCTAAATTCTTAATTGTAGGATGACACTACTAAGTTTCAGTGTCTAAGCAAGGTTAATAAATTAGTAATTCTCTGCTTATTTTTGAAAATATAGGCACACCAAAGCAGTATACACAGCATAGTGCAGTAAAGTAAGCAAAGTCACGTTTTAAATTTTTATTTCCTCTATACATGGCCTTGACACCTGCTGTGTCACTTATAAGTTTAGGTTTCTTGTCTTTTTTTCTTTTTCTTTTCTTTCCTTTTTTTTTTTTTTTTTTTGAGAGAGAGAGGGCCTGTTGTGGGGGTTGTGGGAGATGGACAGAGGGACAGAGGGAGAACGAGAATCTTAAGCAAGCTCCACGCCGAACAAGGCACTCCCATCTCAGTACCCTGAGATCATGACCTGAGCCAAAATCAAGAATCAGACACTTAACTGACTGCTCCAAGTTTCTTATTCCTTAATGATGCTTTGGTCATACTCCACAATTTTTCTGACCACTTTTAGTTATACAGTCTTCTCTTTTTTAAGGTTAGTAGAAAACATTAAACTCAAAATCAAATGTAATCTGTTTCTGTCTTAACCACGTGCTTACTGCTCCCATTTTTTTCCTCTTCTCATCCCATATTCTCCATGTCCGTTCTCTATGCCTGCTGTGCAGACATGAGCCGGAACTCTCATACTTTGACTGACTAGGCTGTAATATGGGGTTTTATTCTTTTTTTTTTCTGTGGCCTCTGTGGATTGCGTATTCAGAAAGAATAGCCATGGAGATGGACACACATTTATGTTGGAGGATATTCCAACTTTCCGAGTTCAGTCTCTTTCCATCAGAAAACCCTAAGGATGTGATGGTCTCGCTTCATATAACATGCATGGTTTTCATGAGGTGATGGGTTTCTTTCTGGCATCACACCCCAACTTATTTTTAAATCAATGTACTTGAAGTGATATAGCCCCAGAATAAAATATAGTAAAATCAGTTGAAAATGTATATAGATATATGTGTAACCTAGTGTGACCTATGCCCTTCTCTGAGGTCTAGATTGTGACACATTTTTATAATATGTCTGGATAATGATTCTCTGCTCTTTAAAATATTAATCATGTTGGCTCCTCTAGCTATCTCTACTTGGGCCAGTACCCAAGTCATCATAAATAAAGCCTATGAGTTGGATCTACACAGAAATAGGAGCTGGTGTAGGAGGTGGTGAATTTGGGGAAATAGAGGAAAAGTAGTGGAAAATCATGCATCATTAATTTTTGAACCTGTATTTTATACTAATATTATTATATTTCACTTGAAATATAATTATTTATATCAGGAAAATAATATGGTATAGTACTAAATATATTTTTAAGTAAACAGATCATTCATAATCAGTAAATATGGGTTAGCTATGTCACCTATATGTATGTCGTATTTCATATTTGGTATTTTAAGATAAGACTCTTTATGAATAAACCACATTAGTAGGACATTATGTCATTCATAAAAACAACAAGTAAGCCACCGTAGAATAAGTTGTATTCCAAGCTTTTGCTTTATACAAAATGTCTGAGATACATTAGAAATGCCGCATATATGTCTTCTAAAAATGTACAAAGGATGAGTAGATATTTATGTTGATTTTGAATATTTTTCCATCACTTTATTGTGTGTGTTCCTTTACTTTCTAATTATCTTATGTCTGTACATTTAATTTTATTCAATTCACAGAACTTTTTTTTTTTTAAGATTTTATTTATTTATTTGACAGACAGAGATCACAAGTAGGCACAGAGGCAGAGAGAGAGAAGGGGGAAGCAAGCTCCCCGCCGAGCAGAGAGTCCGATGTGGGGCTCGATCCCAGGACCCTGGGATTATGACCTGAGCCGAAGGCAGAGGCTTTAACCCACTGAGCCACCCGGCGCCCCCCAATTCACAGAACTTTTTGTAAGGTATTTTCCTGGCAGTGTTAGCGACATGAAGTAAAATAGGAATCTGATTTTTTCTATGATATCAATTTCAGTGTTCTTTTAGAATTAAGTATCAAATCATATCATGGAAATGTTTATTTTGAAAGGCTGGAGGAGTGTTGGCTAAGTTCTTTTTCTACATGCTGACCCACTTGCTTGGATTGTCTATTAGATAGAATGGTTCTATAATTTATCGTCCAAACCCAAGCACTTTTTTCCCCAAGTTTTTATTTAAATTCCACTTAACATACAGTATAATACTAGTTTCAGGTATAGAATTTAGTGATTCATCACTTACGTACAATACCCGGTGTTCACCACAAGTGCCCTCCTTAATATGTATCACCCATTTAACCCATCCCCCACCAACTTCCCCTCCAGCAACTCTCTGTTTGTTCTCTACAGTGGAGTCTGTTTTCTGGTTTGCTTCTTTCTCTTTTATACCCCTTGTCCAAATGCTTTGCTTCTTAAATTCCACGTGTGAGTGAAATCATATGCTATTTGTCTTTCTGTGACTGACTTATTTCACTTAGCATAATACACTCTAGCTCTATCCAAGTCAGTACAAATGGCAAGGTTTCAATCATTTGTATGGCTGAGTAATATTCCATTGTATATACATACACCACTTCGTCTTTGTCCATTTATCAGTCGGTGGACATTTGGGTTGTTTCCATAATTTGGTTATTGATGATAAGGCTGCTATAAACATCGGGGTACATGTATTTCTTTGAAGCAGTATTTTTGTATCCCGCAAGTAAATATCTAGTAGTACAATTGCTGGATTGTAAAGTAGTTCTATTTTTAACTTTATGAGGAAGCTACATGCTGTTCTACATAGTGGCTGCACTAGTTTGCATTCCTACCCACAGTACAAGAGGGTTTCCCTTTCTCTACATCCTCGCCAACACTTGTTTCCTGTGTTGTTTATTTTAGCCGTTCTGACAGGTGTGAGGTGATATCTCATTGTAGTTTTGATTTTCATTTCCCTGATGGTGAGTGATGCTGAGCATCTTTTTATATGTCTGTTAGCTGTCTGTATATCTTCTTTGGAGAAATGTCCATTCATGTCTTCTGCCCATTTTTAAACTGGATTTTTTTTTGGCGGGGGGGGGTTGTTGTAAGTTATTTATATATTTTAAATACTAACCCTCTATTGAATAAGTCATTAGCAAATAACATCTTCTCCCATTCTGAAGGTTGCCTTTTAGATATGTTGTTCATTTACTTCTCTGTGCAGAAGCTTTTTATCTTGATGAAGTGACAATAGTTTATTTTTGCTTTTCTTTCCCTTGCCTCAGGAGACGTATCTAGTCAGAAGATGCTACAGCCAAAGTCAAAGACATTATTCCTTGGACCCTCTTTGGTGTAGGAAAGTGGCCCAGTTTCATTCTTTTGCATGTTACTGTCCAGTTTTCCTAACACCTTTTTTGGAAGAGACTGTCTTTTTTCTGTTTTTATTCTTTCCTGTTTTGTCAAAGATTAGTTAACCATAAAGTTATAGGTTCATTTTGGGGTTCTCTCTTCTGTTCCATTCATCTGTGTGTCTTTTCTTGTGTCAGTACCATGCCGTCTTGAGCACTATACCTTTGTAATGTAACTTGAAGTCTAGAATTATGATGCCTCCGGCTTTGCTTTTCTTTTTCAAGATTGATTTTGCTGTTTGGGGTCTTTTGTGGTTCCATACACATTTTAAGATTGTTCTCCTTCTGTGAAAAGTGCTCAAACCCAGACACTTCTAAATGTAAAATGGGGAAATATTAATCATGTTAGGATACCAAGAATGAAATGGAACTGTCCAGGGCAAACTAGGATGTAGTCCCCTACTGAGAAACCCTGAACCAAAAATAGGAAATTCTCTCTTGCATTTTTCCCTGATACCTTAAATGCTGTCCTGCTTACCTGGTTCAGGTTCTCCGCACTTTTGTGCTTTACTCATCTTGTCTTTGCAACTGGCATCTCTCTCTCTTTCTTTGAGTATTGGACAAAACTTAGTTAAATGCCTTTCTTCTTGGCAACTCCAAATGATGTCCAGCAGCACAAGATTGTCTTCTGCTTGCAGGCTGAATTTAGCAGTCACTATATGCCTGCTGGGTTTTCCTAGATGTTGGGTTTTGTAAGGACATGTTTCCTTCTTGACAGGATAATAATTTGATTTTACTGATTATGTGTTCTTCATACACAATCTCCATTCCAAACTTACTGCTCTTGGAGTTTTATTTTAGAAATGCCTCAAGGCATAGTTAGTTTTGTAGCTAGAAAATGCTTTATGTGTTTTAAGAGACTTGATTTTTGTTTTCAAGAGCAATTGTGGAGAACTCTATGCCTTAAAGGGTGAGAAGGTGTTTGTTTATATTTTTGTTTTTTCCATATACCCAGATTTGGCAAAGATGCTGCTGGGTATGGCAGGGAGAAAGCAAAAGAGGAAGCATAAAGTTAAAACTCAAGGTAGAGGTGTCTGAAATAGTCATGGTTGCTATTATCCCTGAACATCGTGTAGAAACACAACTGAAAAAGGGTAGAAACATTTGTTGATTCAGTGGTTCAGGTGTCTTAACCTGTTTCCTACGTGGATCCTATGGAAACAAGTTTTGTCCATTGAATACCGACATGCCTGATAATGCATAAGGAGAAGAGGGTGGGAGTCAAACCTTCTTTCTTCATTTTTAGCAGCACATAGGAGCTGTCAGATATGAGCCAATTTCCCACTTCCCCAAAAGGAGTACACGGGTAGCACAAAAATACTGAGGAGCTTTGAGATACGTCAAAGACAGCAGGAGTCCTGCAAGGAGGCCCACCCAAAGATACACTAGGGATATGGAATTCTTCTTGGAAATAAGTTGGAATGTTTGCCTCAGCGTGGGGAAGAGATGACTCCCTGAGTACCTGACACTAGGTACTCTTCTGCTGTCCCCACCTGTCACCTTGAAAAGTGTAGAATCCAGAAAATACTATTTTAATTTGCATAGACAGAATTTATCAGGATTTGAGTCAATTCAATATTGAAATAGATATTATGGCTTTTTTTTTTAAGATAAAAGCTACATTTTCTGTACATCTGGCTATAGATTTTACATCAGACAACTTTTCAAATTGAGAGAAAAAGGATTAAGAATGCAAAGATACTACATAGCTATGATTTGCCAGGTTCTGTGTTTGGTATTTTACATATATTATCTCATTAGTCCTTCAAAATAAGTCATATTTAATATTATTCAGAATTCCCACAAAAAAATGTGGCTTTATTTAAGGACTTGCCAACAGTTTATTTTGTGATGCAGTCCTAAGGAACACGTGTGGGCAGTAGAAAGAATGAACCAGGGCAAAAAGAAAAGCTAAGAGTGTCTTATGGAGCTGGCACTGTGGGAAGCTGTGACTTGATCCAGCTGGGATCCTGAGGAAGTGTGGAGAAAGTACTTCAGATTGTCTGCCCAAGGCCCGAGGGCAGGAATGCTGTGTTGTCCATCATATGACATTTCCTCATTGGCTGTGTTCTCCCTCTTCTAAGTTTGTGCCAGAAGGGCTGAGTTGGGTCTCCTGGTGTCCACATGCATGAGTGGCAGAAAATCCTGGAACAGAAAACAAGACATATGCTAAGCAGCTAAGGCAAGGCACTGCTTAGTTTAAATCTGAGCACAGCTGGCTGCTACAAGAGCCAGAATAAAGTTTGGTCTAGAAGATGGAAGTTAGGACATAAAAGTTGTATTGTGGATCCAGAGCCGGTTTCCTGAGAATGCAACCAGGATATTCACACAAGGTTCTGTGCTCAGAAAGCCCCTGATTTTGAGAATTAATATTCTGTGAAATTCTTATGAATGTTATATTTGAATTTGTATTTTATAAGTGACATTATATGGGTCAATGGAGCGTGCACTGGGATTGGAGTATAAGCTCACACTGGATCCCACTCTCCCCAGAGTCCCCATGTGGCTGCCTGATTGGAGGCTGCCCACTCCCTTCCCTCTAGTGCCCTGAGCACCATCAGGCTTTATGCTCCTGCTCTTTTCCATCTTCAGACTCCTGCCGCCTTCTGTCTGGGATGATGACTGGATTGCATTGGTGAGTGGATTAGGGAGGATTCTGTTCTGTCATTGTCCTCTGTCCCAGTGGATGTGTGGTGATGGGCACAGAGAGCTGTCCATATGCCTTGGGGAGGAGGACAGGGAAGTTGCTATTCTATCCCTGGTGTCATGGATTGAACGTTTGGATAGGAGACTCTGTGAGGTCTCCTGAGCACCCTCTGTATTAACCAGGTTTTCTAGTTTCTGAATCTGATGAAGTGTTATTTTCTAGCCCAGATTGTTGTCTTTTGACAGCTGGAAAATAACACTTCACTCTCAAGCTAGATGAAGCACGTGTCAAGATAGATAAAGCAGGTCGAGAAGGGAGGTATGTACTTCACACTGGTTATTTTGCAAATGAAAATCAGAGTCTCCTTTACTAACTCTAGGAATACATTAACCTTGGTTGGACAGTCCCTCCTTAGTCCACAAGCTGCCAGATATCAAAACTTCAGATACACATCATCAGCCACAGAAACTAGAAAACCTGGTTAATACAGGGGGCAAGTCAATCTTTCTTCCCACAGTCCCAAACTACTACAGCCAGGTGAATCTTTTTTTTTAAAGATTTTATTTATTTATTTGACAAAGATCACAAGTAGGCAGAGAGGCAGTCAGAGAGAGAGGAGGAAGCAGGCTCCCTACTGAGCAGAGAGCCCAATGTGGGGCTCGATCCCAGGATTCTGGGATCATGACCTGAGCCAAAGGCAGAGGCTTTAACCCACTGAGCCACCCAGGCGGCCCCAACCAGTAAATCTTATGTGAGTCTTACAAACTACGATGTACTGTGTCTGGATTGAGGGTGCTCAGGGGAGGACCACCGACAGGAGGCGACACCAGGTGATCATGGGGTTAGTCCTCCCCACACTAGGAGCCCACTGAAATCTTTTCAGCGAACCAATCCTAAACCTATTTAGGCTACTGACCCTACTTTGCTCATTATTTTCCTAGAAAGCCGTAATAAAAGCTTTCTAGCAGTTCCCTTTGTAATCTATCTGCCTTATTCTCTCTCACCAACCAACCTCAGTGCTCTCTAATGTTGCTCTGCATGGTGTGGCATGTCCCCTACTCTTCGAAATTATGAGTAATAAACTATCTTTTTAATGGCACTCATCTCCCAATCTGTTGGCTTCACCATACCGGAACACAAATTACCCAAGTACATTTTAAAATATCCACTGGCTAGAGCCTGACAGCATTTTCATTTTATACTGTAGCCCTGCAATTATATAACACACTCTGCAGTCCACGAACTTTATTACAAAAAGCTTTTTTTTTTTTTTAAAGATTTTATTTATTTATTTGACAGAGATCACAAGTAGGCAGAGAGGCAGGCAGAAAGAGGAGGAAACAGGCTCCCTGCTGATCAGAGAGCCTGATGTGGGGCTCGATCCCAGGACCCTGAGCTGAAGGCAGAGGCTTAACCCACTGAGCCACTCAGGCACCCCTAATACAGATAGCTTTAAGACTCTTGCTTAAAGTCATGCCTGTTAAGTGTCAGGGCTTAGATTCTAGTCTAATTCTATTTTCTTTGAAGTTTTCTTCTGCTTGTACCACTTTGCCTGCACTGCTAAAGTCCATTCACTTAAGAGGCAATAAAATAATATGGGTTGAGGGAGTAAAGTTGGTATATAGTGTTAAAATAAAGAATATACACACAGATTCCAAAGTGTTAAATGGAAAGAACAAATCTACCATTTGGCTAGTGTCCTCCTACCTCATAAGTGACTTTTGGTAAAAATTACCTTTATCCACTGCATCCAGTGAAATAGTACAATATTTGTAAGGTTTGGGGATTTTTGAATCATATGTATACTAATAGGAACCCCCCCCCCCCCCCCTTTGATTTGACTTACACTACATCTCTTGGGAGTATAGAGGAGGAAAAATAATTCTCCCACTATTTTCTGAGGTTCTTGGCCGAGAACTTGTAATAAAAGAAAAACTGAGGAAAAATAAATAAAAGTTTATCAACATGTTGGTGACCTTAAAAAAAAAAAAAGGAGAGATAGAGAGCCAGCTATTTTGCCAGCAAATTTTGTTTTTTTTTTTTTTTTTGGCATCAGCAGAGGAATTGCGATTTAGGACAAGCAAATGATGGCAAACCGTACATAAGTCTGGAGAACAGAGCCTAGGAGCTTGCTTCTCTGGAGGAAGTTGGGAGGGCTGTTTTGGAGAGTTCACAGGGACAGCTTCTCATTGGCTGAGCTGTTTCTGGGGGAGGAGCAACTGGTTCTTCCTCTTGTGCATATAAAGTAAACTTCCTCCTGTTTGGTGGCAATGTGTGAGAGCGCCCCCTTCAGGGCTTCCTAGCTCAATTTTTGGTAAGGGTTCTTATATTTTCACAATGTATACCACTTGTATATATGAGAGATACCCTGGAAAACTGAGTAAATCCCCATAGTGGTTCAAATCATCATCTAAACATCATTTAACATTGTTATTTAAAAATCTTGATCCTGAATGTTGTTTTTTCCTTACTATCTTGATTTATATTTGTCATGATGCTCTTAACCAGGCAAACATGAGCACTTCTATGTCGCACAAATTACACCACATGTTTTAAAGCCATTATATGTTTTGCATGTTCACAAGACCCAGCTTGTGTCAGCTGCATCTCATCATTTCACACTGAAGAAACTAAAACTCAGAGAAGTCCATTTACAAGTTGAAATTTGCTCCAGTCCTAAGTGATAGACTGGCTTCACAAACAATAATCTTAAATCACATGGTTTAATTTTAAATTTTATTTATGCTGTCACTCATGGACAATGGCAAAATTGCCTCAATTTTGTAATCCAGGACTAATTATTTTGCTACAATGAGAAGAACAAAATTTAGTTTGTGGTTATATTACTTTTGTAGGAACACCATAACAAAACGCCATGGGCTGGGTACCTCAAATAACAGAAATATACTTTTTCACATTTTTGGAGGCTGGAAGTCCAAGTCAGGCTTCTGGTAGGAGTTTCTTTCTCCTGAGGTCTCTCTCCTGGGCTTGTAGGTGGTCTCCTTCTCACTGCTTCTTCACAGGAAAAAACAAATTTCATCTTAAAAAGACAGCAGGGCCCATTCCAACCGCTTTTTAACTTAATCATCTTTTTAAAGGGCTTTCCTCCATAAAGTTATATTCTGATATACTGGTTGTTTAGACTTTAACATATGAATCTGGGAGTGGGGCAAAATTTAGCCTTTAACAGTGGTCTCTTAAGAAACTTTGGTTCCATAATTCCAACTTTGAACTCACTGTATTTCAGCAGTATCTGGTATTAGGAAGATGTGCAGCTTATCATCATTATAGATGCTAGTGTGTATTTACACATGTTCCCAGCCTTGTAACTTTTTATAGCAAGATTGCTAATGAGTTTTCAACATCATAAATAGGATACACTGTCATTTTAGGTTTATAATATTTAGGGGCAGTATTTCTTAAACACTAGTGAATATCGGAATCACTTTCTGAAATAGACCCTTGGCCCCATCTCCAGAGATATACTAAGTCTGGAGTGGTATCTGAGAATAGAACACAATTTAAATGGCAAAATACAAAGACATACACACTGACTCAAGTAATTTTTTTAAAATTTTTATCCCAAGAAATGTCATGAATTCATTTAACATATTTGTTGAAACAAAATGAAACCTTGAGATAATTAATAGGAAAAGTCTTTTGTAGTGAGCATTCCCTTGGTTTTAAGCAAACATAATTCCTCTTACTATAGAAAAGAATAACCTTGCCTTTTCCACCACTATCCCTAAATTATTCTCTTTGTCTAAAAACCATCTTGAATATATCATAAGTGAATTATCAGTTTGATTTTTTTTCTTTTTTATAATCTGGCTTCCCAAATATAGTAACTTCTTAATCTACATGATAGCTGATAAGCTCTTATTTGTTTTCATGTCATTAAATCAACATGCAATTTTATCTGTTATAGATAAAGAGGATAGTAATTATTAAAACATTACTGCTGAAAAACATACTGTGTTTTGAGGATCAGGCACAGCTGGGAGCTGCACACCACCTCAAGCACCAGATGCTCCATTCCTTGTCATTTGTTTAGAATTATTTACACACGTGGATGGGTGAGCAGAAGGGTGGAGAAGCACCAAACACTCTTAATATTTCAAAATTTGTTATTTTTTTAGATAATTTAAAAAAGGAAAATGAAATACATACAAGAAAATACCTCCTTTCTTTCCAGTGTGTTCTGCCTAGTTTCCAGTCTTCCTCAAATGGGAGATACCATAAATTTATCATATATTCTTTTGAAGATATTTTGGCATAAAGAAGTAAATATAAATGTATACTTTGTCTCACTTTTAAGAATATTTAATGGCATACTATACTATTCTAAAACTATCTTCTTTTAATGAAATATATTGGAGATTTTTCCTATCCCTATATAAGGTTATGCCTAATGTTTCATTGCATCAACCTCATAATCCCTTTTAACAGTTGTATGTAGATAGACAGTAATAGGTAATAATAGGTTACATTTGCTGTAAAAAAAAAATCCATGTAACAAGGTGTTAAAATTGTGTGAATATCATTTTCTTCGTATGTAATTTCTACATAAAAAGTTCCTCATAGGACTGGAAAAGATTATGCTGACTACCTTCTGTTATTGTATTCAATTTTAAATCATATATCTTAGTCTGTAGGACAACTCACTGAAGTAGAATTTATTAGTCAAACAATATACCTTTTATGACTTTTGTAGAAATTGACAAATTGTCCTCAAAGGGATTGACCCATTTTACATAACCATAAGCCTCCCACAGTCTTGCAACTGAGTTAGCAAACCTGTGGATTTTTTATAGTCTATTGGGTGAGAAATTAGATGTCAATGTAGTTTTAATTTCTATGTTTCTTATTAGGAGATTGATGATTTTCTTAATACGTTTAAAACCTTGTTATGTTTTTTTCCCAGTGATTTGTTCATTATGTATTTTGCCTATTTGGGGAGATGAGTTTACTGAGCACTTTGCTTGCTTTGCTTACCATAATTATGCTATGTAGATATTTTCAGATTTTATGAATTGATTTTTAACAGGCTTTTCTTTTGATTCCATGGGTTAAAAAAAAACTCCCACATTATAGCCTAGTATATTTATGTGGCTAAGACTATAGTTATCCAGATTAGTTGTTTATGAAATGCAAGAATCTTCATCTCTTTCCAAAGACAGATTGCTTTTAGGAAATCTGTCGTGTGTGTGTGTGTGTGTGTGTGTGTGTGTGTGTGTGTGTGGTTCTGGATGCTGTCTTGGCTTCTCGGCTTTTTCTGAATCATATTGAGCTCTGAACGGTTTTTCTATCAACCTGGTACCTTCCTCCCACCCAGTGTACCATTACAGACAAGGTTTTACACTTGGGCGTGTATACTCACCCTCAGTTTATTTTTGCTGAGATTTATTATTAACGACTCCACTTGCTTTTGACATCTCTTTCAAGTGTTCTTTGCCTCTATTCCCTTTCATGTAGTACATGGAAATTACTTTAGTTCATTTCTATAGTTTTTGGAAGCCCTTACATGCAATTTAATTAATTCTATACATATAATTTAATTAATTAATAGAATAATAATTGATTCTATTCAATTAATTGAGTTCATAAGTATAGGACCCTGATCTGATAGGTTCATTGTCCTTATTAAAATGAACACCCCCCCAGGAAACAAACAAACAAACACAAGAAAGATGTTCTCTCTTCCTCTCTCCTGTGCACATGAAACAAGGGAAGGCCATGTGAGACATATGGAGAAGGCTACAAGCTAGGAAGAGAGCTTTTTACCAGAAACTGAATTAGCTAGATTGAGCTAGCTATTGTTTAAACCTCCTACTCTGTGGTATTTTGTTAGAATAGTCCCAGCTGACTTGCTCATATGCAGCTCATAGTTCTATGGGAAAAGACATCGGTAATTTGTTTGTTGTCTTCCCTTGATCATGTTGTTGCACTTAATGCTTTTTAGTATAATTCATTTGGGTATGGAAGTACTATTTATATATATGTCGAGTTTTTTATCAGATAATTCTGTGATAATTCTATTTAAAAGTTGAGTTATCAATAGTCTTTGTTGCCATTGATTATTGGACAAAAGCACATGTATTCTGTTTAGCCAAAATGGCTTTATAGGGACCATTGCTAAGATTCTTACGTTTTAAAATCAGCTATTGGATGAGAGATAGTGCATGAGTTTTCACAGACGTGAACAGGACTATTGAGTAAATTTCAATAGGAAAATAAGAGAATATCTTTGACCTCTTTGATTCCTCACCAAAGTAGAAATATTGTGGTATATCATGGCTTACACTGTCCATGATGAATTGGAAATGTTGAATCCTGAGGTAGATAATGGGATCTCGAGAATATATGAGGTTAAATATCGGTATTAGAGCAGATATGAAACAAAAAAATTTTTGGACCTCATGATTATCCTATGTGGGTGTATGTACTCAAATGTGAATCCACATGGTATAGCCCTGCAGGCAGATATCTTACAACTATTTGTTTGTCCTCCCCAAAAGATTCCATTCTTATAGAATACTCATAGTTTTACTGGTAATATTATTATTTTTACTAATTACAATTTACAAATTTATATAGGCAGGGCTCTTAAGAGACATTATATCATGTAATAATTTTTCCAATCATACTGAATGGTGTTGCCATGTTTATTTCGAGTAGGCAAACTCAGTCCAGCAGAAGTTAGTTCACTCAGATAAACCAATTTATTAATGTTTAGTGACAGAGCCAAGACTCAAGCTTAGATCAGCCTGACTCCAAAGCTTTTCTTTTCAAGTTTACCACCTGACTAATCCAGATAGGATTCTTCTCTAGGTTCTTCTCTAGGAAGAATGAGGTATATAATGAAGAATTTGGGGGCGCCTGGGTGGCTCAGTGGGTTAAGCCTCTGCCTTCGGCTCAGGTCATGATCTCAGGGTCCTGGGATCGAGCCCCGCATCGGGCTCTCTGCTCAGCGGGGAGCCTGCTTTCTCCTCTCTCTCTATGCCTGCCTCTCTGCCTACTTGTGATCTCTCTCTCTTTGTTTCAAATAAATAAATAAAATCTTTAAAAAAAAATGAAGAATTTGTTCTCTATTTTGATAATTTATAAATTTAACATGATGTGGGTAAAATATTATGAACACTTCTTTTCTCTTCCTATTTAGCTACATCTTAAATGAGCTTAGTTATCTATACATACGAAACCATGCTAATAAAGACACATTACTTTGTACTGCTTCTTTAAAAATCATGTTTCACAGAATATTCTGTCAGCCAATAAACCAAAAGCCCTTGTTTTCTTTTTGTTTAAACTCACAAATTTTAAATTAATTGTTTTGAAACAAAAGAGGATTGCTGTCTACTAATCTGGATTTCTGCTTTTCAAACATACCATGTCTATATGTTCACCATTCAATATTGAAATTATTGTACATTCTTAAAATTGTGTGATATGTGGTGGTTAAAAATAATAAGCCAGGTCTATAATAAACATAAAATGCAGTTATTATTATGGCCAAAAACAATTGCAAAATACTAATATGAATTCAAAAAAGTATCAATTTAGCTTTTTTCCTTTATGCTCTGTTGATATACCTAATACTTATTATAATTTGTCTTCAACATTATAGATGCATATTAATTTTTATATGTGGAAAGTAGAACTGAGCATCAGAGGAAGAAACTTATTATGATTTTTGCTTTTCCCTTTATATAACACTTTTATAATAAAAGCAAATAATAAAATCATCATCATAATATTCTCAGGATAAAAATCTAGACCTAGAGAATATATTTTTAATTATTTGGAAAGTGAATATAAACACCTTTTGAATATTCCAGATAAAGATATATTTGCTGAAAAACCTCTATAGGACCACAAAGTAGCTATTGTATTAACAGTGTGGCAAATTCCCCATGTAAACATATCAGCATATTATCTAATAATACTCTGGAGGACCTTATAGGGTTTTGTTGTTTTGCTTTCACATAATGCAACAAAGTTATATTTTAGTAGCCTACAAGAGTTAACTGGAATGTCCACAGGGACTTTAATACAAATGGGAGACCCTTTTATATATCCAGTCTTTTAAATGATTATATTATGCAAACATATTACCTACTTTATTCTCTAATTGCTAAAAGCTATAAAAGCATAAACAGGATAATGTAATAACTGGAAATATATGCAGCAAATCGCAAATAAAAACTCAATGAGTTTTAGGATATTAAAAGTAAAACCCTTTACTTTCTTAGCTACCTCAAAAATTAGATATTTAATGTCTCATTTTGTTAATAGCTTAAAAATCTCAAAGTCTTGAAAATGTTAGGATTAATCTTATTTTTATAGGTCTGAGAGATTGATAGCAAAATAGTTGAAGAAGGTCCTCTACAATTTCCCCATGTACTTTTTTTTTAAAAATAAGTCACCACAGATGAAATTTTCTATTTCATTTAAAAAAACCCTACCTATGTAGTGGTTTTTCCTAGAGTTTAACCTACTTTACCAAGATAAGAGAATCAGACTCATTTAAATTGTAGGCTCCTTAGCTCACTGAAACTATTAGAAGACATTTGAATATGTATGACTTTGATTTTTTTCTAAGCTAAGTTGTAAAGAGAAATAATGTGGGAGAAAAATCACATTTATCCTAAATATTATATACCATTGATTATCATAGTATATACATTCAGGTTTTAAATTTTTGTAGTAGTTCACTAGATATACTAAATAAAGGGCCTTCCCTATTTTTATCTTTAACATTTGTGGTTAGAAAAAATGTAACATAAAAATAAATATGAATTAAATTCTAAAGTGTGATATTCATATAACAGAATATTACTAACATATTTCAAGAGCTTATCATGAATCAGAAAGAGTACTTTATCTTGTTTTGGGTCTCATAATACTAACTACAGTTTATGGGTTAGTTACTATTATCAGATCATCCAACATCTGGGGATGAGAGTTTGCGATATTAAATAACTCACATCTCAAGGACTGATGACAGATAGTTAGAGGCATAATGATTCTAAGCCATGTCTATTTAAATCCAGTGTTGAAGAAAGGCACTGAACTCAAATAGAACTGTCTTCATACCTCAGCTTTTAGGAGAAGCTATTTCAATGCCAGAGTCTTAGTATCTTCAAGTAGAAAATGATCATAAAACTATTTAATTAAATAAGAGAATGGCTTTAAGGACATAGCCCATTGTATATCATGTGGTAGATATGTTTAAAATAATTATTTCTATACTTTACTCCATTAATACTTGCAAACATAAATTCAGTGTAAAAAATAGGTTAATGGAATCTTGGCCTTTTATCAATAAACACATTGCTTTAAGTGGTTATGCAATCCTTTCCCTTCTAAACTATTTGTTCTCTAGGCTTCTATGATACCTCACCTGCTTCCTGTCTCCACCACTACCACCAAACCACATATTTCTTCTCTTTCTTTTACAGGTTACTAATTCTTTACTTTTTTTTTTTTAATTTATTTATTTGAAAGAGAGATAGAGAAAGAGAATACACAGTTAGGAGTAGGTGCAGAGGGAGAGGGAGAGAAATCATCCAGCAGACTCCCTGCTGAATGAAGAGACTGATTCCAGACTCCAACCCAGGACCTTGAGATAACGACCTGAGCCAAAATCAAAAGTTGGTTCTTTAATTGACTGAGCCATCCAGGCACCCCTCCTAATTCTTTACTTTTAATTCTAAATGTTGAATTCCTAATACTGAGTCTTATACCCTACACTCTTTGCTACTTCAGTGTCTTCCAATATGACCTTATTAACCAATAGCCTTAAGTTACCTCAGTATCCTGCTGACATGCTAATATCTTTTCTGATTTCCCCACTGAGCTCTAGACTAGTTTAGGTGATGGCCAACTCAACATCTCCTTTTGGATACCTTATAGGTAGCATACACTTACTAAGTGAAAATAGACTACATTCTTGCCTTGTTATTCTTTAAATCTTATGATTCTATTTAAATTCTCTACCTTCTAACCCATCCACCCTCAAGACTAACACATAGTCTTAACATAAATGTATATAAATATTCTACCTGTTGAGCTAGCTGGATCTCTTTATCCTTCCTATGATAATGCCTTATATTTAGCTACCATTGTCTCCCACTTGCACTTCTGAAATAGTCTTTAGATCTGTTCTTCATTTATTTATTTATTTATTTTAAATTTTATTTTTTCAGGGTTCCAAGATTCATTGTTTATGCACCACACCCAATGCTCTCTGTAATATGTACCCTCCTTAATACTACCACCAGGCTCACCTAAACCCCTCCCCATCCTCCCCCTCAAAACCCTCAGTTTGTTTCTCGGAGTCCACAGTCTCTTATGCTTCATCATCCCCTCTGATTTCCCCCAATTCACTCTTCCTTTCCTTTTCCTCATGTCCTCCATGTTATTCCTTATGCTCCACAAGTAAGTGAAACCATATGATAATTGACTCTCTCTGCTTAATTATTTCACTCAGCATAATCTCTTCCAGTCCCATCCATGTTGATACAAAAGTTGGGTATTCATCCTTTCTGCTGGAGGCACAATACTCTATTGTATATATGGACCAAATCTTCTTTATCCATTCATCTGTTGAAGGGCATCTTAGCTCTTTTCACAGTTTGGTGGCTGTGGCCATTACTGCTATGAACATTGGGGTACCTATGGCCCTTCTTTTCACTACATCTGTATCTTTGGGGTAAATACCCAGTAGTGCAATTGCAGGGTCATAAGGTAGCTCTATTTTTAATTTCTTAAGGAATCTCCACACTGTTTTCTGAAGTGGCTGCACCAACTTGCATTTCTACCAACAGTGTAGGAGGGTTCCCCTCTCTCCACATCCTCTCCAACACTTGTTGGAGGTAAGGTGGTATCTCAGCGTGGTTTTGATTTGAATTTCCCTGATGGCTAATGATGATGGACACTTTTTCATGTGTCTGTTATCCATTTGTATGTCTTCTTTGGAGATGTGTCTGTTCATGTCTTCTGCCCATTTTTTGATGTGATTATCTGTTTTTTTGAGTGTTGAGTTTGAGGAGTTCTTTATAGATCTTGGATATCAGCCCTTTGTCTATAGTGTCATTTGCAAATATCTTCTCCCATTCCGTGGGTAGCCTCTGTTTTGTTGACTGTTTCCTTTGTTGTGCTGAGGACTTTTATCTTGATAAAGTCCCAAAAGTCCATTTTTGTTTTTCTTTCCTTTGCCTTTGGAGACATGTCTTGAAAGAAGTTACTGTGGCCAATGTTGAAGAGGTTACTGCCTATGTTCTCCTCTAGGATTTTGATAGATTCCTGCCTCACATTGAAGTCTTTTATCCATTTCAAGTTTATCTTTGTGTATGGCATAAGAGAATGGTCGAGTTTCATTCTTCTATACATAGCTGTCCAATTTTCCCAGCACTATTTATTAAAGAGACTGTCTTTTCTACACTGTATAATTTTTTCCTGGTTTGTCAAAGATTATTTAACCATAGAATTATGGGTCCATATCTGGACTCTCTACTCTGTTCCACTGGTCTATGTGTCTGTTTTTGTACCAGTACCATGCTGTCTTGGTGAACACGATTTTGTAGTAAAGCTTGAAGGCAGGCAACAAAACAGTTTTGTTTTTCTTTTTCCACATTTCCTTAGCAATTCAGGGTCTTTCCTGGTTCCATACAAATTTTAGGATTGTTTGTTACAGCACTTTGAAAAGTGCCAGTGGAATTTTGATCGGGATGGCATTGAAAGTATAGATTGCTCTGGATGGTACAGACATTTTAACAATGTTTATTCTTCTGATCCATGAGCATGGGATGCTCTTCCATCTTTTTGTGACTTCTTCAATTTCTTTCCTAAGTGTTCTGTAGTTCCTCGAGTACAGATCCTTTACCTCGTTGGTTAGGTCTATTCCAAAGTATCTTATGGTCTCAGTGCTATAGTAAATAAAAACTGTCCTTCAGATATGTTCTTCATTTAATTCTATTGATCGCTCATGTTCCATTATTTCCATGGATATGGGTGTTCCTTTACATCAGTTTCTGTTACACACTTTTCAAAACTCTCCAGTGTCTACTCATGTCATTCATGAAAAATTACATGTCTTGAATGACTGTCAGCAAGATGGCAGAGTAGGAAGTCCTAGACTATATTTCCTCACATGGAGACATTCATTCAAATTCCCATTCTGAGAAATCCAGAAACTAGTTATGATGGCTTCTGCACCTTAGGTGAATATGAAACCAAAACACATCAAAAGTAGTAGGAAGATTGTGTTACCTTCTTACCATAACATAATCCTTCCTCCTGGAACAGAGTACCATGCATTTGGGAAGACACTCTAAGCTCCCAGCCTCTCCCTGGGGAGGGAAAGGAAAGACTAGACAATATGTCCAACATTGTGATAATTTTTAGGGCAATGCCCAAATGACAGGCCTCTGACTCTTCTGTCTCAGAATGCTGTCAGGACCCAGCAATAATGCTCACTCTTACCACTTGTATTCAACATATTATTAGAAGTCCTAATCAGAACAACTGGGCAACCAAAAGAGATTAAAGGCAACTAATTGTAGAGGAAAACAAAAGTTATATCTAATCACTGATTACATGATCTTTTATAGAGAAAACCTGAAGATCCCTTCCCCCACACACAAATGCTTAGAACTAGTAAACAAATTCATCAAAGTTGCAAGATATAAAATGAACATACAAAAATTAGTTGCATCGCCATTCACTAGCAATCCAGAAAGGGAATTAAGAAAACAATTCCATGCACAATAGGATCAAAAGTAATAACACAAGAATAAATTTAATCCAGGACATAAGACTTGTACACTGAAAATTACCAAATACTGTTAAAAGAAATGAAAGACACAAATGGGAAAGACATGTCATGTTCATGTATTAGAAGACCTAATATTGTTAAAATGTCCATACCATCCAAAGTGAATTACTGATTTAGTGTAAGCAACCCTTATCAAAATCTAAATGACATTTTTACATTAATAGAAAAAAAAATCCTAAAATTCACACAGAACCAAAAAAGGCCCTAATAACCAAACAATCTTGAGAAAGAACAAAGCTGGAAGCATCACACCTCCTAATTTCAAAACATATTACAAATCAGTACTAAACAGCACATTACTTGGATAAAAACAGTCACATAAATCCATGGAACAATATCAAGAGCCAGAAATAAACTCAATGGCTATCTAAGAGTGCCAAGAGTACACAATGGGGAAAATATCCTCCCTTCAGTGAATAATGCTAGGGAAACTGCAAAACAGGGAAATTAGAACTTTGTCTTGCACTAATTACAAATTTAATTCAAAATGGATTAAATGCTTCAATGTAAGACTCCAAACTACAAAACCCATGGAATAAAAAATAAGCAGTAAACTCCTTGACATGATCTTGGCAATAATTTCTTGTATTTTACACCAAAAGTAAAGACAGTAAAAGCAAAAAAAAAAAAAAAAAAAAATGGCACTACATCAAACTAAAATGTCTCTGCGCAGCAAACATTCAACAAAATGAAAAGGCAATAAATGGAATGATGAAAAATATTTGCAAATCATATATCTGAAAAGGGATTAATATCCAAAATGTGTAAAGCACTCATATAACTCTAGTAAAACAAAGAAACAGATTGAAAATGAGCATAGGATCCATATAGACATACTTGCAAAAAAGGCATACAGATGGCCAACAAGTCCATGAAAAGGTGCTGAATTGCACTAATGAGGGACATGCAAATCAAAACTACAATAAGATATTACCTGATGCCTGCTAAAACAGCTATTATCTTTTTATTTGTTTGTTAAATACTCTTTCTACAAGTAATCTATTCTTTTTCTATTAATATATAATGTATTATTTGTTTCAGGGGTACAGGTCTGTGATTCATCAGTCTTACACAATTCACAGCACTCACCATAGCACATACCCTCCCCATGGTCCACCCGCCAGCCACCCCATCCCTCCCACCCCCTCCACTCCAGCACTCCTCATTTTGTTTCCTGAGATTGAGTCTCTTATGGTTTGTTTCCCTCTCTGGTTTCATCTTCATTTTTTTCCCCTTCCTTCTCCTATGATCCTCTGTCTTGTTTCTCAAATTCCTTATATCAGTGAGATCATATGATAATTGTCTTTCTCTGATTGACTTATTTTGCTTAGCATAATACCCTCTAGTTTCATCCACATCGTTGCAAATGGCAAGATTTCATTTTTGATGGCTGCATAATATTTCATGTGATATCTGTCAATCTATCTATCTATCTATGTCTTCTTTATCCATTCATCTGTTGGAGGACATCTTGGCTCTTTCCACAGTTTGGAAACTGTGGCCATTGCTGCTATGAGCATTGGGGTACAGATGGCCCTTCTGTTCACTACATCTGTATCTTTGGGGTAAATATCCAGTAGTGCAATTGCAGGGTCATAGGGTCGCTCTATATTTAATTTGTTAAGGAATCTCCACACTGTTTTCCAAAGTGTCTGCACCAACTTGCATTCCCACCAACAGTGTAAGAGAGTTCCCCTTTCTCCACATGACACGGTATTTTCTCATGAAAATGTTATTTCTCATTTGGACTCATTTTGCATGTTATTCATACATTTCTTATCATCTTATCTCTTTCCAGTTACTTCACAGTATTCTTGTAGAAATCAAATAATAAAAAAATATGAGAAATGCACTTACACATTGTAATTCAGGATAAATACTTTTATGACAATATTGAATCTTGTTTATATATGTTTTATTTCTCTTAGTCTCCGATTAAACTTACAGGTTTCTTTCATTTCTTTTTTTTTTAGTATTGGTATCTTGAGAGATCACAGTGCATTAATTTCCAATGTAATAGAATTTGAAAAATAATTTTTATTGAATGAATAACAGAGAGACAGCAAATTTGCCTATAGTGTTAGATTTGCAATGGTTTGGCTTCTATTACTATTATCAAAAATTATAAATCATTAAGCCATATCAAAATTCAATTTTCATTGAAAACCAAGATTGTATTTTATACCATTGAGGCCATTATTTTGAACTATTTATTAGATTAAGTTTATGTTTGTTATTAGATGATTCAGAAATTAATTCAAAGGACATTTTCCTTTGTAGGCCCATCCTGCTACTCCAAGTATTTGAGAAGTAACAATGGATATCCATCAGGTTTTTAAGAAGTTCACAGTGTAGTTTGAAAAAAATAAATAATGTGGTAGAAGTTTATAGTGCAAAATAAAATGTTCTTTACAGTATGCTGCAGGTGCAGAGAAGTACCTGACCCATGAATAGTGGTGGGATTTGCAACTGGGGGACACAGGGAGGGAATGGTGCTCGTGTTTGAAGGACAAGTTGACAGTTTCTAAGGGCCTTTCAGAAGATGTAGAGTGTGCAAAGCCCTGTGAACATGCACTGTGTGTTCATACTACTATCACTATTGAGCATGTGGAGTATAGAGTTTCATGAGGCTATGGCCTATGATAAAATGTCTTCTTAGCCATGTTGTTTAGGTGTAGTTTATGAAAATGGACAAATTTCCTATAATTTTGTGATACCGGAGTTGGCTATATTGGTAAGAGCATGATTCTAACAATAAAGGGTGAATTTGAACCAGAATAGAAATAAGACGTTCTATCAAACATCTGACCATTTGAACATAGTTTTTTAAATATAAATTTATAAAAACATTACACGTGCCTTTTTTTCTGTTTAGGACATTTTATCCAATTTTATCATTAATTGACATTCACAAATATAATACTTAGCATTAAAAATTGTTATGGCTCCTTAGCGATTTTTATTTTCTAAGGAAAACTGTTAACAGTCGGTTTGACTAATGTTTAAAATAAAACTTCAGTGTGTGTGTATATATATATATGTATATATGTTTATTATACGGATGTACATATACATATGTATGTATATATATGTATATACATATGTATATACATATGTATATATATGTATATACACATATTATTTATATATGTATGTGTATGTGTATATGTGTGTGTGTGTGTATATATATATATATATATATAGCATAAAAATTCTTAACACTCAGGGTGTCTAGGTGGCTTAGTTGGTTAAGTGTCTACCTTTGGTTCAGGTCATGATCCCAGGGTCCTGGGATCCAGCCCCATGTCTAGGTCCTGGGACCCAGCCCCAAGTCAGGTTCCTTGCTCAGTGGGGAGCCTGCTTCTCTGTCTCCCTGTGCCTGCCACTCCCCCCCTACTTGTGCTCTCTCTCTGTCAAATAAATAAAATCTTTTAAAAAATTTTAACATTTAATTCTTACAAATAAGAACCATGATGCTCCATATTACATTTTAATTAAGCCAAGAAGATTCCATATAAACTAAGGAAACTAAAATACCCCAAAAGAGGAAGAATTATATTCCTACTTGTTATAGGAAAGGTGAGCCACTTTACTGTAGAAATGATTAAAGAGGAGCCTGGGTGGCTCAATCAGTTGAGTGTCCAACTCTTGATTTCATCTTAGGTCATGATCTCAGAGTCATGAGATCAATCAAGCCCCATGTCAGCCTCCACGCTCAGCGGGAAGTCTGCTTCTCTTTTTCTTTCTCCCTCTGCCCATACCCCAGATAGCTCACTCGCCCTCTCTCTCTTAAAAAAAAAAAAAAAAATACTACAGAAAAGTTAAATTCTTTCAACTTTTGGAGCTTTATTTACTCATCACTGAGTATCTTTTTGGGTATACTTCAATTCGGGACATTTGTTGTAGTTACTTTCTAAAATGCATGTTTTAAAAACATTTTCAAATCTTATGTAGGAATTTTTTTTCTAAATTATATATAATGTACATCATACAGATAGAAAACCTAGCTCTAAAATAGAAAGCCATAGCTCTAAAAGATATACAAGTATTAAGTATTCATTTTCAAGACATTATGTAACAATTCTGTATTTTAATAATGTTTAGCTTTAATTTATTCTAAGAAATATAAAATTCAAATTATAATTAAAACATTTTCTTATATCCAGCTCATGAGTAATAATCCAATAAAACTTTGCAGTGATGCATGGAACATATTTCATGTAAAGAGTAGCCACTCTTAATTTAACAGACATACTTTAATTTTGATTTTCTCAACAGTGTCACTGGCCTTCGAGTCATAGGTATTCTTGACTGTAACCATAACTCAGAATAATTTTTACAGAGACTCATGAAGTTATGACACCTATTTGACTTATGGGAAAATTGGGCCACAGTCACCTGACTACTCAGTGGGTCACTCAAAACTCAGAGAAGCCAAACCCCATTTTATTTGTTCATTTAGCTGAGTCTTGACTGTGAGCCCCAGACTATGCTAATCAGTTTAGAGCATAAATATTAAAGTTAAGTTCTGGCTGGAGGTTATAGTCGGGTTTGGAAGACAAGTAAATGCCTAAGTCATGTGTTCTTGTCTGGTGTTCCTGTAATGAAACATCAGTAAGAGCAAAGCATATAAATGTATTTCATGTAAGTTTTACATGACATAGGAACCTATCTCAGGAAATAAAAACTGATAAAAAGCATTTAAGCCAGACTCTTCTATAATGAATTGGATGAGGAGTAGTAAACTGTGAAAAATGTCCCAAGGCAAAGGAGCTTGGGCTAGTTAGTTAACTGGGTAGAAGGACATGACTAGAAAGGTAAGAGTTTAGCAAGGCTTTTTTTTTTTTTTTCTTTTAACAGATTTGTCTTGGCCTCAACTTCTCATCCTTGGTGACAAGAATGTTTGGTTCCTTCTGCTCTAGAGAGGACTTCTTTCACATTGGGATATTATCTCTTGCCTTTGGGAAGATCAGAGTGCCCTTTTGCATCTGTTCCGTTTCAAGTAACCTTAACTTAAAATATCCTACATGCCCAAGTGGCATATTCTGGACTCTTTCATGACAACAGAGGGACCAGGGGGTGGCAGAGTGGATGGGCTCTGGAGACTCACTTGGGAGACTGGTGACTCACTGATCATTAAAACAGAAAAATGGGCTTTTCCTTTAGACGAAACAGCTTGCTCAAAGGCACGAAGACTAGCAAGAGCCCAGCATAGTCAGGAGACAGTGTGGAAAACATGAGTAGGTGTTTTCTGAGCAGACACCGACGACGACAGGGAAAGTGGGAAGGTGCCACATATTGATAAGTCATGAATCTCATCTGAAAGTGTTTTGATTCTCTCCTGGAGGTGATGCTGAGACATGGGGGCAATTTCAAGCAAGGAGTTGAAATTCTATACAGTGAGAGGACAGACTTCAAAGGCAGAGGGGTTGAAGAGAACTTTACACATCACACCTTTCATTTGCATTTCATAGTCCTGTATGCTATGAATGACACAGATACAGTAGTTTCTTACTTCAGAAGAAAAAGAGAAAAACAGGATTTTAATATTTGTGATAAAAGTTGCATTAAAAAAAAAAAAACTGTCACCAAAAATAAGTCCTCCGTAAGTTAGGGTAGAGTGTCATCTATCTTCTTGCCATCACAGCCCCCACACACTCCCCCATTTTCCTTTCCCTTTTTTTCTTTCCTCTGTACTTTATTTCCCATGCACCCTCACCCCTGAAATCCAAAGGCTGGAAAACATACAATTTCAGTTTTATGGTTCTTAAATTAGGGTTAAATTCAGCTCTGAGTAACAAACATAAAAAACCTGAAATATTTTCTCTGTTAACTGAGCTCAGAGGAAGGCAGCTCAGGGATTTCGTGGAGGTTGAACTCTACAGTGTTCTCTGGGATAAAGTTGGCTTGCTTCCTGTATCTCCACGCTGTGATGCTCATTGTCATGGTGCCAAAGGGAGTTTTAACCATCACATTCAGGATTCCAGTGTCAAGATGAAGGGGAAAGAATAGATAAAACACCAATCAGTGTCTTCTAGGGAAATTTCCTGGGATCTTGCAAGATAATACTCTGCTTATATGCCATAGGTTAGAACTTAGTGATGAGGCCATATCCAGCCACAACAGAGGCTAGGAAAAATAGTGTCTATTCTGGGTAAGTGAGGCACAGGGACATAATGCCTGGCAAGATGTATGGAGGGCTCAGTGTTGGAAACCAGATAGTGAGTTAGACCACCAGGAGTCTGTACCAGTAGTGCTTTTGATATTTTAAATCAAACTGAATAACCATTTTAGAAATTTATTTCATGAAACTCTATCATCTTAGATGATATGTGTATGCATACTGTGTGTGTGTGTGTGTGTGTTGTGTACAACAGGAATATACACTAAACATAAAAATAGTGTGATATGTGGGGGGCGTCTGGGTGGCTCAGTGGGTTAAAGCCTCTGCCTTCGGCCCGGGTCATGATCCCAGGGTCCTGGGATCGAGCCCCGCATCAGGCTCTCTGCTCAGCGGGGAGCCTGCTTCCTCCTCTCTCTCTGCCTGCCTCACTGTCTCCTTGTGATCTCTCTCTGTCGGATAAATAAATAAAAAAAAAACTTAAAAAAAATAGTGTGATATGTGGAAATACTTTTAGAAGTCAAAGAAATTCAGAATATCTATTTGTTACTCAGACATGCATGGATAAAGTCAGAAACATTGTTTTTGGTACTACCATTTTCTTCTATTTTTATTTTCTAATTTTTTGAGCAGTGTTAGCTAGACTTCAGGAAGACTAGAGTCAGCCACATGAACATTAAATAAATAAAATAATTTTGTATTAGCTACTGCAGCCAAGTAGAGTAATATTGTGATTATCATCTTACGTTCTCGTGTATCTTCAGGACATTGTCCTTCCTACTATGTGTATAAGTTCAGGAATACATAAAATATTAAAATAAAACTCCATATAAATATGTTTACATTATTCTAACTGTAATAGAATTTGTCTTGAGACAGAAAAAATAGTGACACCATGAATGATCGTCTCTATTTTATTTCCTTTTATTTATTTATTCTTAGTCAACACAGTAGCAATGTCTGTGCACGTATATTGATCTATAAATAATAGAATAACTGCAAATTCATGAATGCCTATTTGGCTCAATATTTGAATAGCTTCCTTAATTGCCTCTGTGTAAAGAGGAACTTAGTGAAAAAGCAGGATTTTATTGATAAAATATGATTTTCTTATCCAATATTTGTGTCTTTGATTGTGACAGTCTTTGAAGTGAAGCGAAGTATAATGTTAACCAAATCAAAGCATGCTTTTAAAAAGTTTTTCGGTAAAACATTTTTTAAGATTAAATATTTGAACTTGAAATTTGGTATCTTCACACTACTCTTGCAGCACACATTCTGAATTAATTTGTCTATTCGTCATTTAGCTTTCATTCAACAAACATTAACTTATCGGCTTCATTATAAGAAGTACTTCACAGGATATAGAAAATACACAGTGTGAGACTAAACACAAAACAAAACAAACAAAATAATAAAACCAAAAAAACCTTACACAAAGGGAAAATTAAATAACATCTATATAAATGATTAGAATGCCGGTCTGCCATAATAAAACAGGATTGGCTAATGCTATGGTAATTTAGAGGATCAAATGATTCCACTGAGCTTTGGTATCCAGACTTGCAAGTGAAGGGTTTGAGATTTTACCCTACTATCAAGCTAACAAGTTAGCCTGCCGTAGTTTTGGAGATGCGGACAGAACCTATGAGACTCAGAAGCAGAGAAGACCTCCTTACCCATATTATAGTAAGTGGCATGAATTCTCCTTGCTCCTTACATCCCGTTGGGGAACGTGAAGCAGCCATACACATACTACGGGTCATGGCTAAGGAACCCTAAGCTTTGGAATCTTCAGTGTTATATTGGGTCTGCAAACAGACCTCTTTAATCCTTGTCCTAAAAGAGGACATCATAATCCAGTCAGAAAATAAATCTGCTTTCTGCCCCAAAGGGAAGTTCTAACTTTCTTCCACAGCTGTTTGCTATACAGGTACCCATGGAAAAATAGCATCAAACAAAGCTGTCAATGCCGCTCATTCAGAAGATGTATAGAAACACAAGAGACCCCAAGAGATTTTTTTCTCCAAAACAGAGAGGTCTTTGTGGGGAAACATTTGTTAGACTAGGCCTCAGAGGATAGGTATTACTAAATGGAATTTGGAGAGTAAGGCTTTTAAGGCTAAGAAAGAGGAATGAGCCATGTGGAGGGAGTAAGGCCTGTATGTGCACACATAATGTTTGCATAACCACCTACATGAAACTTAATATCTGTTACACTTACAATATTAATATTTTTTAAAGACTTTATTTGAGAGAGAGAGAGAGAAAGAGAGAGAGAGAGAGCTCAAGCAGGGGAAAGAACAGAGGGACAATCGGATTCCCTGCTGAGCAGGGAGCCTGACACAGGGCTCGATCCCAGGACCCTGAGATCATGACCTGAGCCGAAGTCAGATGCTTAATGACCAAGCCACCCAAGTACCCCACAATATTATCTCTAACAGAAAAACACAATATGAAAAAGGTGATGCTTTCTGATTTATGTTATTTTTGTATTATATTTTTGAGAGAGGCATACTTTGAGGTGATTTTAAATATATATATACATATATATTTATGTGTGTACCTCCTTTAAGCAAATACAATTTGTCAGCTCAAACTTTGGGGCTATAGGAATGTCCTGAAAAGGTCAGACTGTGATTGAAAATATTGATTTGGTGATCAACCTAGTGATGAAACAAATTTAGGCAAAGCCTCCACAGTCTCTGTGGTTTAGGAGTATATGCATTTTGACTGTAAGAGGGTTCCAGTTGACACAGATTGAGAAGAGTAAAATTGCTAAACAGATAAATTACCAATTGAAAGAGAAAAACAACTGTTTTCTCCCAGTAAAAATATTGAAGGACAAGAAGGTAAAACAAAACTCAGAAGTCAATATCATTAGAAATTAAACAAGAACTAGATTTAGAAAAAGAGAATGATACCAATATTCTTGATCATTTAATCCAAAAGTGACGGAAACCATAGCTCCAGCATCAGACATATGCCTGAGAACGCATCTTGCCAGCAATGGTAGTTATGCCTGTAACACAAGATTTTAGAACATCCTGAAGGTAATGCAAACACACACACCTGGCTATATAGAGAAGTATTAAATAATTATTTATTAAACTTAAAATGGCTCTTGCTCAGTATTTGTAACTTTCATCTGTATAAGTACGCCAGAATCCAAACATAAAATGAATTCCCTTATATTTAAATCTGCCTGACTGTATGACGGCTTTAAATAATTCATCATGGAAAAGTTAAGTTGCTTTATCTTCAAGATGACACAAAGAACAGCTTTCTCATCTGGTGAATATACAGGTTTGACAGTTGGGAAGCCCCGCTTAGGTGTATTGAACATCATGTTCCCATTGACTCATACTTCTCCACACAGGATGTTTTTCTTATATCTCCCCCTGAAAGTAATTCCAAATAATATGGACTTACCATTGTGCTTTATCTTCCTGACATTTTATGCTTAAGCTAGGCTTGCTCTGTGTAAAGTCAGATAAATTCCTACTAAGTAATGTGTAATTCTAGAGTTTAGAACTTGGTGGCAATTATAATTCTAGGATTTTTGAATATGTGGAATTTCACATGTCACCTATGGAGACTGGAATGATAAAATCATGAAATAAAGTCTACAGAGTATTTTTTTTTTTACAAAGACTTTTTTTTTTTCAAAATAATAAAGAGGACAGCACTTTCTTAAAAAGAAAGAAAGAAAGAAAGAAAGAAAGAAAGAAAGAACAAAAGACATTCCCTAGACCTCTGTAGAGTTCAAAGCTTGAAAGTTAACCAACTGGTAAAAAAAAAAAAAAAAAAAAAAAATCCAGTGAAATGCACATAATGTTTGGGATAAATGTGAGAATCCATTTCTCTAAGAATATAAGAATATTGTTTCCTCGGAGCCCTCAGAAGGAATGCCTGCACTGGATATCTATAAACACCTATTTAATCTTGGGTCATGTGAGTAATTCAGTGTAAGGAAAATAATTTATAAATAATACTCAGTTATTAAATCATAAATTCAAATAATCAGATTGCTGCACATGCTCAAAGATAATTCATGAGAATCTTTATTCATAAATGAAAAATGTGAAGCTCAGAGAAAAAAATGCTTATAAAAATGTGATAGTGTTCTGCAAGAAGAACATTTGAGGCCATGTCCTTTGACTCATAGTACACTGTTACTAATGCTACTATGGCTGAAGGAGTGAGTATCTGGAAGCAATGTTTCACCTCTGAAACAATGTAGCTAGAATGACTCTTAGTTCATGCAACTGCCACTAGACTTGCCCACAAGGCTGCTGGAGTCAGGTCTACTACATCTTGACCTTGAGAACCTCACCACCATTGTGAAAAATTTCTCAGTTGTCTCCATTCACCCATCATTTGTTTCAGGGTACTGGAAAATATAATTAACATCCATCTGTCATTGGTATATATTCTAACTAAAAGGTTGTAAGAAGAAAGTGTCAGATCCCTAAGAGTTCAGAGGTGAAAGGGCTCTGAGAGTTCATATATTGGATTGTTCCATGAAAGTAGGGAATGTGTTTGAGTTCTGCTTAATCAGAAAATGGCAGATGTCTGCAACATATTTCTACTGTGTTAGTCTCAATATTTTATTGTAATTTGTATTTTAATTCTTTCTAACCTATGCAGGGATCAATTTCTTAAAATAGACCATATTTTTATATTTGGAGTTCTCTCTCCTCATCGTAAATGAATTTACTTACATAAGTACAGTAGTAATATGTACATTTGTTCTTTCACTCCACAGAGCCTTATTTATTGTTTTATAATTATCATAGTAGAGATTCTAAAGATAAATTTGCAGATTAAAATGCATTTATATATTTTTGGAATGCCAGACAAGATCAATATTATAAAGAACACATTCATTGTATATATCTATAATGCACTACAAAAACTACTTTCTTCACCTTCACTCATGAATTATGCTTTGTTAAACAACTTAGCATAAAGGGCAAAGATGTTAATTTCATTTAAAAATCACACCAAATGGTGTGAAAGTATTAAGATAGCACCTTTTATATATTCATCAACTTGACTTCTAAGAACAACTAAAGTTTCTTTTTTGAAATCTGTGACTTGAAAATTGTCTGTTGATACATAAAAAATATATAAAATTATCCAAATAATTTATTAGACTAAAAAATATTAAAATCAATTATTTAAGCCACAAATTTTAGTAGATGAGAAAATTGAGACTCAAAGAAATTAGATGATTCACATGTTTGTACTACAAGTGCATTGTTGGGGGGAAAAGAAGGAAAGAAAACTTGCTTTTTTTCTGACTTTCCAGGGCTCTCATCATGTTGGAGCTATAATGGTATTTTAAAAAAATATGTTAGATTGACTTCTTTAATTTAGTTATATACATTTAAGTTTCTTCCATGTCTTTTCATGATTTGATAGCTCATTCCTTTGTGGTGCTGGATAATATTCCATTGTCTGACATTCCACAGTTTATCCAGTCACCTATTGAAGGAAACGCTGGTCACTTTAGGCAATTATGAACAAAGATGCTATTAGTATTTGCATGCAGGTTTTTGTGTGGACATATGTTTTCAACTCTTTTGGGTAAATAACAAGAAGCACAATTGCTGGTTGTATGATAAGAGTATGTTTAGTTTTATAAGAAACTGCCAAATTGACTTTCATAGTATTGCTATTTTGCGTCCCACCACTCATGAATGAGAATTCCTGTTGCTTTTCATCCTCGTAAGTATTTGGTATTGTCAGTGTTTCAGACAATTACCATTTCTAATAGGTGTGTAGTGGTATCTTATCATTATTTTAATTTGCATTTCCCTGATGGCATAGGTGGATTATATTTTCATATGCTTATTTGCTATCTGTTTATCTTCTATGAAGAGACGTCTGTTAAGGTCTTTGGCCGATTAAAAAAAAAAGTAAAAATAGATTAAAAATAGACTTTTGGGTCAACTTTAATTTCAGTCAGTGAAATATTTATCTTTTGCTTCCATAAAAAATTGCAAACTTCAAGTTGTATTTACCAGATAATTAAAATTAAATCCTAGTTCTAGCCCAATACAATTCTTGCACAACTGGTAAAAAAGTTAACCCTAATTATGGAGAGAGATACTGATAGAGAAAACCACCATATTCTAAGTCTCATCTGAGATTTTGTTTTTAAGATTTTATATATTTATTTGACAGAGAGAGATACGGCGAGAGGGGAACACAAGCAGGGGAAGCAGGAGAGGGAGAAGCAGGCTTCCCGCTGAGCAGGGAGCCGGATGTGGGGCTGGATCCCAGGACCCGGGGATCGTGACCTGAGCCGAAGGCAGACACTTTAACAACAGAACCACCCAGGCGCCCCCCATCTGAGATTTTTTTTAATTCCTGACTTGATATAAATATTTATCTCAGTGTGAAAGAATTATCCTGTGGCTACTTATGTATATTCCGTTTGCTAAATCCTTTTATCATCATGTCATTCGCCTTGTAATTCATTCAGATCTACATTTCAGTTTGTGTTGGTGTACAGGGGTGAATTTCATGAAATGCGAAAGTGCTTCATCTAATATTTTTACTAGCTAGAACAGCTATAATCTTGAATACAATTTTTTTTTCTAAATATGTATTAAAACACACATAGAGGGGTGCCTGCTTGTCTGTCAGTTAAGCATCTACTTTCTGCTCAGATCATGATCTTAGTTAGGGTCCTGGGGTCAAGCCCCTCATCAGACTCCCTGCTCAGAGGGGAGCCTCTTCTCCCTCTCTCTCTGTCTCCACTCCCTAATTTGTGCTCTTTCTCTCTGTAAAATAAATAAAATCTTTAAAAAATAAAGAAAATACACATATAAAAAATACAGCAAAATTTGCTACACAGTTTCATGTTTTTATAAGCTAATAATTTTAGGGTCAACCTTTTTTTCTCTTCTCCTGTCTCTTCTCTTCCAGAAATGTTTCTAAAGCTTTGTTTTATTGTCAATTATCCTAAAATCCAAGTCCAATTCCTCAATATTTCTTATTTAAAAATCAGAGCATCTCCTCCTGCTCTTTTTGCCACCACTCTTTAGTTCCTTTTACTTTTCTTTACATAGCTGTTACAATTACTTGAATGTCACCCCCAATCTTGAAATCTGTTTTGCCTGTATATGAAGACCACACCTCACAGGCCTCTCAAAGTCCAGTCAAGCTATAATTCAGCCTATTGATGCTCTCTCACTCATATTCAGCTGTACCAATCTGATCCCCATATACGGAGTTATTTTAAATTGCATACATTTCTTTTCAGTCATCTTTTCTGCTGTGTTTTATTTTCTTCTATTGTATGTACTAAGAAATTCAAGTACCTGCTTCCTTGATCTATGACAATTTTTCAACGCTAAAGAATTTTGAGTATTTTGTTGAGTCACATGTAGTATGTAATCCAAGCATAGCATGTGTTGTGAATTTGTATCACATTTAACAAAAAAAAAAACAACAAAATAAACATAAAAGCAAACAATATTTACACTTACTATGGAGTGCCTAATAGATCACATATTCTAAGAGATCATATTACACATGTGCAAATACTCATGGTCAGTTTCTGAGCGTTTCTGCATTCCCTAGAGCTACATTTCTGTTTTTTCAAAAGATTTTATATACACACGTATATAAATACACAAATATGCATATATATGTATATATGAACAAATATCTAAATACATAAATTGTTTTAAAATACAAATATATACATATATAGATATAAATAGTAATATAAATATGTATTTATATAAATTTGTTTTTAAATATTGAAAACAGCACAGATAAGGAGGTCCTTATAAAAATGTTTGCAGTATGTAGGCTTATGCATGACTATGTGTATGCATGTTTGCATGTATTTCCAAAAGAATTTGTATAGATTCTTATCAGCCTCATACTATAAAATATTATAATTTGCATTCAGAGTGAATAAAGTAACCATGTTTTTTAATATATATAATTTTCTCTCTTTCCATTAGGTAGAAAATGATTGTCCATGTTCACTTACTGTGAAGATTTGAAATCAGACAACTACAGCTTTGATTCTCCCAAGTGTTTCAGGATGTAAATGTAGTCTGACCTTTCCCTGATGGGCAGTTAAATCATGGACATGCTAAACAATTTACTTTGGACTGTCCTTTCAAAAGATGCTCTGGCTTCTCTCTTGAATGCGCACTAAGCATTTGTAACTGACAAGGAAAACAAAGGAGACTGTGAACTGGAAAGCTATCTTACAATGAAAATTACGAGCACATCTTGCATCTGTCCAGTCCTAGTGTGTCTCTGTTTTGTGCAGAGGTGTTATGGAACTGCTCACCACAGCTCCATCAAGGTGACCAGAAACCAGACCAAACATATTGAAGGTGAAACCGAAGTCCACCACCGTCCCAAAAGGGGATGGGTTTGGAATCAGTTCTTTGTTTTAGAAGAACATATGGGACCAGATCCTCAGTATGTTGGAAAAGTAAGTTTTTCTTATTCTTTTTCCTATTCTAAGAAATTATGGGATAAGACAAGAGTGGCGTTGGGTTGGTTTTGGAAAAGACATGGAAAGTAGAATGAAATATACTACAGAATACTATTTCTTATGCTAAATGGTTTAAAATAATGACTGTAAAAAAAAAAAGAGAACTTTAGCAGTCATGTCACCTCTCCCTAAACATTAGTTCATCCGTGCTGGACTGGATCTTCGCCGGTATATTACTCTCTACATTCTTTTGTATAAAATGGAAATATTTAATTGAACACACAATTGGGCAATTTTGCCTTTATTACCATAAAGGTATATTGGAATTCACAAAGTCATTTATTAGCACATTGATATTTACAGTTTTTAATCTATTGCTAATGCACATGAAGCAAAAAGAACACACTTTTTCATGACAGCTGACTTATTTTTATTAATTGTTACAGAAATTGTATTTGAATTTAAGTCATCTTTTAAAAGCACATGGGTATTTTTTTCAATTCCCCAAATTAATTTCCACTCAAATGCTCATATATTTTAAATACACATTCAATATACACAGCAGGTACAGATTTTCTTAACATTCCAAAAGAATGGAGTTGATAAAATAATCAATAACTTCAGACCAGCTTCCTTTTCTCTCAAAAATACAAGACAATTTAATGGCTTATCAAACCCATTAGGAAATTGTGTGCTCAGTAATAGGGGACAGCTTAACCATGTGTCATATATGCTCCAGGATAGAGAATAGCATGAGAGGTAGAGAGACCTTCTGATGAATTATGGATCGTGGGAGACAATCACTTAGATTAGTTCAGTACCTCTGGGAGAAACAGTAAGCATGCCAGTAGAATCTCCATGACTTCAGGCTCAGTGAATTCCGTCTCCCTGCTTGACTATTTATTTTCACTTTAGTACTGTTAGTACTTAAAAAAAAAAAAAAAAAAAGTTCTCCATCCAACCCATGGTGCTTCCCTCACATGCAGGCAGTTCAGGATCACGAACCATCTGCTTTACCCCTCATCCAACAGGGAGGCACTGGGTTGCAGCTGTGTTTTCCATAGCCAGCAGGAGCTGCAGAGTCAGAATGTGGTACATAAAAAAAGATCTGAAACCATTCAGTCATTTTCTTATATGCATATTAAAAGGAGACAAAGCAACTCATCTTTATCATTTTCTTTTTATTCCCTGCAAAATATTCCGCAAAGTAAATGAAAACAAATGTGCTGAAATAAAAATGTAATATATGGAATTACTTGAAAGTTTTTTGCTTGTGAACTTCAAAATACTTTTCTGTAATAATTTATTATCCTTGGAAAGGAGAAAAATAAGAAACAAAATATTTCCTCCCTTTAGGGGTATACCAAAAGGAAAACATATTTTATTCTATATATATATGTGTGTGTGTGTGTATACATATATGTGTGTGTGTGTGTGTGTGTGTGTGTATTCTGTTATGTATATTTCTTGTCAGTTAAATCTAAGTGAAAAAAAAATTTGCTCGAAAGGGACAGATTAGACAACCTTCATTTCGTTTTGTGTCATCTCATTTGGTAAATGAGGAAGGTAGGTCAATTTCAAACATTCTTTCTGGGCTGGAGTGCTAATGAACATAGGGTTGAAAGCTTGTTACCCACCACACGGGAGTGGAGGTCTATGAAGCTATTCATATTTGTGAAGGTTCTGAAGAAATT
Source organism: Enhydra lutris kenyoni (assembly GCF_002288905.1). NCBI lineage: Eukaryota > Metazoa > Chordata > Mammalia > Carnivora > Mustelidae > Enhydra > Enhydra lutris. Next base: position 16,121,058 of record NW_019154116.1, on the reverse strand, counting down.
GCTATCTGCTCTATTGTTTATAGTAACAGTAGACAAATATAATGGTCATACCCAAGGATGTGGTTCTCTTACTCACTCTCTGACCTAATCCACTCACTTGGTCTTTCTCCTCTATTCTAATCTTCCTTTATGAGAAATTCTAACTTGATTATATAGATTCTTTCCACTCACCTCTTACTATATACATACATAAAAACATCACAGATTTTTAAAAGACTGTAAAACTCAATCCATTATTAGGATATAGTTTTATATAAGCTATCACAACTAAAATTTATGCCATCCACCAACCATCCATCATTGGAGTAGACTCATTCCCTTCATGAGATACCAATGATGAGTAAGTGAAAAGCTAGGTTTGAGTTATAGCTTCTCTGCTTGTTATCTGTATTATAGCGGGAAGTCTCTTTGATTCTCTGTATTTCTGTGTCCTTAATGGTAAAACTGGGAAATATTGTTTGGTATTTCTGATACTAATTCAGCTATAAAGGTTAGTTTATGGCTTAGATCGCGGGTCAGTTAAATTATAGTTTGTGTGCCAAATTCAGCCTGTGCACATTTTTGGTACTGCCTACACACTAAACAAGTTTTGGGTTGTTTGTTCTCATTTTTAAATTCTTGATTTTTTAAAAAAATAATTTTTGTGACATATGGAAATTATATGAAATTCAAACTTCAGTTTCCATGACTAATGCGTTTTTTATAATACAGCCACACTTATGCATATATGTATTGTATATGGCTATTTTCAAGCTACATTGGTAGGATGAAGAGGCGGCCAGAGAAAGCAAGGCACTCCAAGTCTAAAATATTTACTAATGGCATTTGCAGGAAATGTTTGTGAGCTCCTAGTTAAGATGCCTGCCTCACCTAGTATACTGTGGATTCTTTAGAAGAAGTCCTGGGACTACTTCATCTTAACACTTACAGTATCTATCTCAGTGCCTGCTGTAATGATCAAACAGTAATCCAAGAAAAGTGCTCCCTGAGCTATAAACTTTTGTAGCCATGTTGATAGTTGTGATAATTATTTGAAATTATTGAAACCAAATCTCACTAATAATTGCTTTTATGATGTAGAGAATTTTTGAAAATTTTGAAATTTTCAAATGGAGAGATTTTTGACTTCACCATTTTCACTGGGGTACAATTGCCTCATAGATATTTTAATGAATGTTTATTAACTGTGGTGTTTTAATTTTTATTGTTGTTGTTTCATTCCTATTTCATGCAATTATGTAATGAGTGCTCTTCTACACATATTTAACATATATTATGTCTGTGGTAGAAATTTCCAAAAGTGAGATTCTGATTCAGATAAATAAATCTTTAATTTTGGTAGTATTACTTGATCCCCCTCCATAGGTAATGTAGTATTTTGCACTTCTCTCCCTGATGTAAGAGTGACTATCTTTCGACAGCAATGCCAATAATGGGATTGTAAAACTTGGAATTTTGCAAATATAATAGGTAAAAATAGCATCTTTGTGTATTTTTAGTGTATATTTCTCCTATAATGAGTGAAATTCATATTTGAGAGATACAAATTTTTTTTACTAACTGTCCATGTCCTTTGATATTAAATTCTTTTGTTAGACTCCTTGACTTATCAATAATAATAGTTCTTTATATAGTAAGTATAATAATATCTTGTCAATGATATAAGTAAGTTATGAATAGTTTTTTCACAGGTGACATTTGTCTTTGGACTTTGTTTATAATTTCTGCTTTATAAAAATTTATTATTTTAACATAGGAATTCCTAGTATTTTTTTGTTGTTTTTTTTTTCTCCCAGTGTTTTCTTTTTTGACATATAACTAACATACAGTGTTATATTAGTTTCAGTTGTAGAGTGTAGTGATTCAGTGGTTCTCTGCATTACTCAGTGCTCATCATGACAAGAGAACTGTCAATACCCTTTATTTGACACATCCACTCATCCACATCTCCTCTGGCAACTACCAGTCTGTTCTTTGTATTTAATTGTTCCTTGATCTCTTTTTTGTTTGTTTTGTTTTTTAAATTCCATATATGAGTGAAATCATTTGGTATTTGTCTTTCTCTGTTATATTTATTTCACTTACGTTGTATCATCTAGGTCCACCCAAGTTTTTGTGGATGGCAAGAGCTCATTCTTTTTTATGACTGAATCATATTCCTTCATATGTGTGTGTGTGCGCACACACACACTGCATCTTCCTTACCCATTTATCCATCAGCCACTTGAAATGTTTCCATATCCTTGTTATTGTGAATGATGCTGACTAAACATAAGGGTGCATATATCTCTTTGAATTAGTGTTTTGTTTTCTTTGGGTAATACCAGCTTGTGCAATTACTGCATCATATGGTAATTCTATTTTTAATTTTTTCTAGGAAACTCCATACTCTTTTCTACAGTGACAGCATCAGTTTACACCTCCACCAATAGGGCAAGAAGGTTTCTTTTTCTTCAAATCCTTGCCAAGGCTTGCTATTATTTTTCTTTTTGATTCCAGCCACTCTGACAGAGTTAAGGCAATATTTCATTTCACCTGGCAGAATGGCTAGGATCAGAAAGACAAGAAAGTCCTAGCATTCTTTGACTAAACCATTTTAAACTAAACTAAACCACTAAACTAAACTTTTAAAAGATTTTATTTATTTATTAATTTGAGATAGTGAGTGAGAGAGCATGCGGGGGATGGGCAGATGGAGGGAGAGAAGCAGACTCCCCACTGAGCAAGAAACCCGGCATGAGGCTCCATCCTAGAACGCCCGGATCATGATGGGAGCCAAAGGCAGATACTCAACTCACTGAGCCACCCAGGCTCTCCTTGACTGAACCATATTTGTATTTGACCTGGAATCTTTTGAAATGTGAGGCCATTGGTGTTCAGAATTAGTGACAGAAGATAAAAATAACATTCTTCAGGCCTTAACATATATAGTTTATCACATATATTAGGATATATTACTTATCAAATAAAAAATGGTGTGAAAGTGGGAATGCTTATGTTAGAGACCATAAATTACAACTTAGAATACAGTTGAATTTCTGTTTTTTAGCTACTTGTTATTGGCTGTTTTCCATGTTTCATGTTTCCTAATAGATTATACCCTAGATGTTTAGGTTGTCATTGCAAAGTATATTGACTCTAACTAGTTCATGTTGCAAATATTTAAACATATGTATTGGTAGAATTTACCTAAAAACATACATTGCAAATAATGTCTGTTAATCCACAACTGCTGGCAATAGGCTTCATATATTTCCAGTGGTAACTCCTTGTGATTAGCTATCTGCTTTGCTCCATAAATATGTATTATTTTCATTTGAATAATATCATAGAAGATTACTTCTTTAACTAGCCAGGCAGTCTTACATAAAGAATAAAGGAAACTGTTTTTCCAGGATATCTGTAAGTGGATATTTTTTACATTGCATTATTTGATAATTAAGGAGAGAGGAATAAAAATCATAAATAAGAGGTAAGATACTAAAACAATGAGCTTCTACTTCGCAGTACATTTTTAGGCAAAGATATTTAGTCTATATTCACAATTTTATGTTTAGGTGTAGGGCTCTGTTGACACTGAAGATATATTTGATAATAAAGGTTAATGAAAACTTAAAATTTTTCAGAATAGGCAAATGAATTATATTCTCCATCATCACTTTCCTACATTTATAGTATATCTTCTCTGTTTGTAACTATTAGAAATATTTCTAGATATAAACCACTTGTAGAAGCTATTGCTTACATCTATTAAGAGTTTAGTTACTAAAATGTTACCACTCTCCCCCCCGCCAAATTGCATCCTATCCTGAAGAGATGAGTATAGACTATACACAATTATTCTCAAATTGTTTTAGTAAAAACAACAAACATAGAAGATAAGCAAGGAATTTTAGTAAAACAAAGGAGCTAAGAAATCATCTTGCCAAATTTTTCAAGCAATAGGAAGTAACAATGCTCAGAACAGTTAAGCCACCTCTTCTTGTTCATGGGATTAGTTATGGCTCTGCCAAAGAAGGAATTATAAGGTATCTTATTCTTTAATGGGGATCAGTTTCTAATAAACAGTACATGAAATTCTCTCATCATCACTATTACTGCCATTATTCTATATTTTTTTCTTTCTTTAAAAGAGAACCTTCAAATCTCTTTTAATATGAAGTGCTTTAATTTCTAATTAAATAAATGATTTTGAGGTTAAAAAGAGAATAAATCATGTAGAAAGAAAGAAAATAAATCATGTAGAATTAGGCTTTCAGAAAAGAATGTATGATATCTTTAATGTCATTATGAGCTCTGAATTAAAAATTAAGTGTGCAGCAGGGAAAGGTCCCAATTGTCATCTAATATTGTCAAGATGATAATTTTATGAACATTTTATCATACCTTCCTTGAAATGAAAAGCTTCATGTATCAAAACATGGCATTTGAATTTTATAGAGATGACAATGTGATAACATGATGTCGTGTGAAATTATGACACATGGTTCTCTATATGGAAATGGAACTTCTCAAATACTCGTCATGGAAATTTAACTATTTAGATCCAGTTCTATAAATTAGATGCATAAAAGAGGATTTTGATTTGGTATGCATTTCATTTAATTTGTAGGGATTTAGAATCTTTTTTTGAAGAAATCAGATTTCATTAAGGTTAATTACATTTTTAGAGAATATGTGATATTTTTGTATTTAAATATAACTTTAAAATGTTTAAGTTAATTAATGCATTTCCTAATGCTACACTGACAATTTTTTAAAGGTCATAATACATACGCCATGGCCATGACATTTATATTTATTCACATTGTGAACTTTATATTACTATATAAACATATCCATCTGTATGTGTGTGTGTGTGTGTGAGTGTGTGTATCAGCGGTGCTAACCCAGAGATGACACTCATTTCTGGGAGATTTGGCCATGTCTAGAAAAACTTTTGCCAGGGGTAAATTGTCTGTTACAGTTGGCATCATCAGTAGGGTTCATGGTGCTTAAAGGGCCCAGAAAATGTTTTAATACATTTTCAAATCTGAATAAAATATAAAAATAAATATTATTCAGGCTGTATTATATTAGTCTGTATATCAACATAACTATAAACAGATTTTATCATTTTAATTGAAAATGGGACCCAAAAGGAAAATGGCCCATGGAAATTCTAATGTGAATCTGATTTTGGGTTCAGTGTACTTCTTTCTGAAATATAACTGTGTCCCATTTCTTTTTAATTCATATACTTGATTTTTAAATTTTAATTCCAGAGCAGTTAACATACAGTGTTAGTTTCAAGTGTACAATATAGTGATTCAACAATTCCACACATCACCCAGTGCTCATCATGACAAATGAACTCTTTAATCCCTATCATCTATTTCACCAAACCCGCCATCCAACTCCTTCACCAAGAAGAGGTCACTTAATTCTTTTGAGCATCATGGTTTTCTGTTACTTGAAAAATTTAGCAAGGTGATTTCTTACCTCCTTTATTTTACTGAAATTCTTTGCTTATCTTCTATGTGTTTGCTGCTTTTAATAAAGCAGCCATCAGTTTGTTCTCTCTAGTTAAGAGTCTCTTTCTTGGTTTGTCTCTAGCTCTCTTTATTTTCCTTTAATCCTTTGTTTTATTTCTTAAATTCCACACATGAATGAAATCATATGATATTTATCTTTCTCTGACTCATTTATTTCACTTAGCATAGTATTCTCTAGCTCCATCCATGTCTTTGCAAAAGGCAATATTTCATTCTTTTTTATGGCTAAGTAATATTCCATTGTATGTATGTAGATAGATCGATAGATAGAGATTTATATACCACTTCTTTATCCATTTATCAATCAGTGGACATGTGGGCTCCTTCTTTTATTTGGCTACTGTAAATAACACTGCTATAAACATCAGGATGTATGTATTCCTTCAAAATAGTGTTTTTGCATTCTTTGGGTAAATACTCAGTAGTGTGATTACAAGATCATAGTGTAGTTCTGTTTTTAACTTTGAGGCACCTTGATGTTGTTTTCCACAGTGGCTGCACCACTTTGCATTGGTACCAACAGTACAAGAAGGTTCCTTTTTCTCCACATCCTTGCAAACACTTGTCGTTTCTTGTGTTTTTTTTTATATTAGCCATTCTGAAAGGTATAAGGTGATATCTTACAGTTTTGATTTGCATTTCTCTGATGATGAGGATGTTGAGCATTTTTTTCCTGTGGCTGTTGGCCATCTGTATTTTCTTCTTTGGAGAAATGTCTGTTCATGTCTCCTGCCGATTTTTAATTGGATTATTTGTTTTTAGGATGTTGAGTTGTGTAAGTTGTTTATATATTTTGGATACCAACCCTTTATTGGATATGTCATTTGCAAATATCTTCTCCCATTCAGTAGGTTGCCTTTTAGTTTTGTTGATTGTTTCCTTTGGTGTGCAGAAGCTTTGTATTTTAATGTAGTCTAAATAGCTTATTTTTGCTTTTACTTCCCTTGCCTGAAAAGACATATCTAGAAAAATTTTCTTATCGGGGTACCTGGGTGGCTCAGTCAGCTAAGCATCTCATTCTTGATTTCAGCTCAGGTTATGATTTCAGCGTCATCAGATCAAGCCATGTTGGGCTCTGTGCTGGACGTGAAGCCTGCTTAAGATTCTCCCTTTCTGGGGTGCCTGGGTGGCTCAGTGGGTTAAGCCTCTGCCTCAGCTCAGGTCAGGTCTCAGGGTCCTGGGATAGAGTTCCTCATCAGGCTCTCTGCTCCGCAGGGAGCCTGTTTCCCTCTCTGTCTCTGCCTGCCTCTCTGCCTACTTGTGATCTCTCTCTCTCTTTCTCTCTCTCTGTCAAATAAATAAATAAAATCTTAAGAAAAAAAAAAAGTCTCTCTCCCTCTCACTCCCACCTTTCACTCACTCTCAAAAAAAAAAAAAAAAAAAAAAAGAAAAAAAGAAAAATGTTGCCCTGGAAAATTTCAGAGAAATGACAGTCTGTGTTCTCATCTAGGATTTTTTGGTTAACTGATATGCTTTATAAAGTTTAAAGTAAATACCTTTACACTAATCCTAAACAATACAGATAATTTAGGATATTTAAACCCTCTTTGCTTTCAACTTTTATATTTGTCTAATATCTTATTCCTCATTAGAAAGTACTTTCTAGATTTTTCATGATTCAAATTATTTAAACATTAGATTTTCCTTGGATTTATTCAGATTGACCAATATCTATGTTTTCCATCACTTCTACCCTTCTTTCTTTTGGTTTGATTTTTTTTTTATTGCTTATATGCAATCATTTATTTAATTTCTATTTTGCAATTTTGCATGTGAGTAGTAAAACCTTTTTTTTTAAGTGAATCATATTTTGTGTGTGTGTATGGGATTCTATGATGAGTTTTTCCATTATTGTTTTATTAAAGATATATTGTATGGTGAATTCTATTTTTGATGGAAAATCTGTTGTGATTTCATTTTTAATTTCCTCTTTTGCTTACGTTGATTTCAGGATTATTGCTGTTTTCTTTATGGCCTGTAGATGTACTAAGGTGTCTAAGCTTTTATTATTTTCCTTTATCAGACATTTAATTTCTTTCAGTCTGTATATTAAGTAAATAGGGTTGCCATTACACAGTACTATAAATTGAGTGGTTTAAACAACAAGAAGTTATTGTCTCACCATCCTAGAGGCTAGAAGTATGAAATCAAGATGTTGGCAGAGTTGATTCCTCTTGGGGTTTCCAAGGGAAGACTTTTTTAATGGCATTCTCCTTAGCTTGTAGATAGCTATCTTTATGTTCACATGGTATTCTTCATGTATATGCATCTCTGTGTCCAAATTTCCCCTTTTCATAAGAACATCAGTCAGATTAGTGTCCACTTAATGACCTCATTTTTACTTAATTAGCTCTATAAAGAGCTATTTCTAAAAAAAGTGCTGGAGGTTAGACCTTTAACCTTTGAATTTTGCTGGTACAAAATTCAATCCATAGCAGTGTAGAATCAGTACCTATATAATTATTGAGATTTTTATATTTAATTACAGAATGTCAGTATATGTTGTTTCTTTGCAATTTTTAATTTCCTCAGTTAATGTTTCATTCTGAAATTTCTATTTGATATAATTTCTGTCAAATTTATTTCTAGCATACAGATCCTCTAAGTTGAATGTTTAGTATGTTCTTTGACTTACACGTGAATATTAATTTGATTATATTTTAAAATTTCTAATTGTATTTGGTTCCATTTTTCCTCTTTATGTAATGACCTGTTCTTTCATTTTTATGTCTGTTTCTTCTCTTAGGATTTTAATTATTGCAAACCACTAATTAACAATCTTGTTCAAATTTTCTAATCTGTGTTTGTGCTTGATGAGTTTTCATAATTCTTTTGTTTAGTCACTATCTGTTATGGAGATATGATCCCAGTATGCCTTTTAAAATTTTACAATTCATTTGTCCTCAATAGTATACATAGTAGGCATAAGGATTTTGGTTGGCTTCCTCCAAAATATAGCTTGAGAAATATCAATGGAAAGCCACTTGTCTTTTTGTCTGCTGGCAACCAATTGGTTTTATTTATCTGAATGAATATTAATTTTTAATTTTTCCTGTAGCTTCTTGGCCATACATTCAATGGAAATAGCAAAAACAGTAATACCACTAACAGTAAAAAAATAAAAATTATACCTTTCATCTGGGCTGGAACTTTTGGTTTCATCTTATTGCAGAACTCTTGTTAGAATCAAGAACTTCTACTAGGCCATTGAGTTTCTTGCACTTTCTGAAGCTAGTGGGTAGATAGTCTAATTTGCATTTCATATAGTTGTTTCTAAGTAGTCTTGCTTTTTCAGATACCTTCATTCTGAAAGTGCTATACCTTCAGGAGCCTGAAAGTTATGATTTCTAATATCAGGAGATGCAAAACCTAAATTTTTGGTACCCGAGGCTTTCATCCAGTTTAATTTCTCCCAGAGAGATGAGGCTGGCTGCCAATTGGAAAATACCTCCCTGGTATTAAGTTCTCTCTCCTTTCCTTTTCTCCTGGGAATTATCTTTCATTGTTTTTAGCTCACTTGTATAATTCTTCAGTGTTTAATTTCTGTACATCATTTTGACCATTTATAGTAAGATACAAGTCTTCTGGGGCACCTGAGTGGCTCAGTGGGTTAAAGCCTCTGTCTTCAGCTCAGGTCATGATCCCAGCGTTCTGGGATCGAGCCCCACATGGGCTCTCTGATTGGCAGGGAGCTTGCTTCCCTTCCTTTCTCTCTGCCTGGCTCTGCCTACTTGTGATCTCTGTCTGTCAAATAAATAAATAAAATCTTAAAAAAAAAAAAGGATACAAGTCTTCTTTAGCTTTGTCTGGCATTTTATTGGTCATATTTTGTCTCTAGTTTTTCTTTATACAGAAACAATATTTGGATTAGGTAATCTTCTTAGTATTTCTTCTGGATATAAATAATAGTATTAGTTTTACCATGCTTCAATATTTTCATGCAAAAGTAGAGATTAATCTAAATGTTTCCAAAATATCAAAGAGTAGAAATATACATTCCAAAAACCTTACCACACTACTTAACTAATTAAAGTCTGATTTAGTTCAACATGTACTTTCCCTAAAGAAATGAATAATTTTTGACATAGGTACTAGATTATTCTCAAGATACCTTTTCATTAGTTTATTAATTTTAATTCAATGAAATGATTTTGAACAATTGATTTTGAACACTGATTCATCTGAACACTGATTCAAGTTCAACTGATTTTGAACACTGCATTGCACTGGATCTCACATAATAAAAGTATTTAATTTGAAATTTGAGCCACAGGGTCTTCATCCAGATTTTCATTTTTGTTTTGAAAATTCATAAAGAAGATATTAAGCATTCATTTTAAGAATTAGAATGAAATGTAATCAGTTCCTTTCCTGTAGGATACTTATTTTTCCTATATATGATTTGTCACTGTATTCATAAAAATTAAAACTATATATGGTATGAAATCATTTTCTACACTAAAAAATACTACAAAATATAAAACAAAACTAAACTATACTAACTTAATCATAGCCTTTGGTTTACATCGTTCAGAACTATACTTTGATTACAGGTGAGCTTATTTTAATAAAAATTGAAGACTGCTTAGGATATATTCATTCATTCAAAATTTATTGAGTTCTTTCTTTGCTCTGGTCATTACCCTAGGTATTGTTTATATGATTACAAACAAAGGAGATATATTAGAAGACATTGACATTAAACCGACTTTCACACAAAGACATATTTAATTAAGAACCATGATGAGGATTGTAGGAAAAAAATGTACTCTCTGTAGTGTAAAACTTAGACTGGTGATAACAGAACTCTCTGAGGAAGGAATAGCCAGGCTGTTATCTAAAAGTGAATAGGAGCTAATTAGTCCACATTAGAGGTACGCTCATGACTACTGGGAATGGAGACAAGTCTATGGTGAAGGAATAACACATGTAAAGATCCTGGCATGGAAAGGACTCTTTGGATTTGAGGTTCAAAGAAAGACCCAAGTGCCTATAATTCATATTTAGAGAAATAGGGAGACATTGTTGACTTTTAAGAAGAAAATTACATGGCATCATTGTTTTTATTATTAGGCAATCACTTTGCTCTATGAACAACTGAATTGCAGGGAAGAAGCTCAGGAAAATCAAAAGTAGTTTAATTTCTGTAAAGGAGCTAATATAGAAACTGAAAGAAACAGAGTGTAGTTTGCTTACTTACATTTCCATAATGACTCAAGGGATAATGTATTCATGGACTGTATAATGCGTTATGGACTCAGGAGAAGACTTGAGACATATATATAAGTAACAGTGGTGGAAGTCACATCGGATACGTAGCCTTGATTTTTCTACTATTTAATTGTTTAACCTTGGTAAGTCCGAATTTCCAAATGGAGTTTTATTATGCACATGAATAAGGCAGATGAAGGAAATGATTGCAGGGATTCTATTCACTTCAAAATTCACTGCTTCAGCATGAGTTCAATGGCTTTAAAAAACCACAGTATGCCACACACTGTACTAGATGTGGAGGTTATACTAATGAAATACACAGTCCCAGTCATTAATGAAACTAATGAAGAGGAGGCAAATTCAAGGACAGATGATCGCATCCCATCGCTAATGGTACAATAACAGTGTTAAGCACAATGGTACAATAACAGTTGATAGTACAAGAGGAGATGTGACATACTTAAATAGATTCTCTTAAATTGGCTTGAACTAGTATTTTGCTTTTAATAGAAAATGAGACAGAGTTTATTGGTTCAGAGAGCTACAATGGAATTTTAGGAGCAACGTAACAAAGGTGCAGAAGTAACATTCAAAAATGTATAAGAACAGTAGCTGGAGCACTGGAGGGAATGTTGAGAAGACAGAGTGAGGTGAAGCTAGAGAGGATGATGGGTCACAGATGATCTGACCCGGCAGGAGACGCAAAGGAGACTATCCAGAAGTGTTCATGAATGAATGGAAGGGTTTGCAAGTGGGAAGTGATATGAGACATTTAGAATGAGTTTGCAGGTAGAAAAGATGCTTTACCAATGTCCAAATCTAAACTTAAATTTGATAATAACAATTTCAGAAGAAGAAATCAACCAAACAGTGTGTTAGGATATAGAATTGGTAGATATCATCTTGACGAAGAGTGAGAAATGGATGCAAAACCTTTTGAAGATAGTTGGCAAACTTAGCATATTGTGGGGCTAAAGAGTAAAGGAGGAGGATCCTGTCTGGTTGTGAAAGTAGTAGAGTTAGGTTTGAACTGGCTGTGTCCAGGGTGCTTTGTGGGCCCACAGGTACACAGGCACAGAGTCAATGGATGTAGGATAAATGCAGAAATGGGAGACACTGGAGTTTAAGTTGTGTAAGGAATCATAGTAGATGAGGAAGGAGAATGTCTCAAGGAGGAGAAAGTGGCCAATGAACTCCGATGCTTCAGTGAGGATAAAATAACACTGTATTATCTACTTAAAAATGTGTTAGAAGGGTAGATTTCATCTTAAATGTTCTTACCACCACCACTACCACCACTGCTACTACTGAAGAGGGCAGGAGGAAACTTTTCATGTTGACTGGATTGTGGTGATGGTTTCACAGATATATACTTATCTCCAGACTCATCAAGTTGTATATATTAAATATGTACATCTTTTTGTATGTCAATTATACCTCAAGGAAGTGGTTTTAAAAACATAACCATAGGGACACCTGGGTGGCTCAGTTGGTTAAGCATCTGACTCTTGATTTTGGCTTAGGCTCAGGTCATGATCTCAGGGTCCTGGGATTGAGCCCCATACTCAATGGGAAATCTGCTCAAGGATTCTCTCTCTCTCTTCCCCTCCTGCTGCTCTTATTCTCTCAATAATAAATAAATCTTAAAACAAAACAAAATAGAAAAACAGGAACTATGAAACATTTTTAAACGGAGAAAAAAATAACTGGATTTTTTTTTTTAACTTTTTTAACAGATGAGGTTAGTTTTTCCTTAATAGCATTAGCTGTGCTTAAGGGGCTGACCCGTTCTGTAGAGGCTTGAGCAGTCGTAGAGGAAGAAGGTTATGATTTAAGGGGAATGTATGGATTATTTACTTACTTTACTTGTAGTACCTATTGCTGCCTTTCAGCCATTTATCCGTTGCCCTCTAACCATTAGTTGTCTAGAGCAGGTAAAAATTTACATATTCCTCCCCGTGCGACTAATCCTGAACTCTTTGAATCTACCTTACTGATTGACACTATGTTTGTATTGGTCAGTAATTCCCTGCTGGTTGTTGAAGGAAACCAAGTGAAACTAGTTTAACAATGGGAAGTAATTTACTAGTTTGCATATCTGAAGAGCAGAACAGGCTTCAGGCACAGGCAGAATCAGAAATACAAATGATGTGATTAGGATTCTAACCAATTCCCTAAAGCTGCAAACTCATAAAATATGTGTAGTCCAAGACCCAAGATTTGCAAGCGACAGTTCAGTTTTTTTGCTGTTTTATAAAAAGGCTTTTGTTGCTTGCAGCTAGATATAGAGAGATTTTAAGTGCCCAAATATTTTTCAGTTCCACGTTTTAGGGTCTATCTTTTAAAACCTCCCATTTCTAGGAACAAGTTTCTCTAGCAATCAGAGTCCTTTGGTTGAAAAAAATCTACACTGGTTAACAAACAGAAACAAAATAAGATATCAATATAAAATAAGATCAATTCATTTTATGGGAAAATATCCATACTTTCCTTGAGCTTTATTGGCCCCTTGTTCAAGCACCATGCTGGACTAATGATAGTCAACCTCTGCTAAATAACTTAAGTCTGCATTTCTGATTTAGCCATTAAAAAGGTTGAATTGGGGACACTTGGGAGGCAGAGTTGGTTGTCTGCCTTCTGCTCAGGTCATTATTCTGGGGTCCTGGGATTGAACCCTGCATCAGCAGGGAGCCTGCTCCTTCCTTTCCCTCTCCCTCTGCTGCTCCCCTGCTTGTGCTCTCTCTCTGTCAAATAAATAAATAAACTCTTTTTAAAAATAAATAAATAAATAAATAAATAAATAAATAAGTAAAAAGGTTGAATTATCACGTGTTCATACAAAAATGCTGTCCAGTAGAACTTTCTACAGTTTTGATCGTGTTTTATATCTGTACTGTCCATTATGGTAGCTACTAGCCATATGTGGCTATCAAACATTTTATATGTGGCTAGTGCAGGGATACCTGGATGGCTCAGTTGGTTAAGTAGCAGACTCTTGATTATGGGTCAGGTCATGATCTCAGGGTCCTGGGATCGAGCCCAGGGTGGGGCTCTGCACTCAGTAGGGAGTTTGCTTCAGGATTCTCCCTGCCCCTTGGTCCCTTCTCCCACTTGTGTGTGCAAGCACTCTCTTCCTCTCTGTCAAATAAATAAATAAATCTTACAAAGAAACAAATGTGGCTAGTGCAATTAGGGGACTGAATGTTTACATTTTATCAATTTAAATTTAAATAGCTACTGGTAGCTATTGGCTACAATATTGAAGAGTGCAGGTTTAGTCTACCCAGAAAGGAAACATAACCTCATACTCAAATGATATACCTACAAAAGTATGAGTCTATGAAAGCCACATAAAATTACAGGCATAGAGAATGAAATTAAAAACAATGGATCTAATAGCCTGACTCCAATGCGTAAAAAAAGTTTTGAAGACTGGAAAGGTCAAACCTGATTTTCTTTTTCTTGGTTTCAAGTAGCATACATTGTTACCGTTCAATTGATTTGTTTGTGTGTGGTTGCAGTGGGTGCTTGCAGTCAGAGGCATGATTTAGAAAATCACCTTCTTGACTGCAACAAAATCTTACTCTGAGTAATTTAAAGATAAAAGTAATTTTCCAAATGAGTATTGGATAAATCACTAGAATTGGCAGGAAGGCTAGTGAGTCAGTATTGAAGTAAAGCAGGAACCAAAGGAGGCTGAGTGGTTTTAAATGCAACCAAGCTGATTCCCAGAAACAACTAAGTCAGAATGTTGCCGCTGATGATAGTTCTACCTCTAGATTTGCATTGCTATTGTCTCTGTGGTTTTTTTTTTAAGATTTTATTTACTTTTAATATTTTATTTACTTATTTTAGAGAGAGCAGGAGAGAGGGAGATAGCAGGAACAGGGGTGAGGGACATAGGGAGAAGCAGTCCCCCCACGGAGCAGGGAGCCGATGCAGGACTCCATCCCAGGACCATGGGATCATGACGTGAGCCCAGGGAAGATGCTTAACCAACTGACTGCACCTAGGTGCCCTGTCTCTGTCTTCTTGATAACACAATCACAGATAACATCTGATCTGCCCTTTGGTCTTTTTGTCACTTGGTGACGTTTTAAAGCTCTAGATAAGAGCGTGTGTTAGCCCGGTCTAAGTCACGTGCCAGTAGTCTGGCTGCACCGAGTAGAGAGATACAGTCTGGCTCCGGCAGTTTCCGTAACTGAAACGGGATTCTCTCTTCCACCAAAAATCTCACAATGGGGTGTCGATTCTTCAAAAATAAGCAGGGGGTCCAAAAAATACACAGTTGCATATAGTTTAATATAATTCCCAACTGTATGGGAAAATTTAATGTATTTGACCTGTTTTACTTCATTTTATGCATTGTGTCTTCAAGATAAATATAATTTACCTTATTAAAAAAACTCAGAATAGAGTTTACTATCCTTTTTCTGAACTCATTTTGATGATGTCCACTGACTTTTTTTGAAGAAAGGGATTTTATTTCATTATATATATGCTCAAAGTAATGATTCATAAACTTGTTCTGGAACATCTTGTCTGCTTGGTAATTGCTTGTTCAGTTCATTAGCTGCTTCGCATGCATGGGTTCTTTGTGTTGTTATATCAAAGTTATGGAAAGTATTAAACACATCTGTAGTATTCAAGGTAATATAAACTACATTTAATTAAAATAAGGAGACTCTAAGCAGAAAGGAAATGCAGTAAGAGAGACCTATACATATTTTACTTGGAATTACTCTCCTTTCTTTTATATGACTTATGTTATGAGTTTATGCTCTTTTTTTTCTTCCTTCTAGCATTGCCATTGTTAGTCTTGTTCTTTGAACCCTGTTATTACTGTTCCATTGAATTAAATTGACCATGAGGAGTTTTCAGATTTATCACTATTTTTTATAAACATTGAGATGAAGAACAGTAAAATAATGTTTAATCATGTATCAATTATCTACACAAGCAACATTAAGTAAATATTTATGTTTCTGGGGGGAGGAGTGCCAATGTGCAGCTATGGGAAACTGAAGACTCTTTCTGAAGAGCTGTTAATTGGCATCTAAGTAATTTCTATTCCATGCTTTGCAGCTCGGTATCTGTAAGAAATGTTGAAAATAATAAGGAGATAAGTATATGCTGTATTTAAGCCATGTATTCAAAACAAAGCTTTGATCTGGTGTATATTACTAGGCACAAATAGCAGTAAGGTACATAACTGTAATTTTCAACTTTGGATATTCAAATCAGGTGGACATTTTTAAAAATCTTCAAGCCTAGACTGCACATCAGGTTAATTAAGTCAGGGAGTCTGAGAAATAGAACCTGATATCAGTATATTTTAAAGTTACCAAAATGATCCTAAATTTTATATCGTTCAGAATTGCTGGTTTGTAGGCTCAGTTTGCTAATGATACCCAAGGATACCTTGAACAAAATGACAAGAATTTTTAATGGTGTTGGAAATTGTTATTTGTATTTGCTAACTGACATCTGTAAAATGATGGTTATTGTAATGTAGTATATACATGTTCCATGTCTTAAATAGTCTTGAATAATGCTAGAACATCTATATGAAATTATTTTTCCTCTTTGAAAAACATGTGATTAAATGACATCATGTATTTTTTTCTCCGTGTAGATATTTTTATGTCACCTTATTATTTTATTAGGTTGATTTTCATTTTTATTGATATAGTACATGCACCTAGGGAGAAATGTCAAGTAGTACAAAAGCAGTTTTAACAAAATTGATATTTCTTTTTCTTCCTGTTCCCTACTCACAGCCTTCTTTACAGATAAAAACTGATCTGCAATATTTTAGTTCTTATATTTTAACATGACTGGACTTTATTTAATTGCCTGCTGTGTTATATGAAGAATCCACTGGTTTACTAATCCTATCTCTTTCTTCCTTCTTCCTACATTGTCTTATCATTAATTTTTAATTTTTTTCTTTGGTTATCTTTTTAATGTATATAAAAACTGACATGTTTATATCTTCTCTTCTTACCCATAGATAGACTACCATCATTTCCCACCTTTTTAGGATTAGGATATAGAAAATCCTACCATTGGCTTTAGAAGGCATTGAAAGATAAGACAGTCTTTGTCTTATCTTTGTCTTATATTTGGACTCCTTTTATCACTAGTCTCCCTGTTAGTTCTCCAAGACATTGCAATTTACATTTTTCTTATAAATGTTTACTTTCCATTTTCCAAGAATATTCACTATTGTTGAGAGAGGTTTATGAGTGGCTGCTGAGTATTCTGCATGGAGACATCAAGTACTTTTTCTATAATTTTTCCATTAACCTTTATGATTTAGAACATTTCACCCCCACCCTCCATTATGCTTGGCATTTTAGTCTCCTAGGCTTTTCAGGAAATATGTAAGATAGGCATAGCACAGTCCTACACATTTTTAAAAATATAGTTTCCATTGTCCTTATATGTCAGTCATCATTATTTCATTTGAAATTTACCCTAAGAACGTATGAAATGCCTTTTGTGTTTAGAGAAAACCTAAGGAACTGCTTTGCATAGTGTTTAAATATTTTAAATATTTTTTAGAATTTAATGAGTCTTTAAGGAGAAGAAGAAAAGTTTGTGTTGAAACTACCATCTTGAGCAGAAAGACTTAAGGGAACTTCACATAAAAGAAAATGTGACTTATGTTATAATGTTTCTTAAAAATTATAGACAGTTTGCAAACTTTACATGTGTTAATATGGGGGCTATACAAACATGTGAAAGATACTGTGTGATACTATATGGTATTAGCGTTTTGATCAGAACCAACTGCATAGTCACCAATTTTAACCAACATGTTGACTTCATTGTTTTTCATTTTCTTAGATCTTAGACAATAGGAAAAAAAATCTCCTGGCATAGTAATGAAGCAATGAAGGTGTTTTCATACATTTTCACAGCAGTAAATAGTTGTATGCACATATACTATATAATTGTTCTATATTCTATCCCTTTTTCATAATTCCTTAAGATGTTGTATCATATCAAATATGCTTTGTAATGTATTTAAACATCCAAATTATAGAATTTAATCAACATCTGTAATTAAAGATTAGAAGAAAAGTATAGCTTTAAAAGACACTAAGATATATCCATTAGTTTTGGAATGAGGGGAAATTAATTAGTATATACTCGATTCTGATAAAAACATGGGACAAATATAATCTCTAGATAGTTCTGGACTGGCTTTAAGATATATCTTAAGGTGAAGAAATAAATTTTATTTATTCATGCTAGTAAGCAGAGGCTCATTTTGTTTCTGTCCCACCCCCATCCCAGTTAACAAAAAAGATAATTATCTGCTATGAGTATTTCTGAAGTTCTGAGAATTCATCATAGTATTTTCTTTTTTCAACAAGGTACACTCTTTTAATTAAAAATTTGAGGTAATTATAGCTTTCCATATATTTATAAGAAACAATACAGAGAGATATAAATTCTGCCCAATATCTCCCAGTATTTTGCAAAGCTACAGTGTATTATCACAACCAGGTTATTGACCCTAATACAATCCACCAGTTTTATTCAAACTTCCCCAAACCTCCTTATAATCATTTATTTGCATCTGTTTGTCTTAAGTTCTATAAGAACATTATTCACCAGTGTAGGTCCCTGTGTCCACACTGCCACATTGACCCAGCTGAACAAACCCAGCACCGCAAGGGTCCATCACGTTGCCCTTCTGTAACCACAGTGATTTTCCTCCTGCCACCTCCCCTATTTCCTCTTACCCTCCTACCATCACTAAACCCTGGCAAGCATGAATCTGTTCTTTTTTTCTACAGTATTGCTATTTTAAAAATGCAATGGAAATGGAAGTATATAACATACAACCTTTTGGGATTGACTGTTGTTCACTAGATGTAAGTCTTTGGAGATTCACTCAATTGGCAGGTCTATTGCTCCTCACTGCTGTAAAAGCTCCATGCTGGGCTTATAACATGTTATCAGTTCACCAGTCGTTTGTCAAAGGACATCTGGACTGATTCTACTTTGGAGCTATTACCAGCAAAGCTGCTATAAACAATCATTTATAGGTGTTTGTATGAACATAAATTTTCATTCTTTGTGGATAAATTCCAGAGTTTGTAATTGATGTGCTACATAGGGATAGCATGTTTATTTGTTTAAGGAACTGTCAAAGTGTTATTTTTAGAGTGGTTGTGATATTTTATATCCTTATCGGCAATATACAAGTGACCCAATTCTTCAAGCCTTCCCCAGTTTTGTTTTTTTTTTTTAGCCATTCTGATCCCCTGTAGTTAAAATTTTCATTTTCCTGATGGCTAGTGATATTTAACAACTTTCTATGTGCTTATTTGCAATCTGTGTCTTTAGTAAAATGGCTGTGTAAGTCTTTTGTTCATTTTCCATATATATATATTTTTAACTATTCAGATTTGAGAGTTCTTTATATATTCTAGACACGTTTGTTGGGTATGTAGTTGGCAAATGCTTCAAGTCTCGGGAACAATTACATTATCTTGTAATTCTCCTCACATAGGCTTTCATGGAGAAAAACTTTTTAATTTCAGTATGATCCAACTACTTAGTTAAAATTTCCTTTTATGCATCATGCTGTTGGGGCCAAATCTAAGAAATCCTCTCCTAGTATTATTAGGTACCAAGAATTTCTCTCCACCCACCCCCGCAAAGTTTCATACTTTTAGGTTTAACATTTATGTCTACAGTGCAATTTGAGATAAATTTTGTATAGAATTTCTCAAAAAGGCTATTCTTCCTCCTCTGAATTGGTTTTGTACCTTTATTAAAATTCAGTTGAGCATACTTGTGTGGATCTATTTCTGGGTGATCTATTGTATTCCACTGATCTATAGTTTAGTTTAACTAACTTAGGAACTATGTCTTCCAATAGAAATTTTAGAATAAAATTGTTTTTATCTATAAAGTATATTGCTGGAGTTCTGATAGACATTGCATTAAAGTGATAGGTAACTTTTAGAAAAATTGACATTTTACTGTTTCAGTCTTCCAGTTCATGGTATGAACATCATATCTTTATTTATCTTTGATTTCTTTCATCAGCATTTTGCAGTTTTCAGCATGCATTGCGTAAAACATCCCATACATGTTTTATTACTATACCATTTTTAAATCTATGACTTTCTTTAGGGTGATTGTAAAAGGTGTTTGTTCTGTTTTAATTTTAGTTTCCGCATGTTCATTGTTACTATTAATTTATTTTTATTCAACTCCTATCCTGCCACCTTGTTGAACTCACTTATTAGTTCTAGGAGTTTTTAATTTTTTGAGTTGTTTTGTAGGTTTTCTGCCTGGATAATGATGTTCTCTACAAATAGAAGAATTTTAACTCTACCCTTTAACCTGTATGCATTTTTATTTCCTTTGCTTGCCTTCTTGCTGTACTAGGTAGGATTTACAGTACAAGGATGAATAAGAGTGGTGAAAAATTAGGATGCCTGGGTGCTTAGTTGGCTAAGCATCTGTCTTTGTCTCAGATCATGATCCCAGGGTCTTGGGATCAAGTCCCACATTGGGCTCCTTGCTCAGAGGGGAGCCTGCTTCTCCCTCTGTCTGCCCTTCCCCCTGCTTGTGTGCTCTCTCTTTCTCTCTAACAAGTAAATAAACGAAATCTTAAAAGAGACAGAGAGAGAGTGGTGAGAGATGACATTTTACCATGTTTCTAATCTTATGGGAAAAGAATTCAGCTCTTCACTATTAGGATGATGACACTTGTAGGTTTATTATTGAAGGTCTTCATCACAGGTAGTTAATCCCTCTCTACTTCCAACTTGCTGAGAGTTTTTATCATGAGTAGACATTGTATCTTCCCGGATATTTTTTGGCATTGACTAATATGACCATGCTTTTTTTCTTCTTCTTTAACTGATTGATATGGTAGATTACATTGGGTAAGTTTTATTATTCTGCCCTCGAGTTAACTGACTCTGTCCTCTCTCTTCTCCACTCTACTAGTAAGCCAGTCTAGCATTTTTCTTAGTATTGTATTTTTCTATTTTACAATTTTCTTTTGGCTACTTTTTAATAACTTCTTTGCTGAGATTATCTATCTTTCTCTATCTTGTTTCAAGATAATTTTTAATTTATTACTGAAGCATTTTCACAAAAGCTACTTTAAAATCCTTGTCAGATATTTCCAACTATCAGTTCATCTTGGTGTTGGCATCATTTGTTGTCACTGTTCATTCAAGTTGTGATTTTCTTGGATCTTTGTATAGTGGGTTAGTTTCTATTCTTTTCTAGACATTTTTTTTCCTTATTATTATAGGAGCTTCCGAGTCCACTTTAGTGTTCTGTTTTAACAGACCATCACCCAGTTTAGGTTTAGCAAGTAGGTCTTAGCTTACTGTTATGGTCCCTGGTTCAAGTGGGTAGTAAATGTTCAGTGCCTTTGTGGTGTTCTGTTGGTCTTCTTAGTGTGAGTCCGCAGGGTCCCTATTTATCCTAGATGGCACTGGCTATGAGGGCAAAATGAATTTTCCCTACCCCCCTCTGCTAAGTGTCTCTTGGTGGGGGAGTTTTGTGGTGAAATGCTCCTACTGGTGACCTCTGACTTCCCTAGTGTCCTTGAACAGGGATGGAGAATCTAAAGACCATTAAGTCAGAGAAGCTTCGTGGACTAGACTGGAGGTTGTTGGGTCTCTCCAGCATTGCTGGTCACCTGTCTCAGTGGCTTTTAGTGGAAAAGGGGAATCTTATATTCTGTGAAGAACCAGAGCTCCCATTAGCTGCTCAGTGGGGCTCCCAGCAATCCCCCTTGTCAGGGTTATCTGCTTATCTGATATTATCAGAGGGACTTCTGTTTGACTCAGGGGAAAAATCAGCCTTCTCAGGTGCCTTCTGTTATCAGGGTTATATGTCAGAAACAACAGTTCTGGGTGGCATTCTTCTGTGGGGTTGGAAGATGTAAGACACCCTACTGCTGTCCTCTTCCTTCAGACCCAGGATCACAGAGAGGCTTCCTCCTCTTAACACCTTTTAGTATTCACTGATGATTGCCCCTTTTGCCCTTTCCAGGATTTCTAATTGTGTTTAAGAGGCAGGAATAAGGAAGAATTGAGTCTGCACTTTTTTGTGCTAGAAGTCTAGCACACATTTCATACATTGAATTACCTTATTTATCAAGATGAATGCCTTATTTATCAATTTAATAATTTATCTTGTGTGTGTGAGTGGGGAGTGTCCTGCCAGTATTTCACGTATGCGTATGCCGTTAATATGTGTTGTTAAATCAAGAGGAATTAATCCCACTTCATGATACAATGCTACATACAGTACTTAATAAGTCCATTTGGATTTTGAGAGAAAATATTTGATTGCTGTATATTTAGATATTCAATGATTTTCCAAGAAGATAAGTATTTTAACTTGGGCCACTTTTCCAGTTTTAACATCCCAGAACTTATTTAAAATAGGGGATATTTTAATACAAAATTTATTTCCTATTTAGGTGATTGTTTTGCACGTGTGCAGAGGTTTCTCTAGTTCTTCTTTCCAAAATATACTGCAGTGGAGCTTTACAATTTTCCGGAATATATTCAAGCCAGGGTTGGATTTTCAAGTGCCTTCCCTCCCTCTCTCGGACTCTCTCTGAGACTCTCCTGAATGCAGTACTGAGACCCTGTTTTATTTATTTATTTATTTAAAGATATCATTTATTTATTTTTGAGAGAGAGAGACACAGCGAGAGAGGGAACACAAGCAGGGGATGTGGGAGAGGGAGAAGCAGGCGTTCCCTGCTGAGCAGGGAGCCCAATGCAGGGCTGGATCCCAGGACCCCAGGACAATGACCTGAGCTAAAGGCAGACACCATTTTTTATGTTATTCATTTATTATTTACTTATTTATAAATGTATTGTTTATAATAAATTTAATAATATCTATATAATATATAATAGATATAATGATATCTATTATTATTATATTATATTATATTATATATTTACTTGTTAGAGTGAGAAAGAGCACAAGCAAGGAGAGCAGTAGAAGCATGGGGAGAGGCAGGCTCCCCACTGAGCAGGGATGCTGATACAGCCAGATCCCAGGAACCTGGGATTATGACCTTAGGGGAAGGCAGACACTTAACCAACTGGGCCACCCAGGTGCCCCAAGATACTTTTTTTTTTTAATTTGTTTTTATTCTCTTTCATTTCTAAGACTGCATTGCAGACAAATTATATGTGTTCTCTTGTCCATATATACTTAAATTTCTCTTAAAAATGTTTTATTGCCCTCTAACACCAACAAAACCCATAATGAATGCAATAGGATAAAAGATAGTCAAAATGATTTTATTATAGAATTCAACCATGCTTCTGTTTTACCTCAGATGGGCCTGGTTTACAACTACTTCATACCTGGTTTCCCAAAATAAAAGGGAATGAACATTTGCTGATGAATTTTAAGGGCAATAAATGCTTGCTCTTGATATAGTACCAAGAATATTGATAAAATGACTTAAAATATCCCTTAACAGATTACAACCAGTTACATAAAATTTAGTATTTCACGTATACTACTTATTTTAAAGTTAGTAAAGTATTAATAATTAGTAACTCTTTTGGTCCTAGGCTTAAGGTAGGTAACAAATGGAATCATTTAACCACAAATAACAGCCCAGATCACTATCTAAAAACTGACTACTTTCCCCAAGGTATATGCTTTGTCTTTAGAAGAAAACAGCAAAGTATGAATAGAAGGTAGGGGAAGAATTATGGAATCATAGAATTTTCTTCCACAGTAAGTGGAACAGTTATAATAGTTGTAGAAGTATGGTAATTATCACTTATTGATTATCCAGAGCCAGACTTTGGGGTGGTTCAGTGGTTCAGTGGTTCAGTGGTCTCTTGTTCTGAGTGTCATGCTATAAGAAGACTAAAATAGGAGTGAAATGAATTTAATGTACAATGCCTGTAATTTGATATTCACAAGTTCCTCTATGCATAGACATCCAAATGATTTTTCCTTTTGTAAAAGTAGAAGTAAAGTTTTTATTATAGTCGATTCTCATCTACGGAGCAAAATTGTTTGTTCACATTAAGTAGAGGTTTTTGTATGTCACCTATAAGTCTGTATTCTACTTCTGTTGTCCTCCTTCTTGTAGATATTTAACAGAATTGTACTTTTTCATGCACTTGTGATCCAGCTTGCCTTTTGTGTTAACAATACTTCTAAAAATCCTATCACAGAAAACTTCTGTAGTTCCAGCTAGCCAACATTCAAAAACTCAATAATGCCCGACATATAACTGTTCACTGTCATATGTGATTTTAAAAAGTGTGTGTGTGTGTGTGTGTGTGTGTGTGTGTACAAATATAAAATTCCTTAATATTCATCCAAAAGCAGCCCATGGTGGAACACCACAAAATGCAGTGAGAATGGAACACGAGCTGTGGGGAAGTGGGAAATATCTTGCTGCATTTCTCAGAGTATCGACCCTGCCTGAGCTAGTGTAAATGAATAAGGAAATCTATTTCTTTGCCTCCTGTTTCTGTCACATTTCTTGTGAGAATCTGATTCACATTCGGAGTTTGAAATGGAAAATAAAAATAGAGTACTGTTTGGCTTCTGCTGTGTCAGATAATTACTTTCAAAATTCTGGAACTGAAAGCCAATTGGGATTGGAACTGTGTTTTTGTTCCTGTGAAACAGAAATTCTGTCATGTGCAGTTGCAGGATTGACTGATACTGCTGGAAGTTAACTTCCTACTTAGTGAGCCTGAGTGTCTGGTTTATCCAGTTACAAGTAATGGGCCAGCTGTTAAGGGGAAGATAATTCCAGAAAGTTAATGCATTTTCACATAATAGAAATATTATATATGCAATACATTTCTTATTTTGAATATAAAGAACAAAGCATACACCTTTAAGAGAAATATTTTTTTTTCCTTTCTGTTCCTACTAAACACAAGTTGGCTGGTGGATGTCTACTATGCCTGTGTATGTGTCTGGGTGTGTA
The DNA here is from genome assembly GCF_002288905.1 of Enhydra lutris kenyoni. NCBI lineage: Eukaryota > Metazoa > Chordata > Mammalia > Carnivora > Mustelidae > Enhydra > Enhydra lutris. The sequence goes on along the minus strand of NW_019154116.1, from coordinate 16,096,323 downwards.
AACAAGTAAATGGTTACTACCACAGAGTGACAACTGCATTTTCAAGTGAGGAAACTGACTTTTTATACATCATTTATATAGTGATGATTTAGAGATTGATATTTCTAACTAAACCCTCCTTTGAGCATCACTCACCTCTAGGTAGTCATAAATTTAATATATAGGTTTGAGGGCTTTGCTGCCACCTCAAAATTAACCTTTGTAGACCTGAACCCTAAGTCTCTCTCTTTGCATCAGCCTGTTACTAGCTGGTTCCCCTGCAGACTCCTCCTTTCAGTAATCACACCTCCACGCTACTGAGGTGTTCATGCAACACTGCTGAGAATCATTCTCAGCACCTCCTTTACACTCCCCTGTCCCTAAACCCAGTCTGTAGTGAGTCCTTGTCAGCTTCTCATCTAAAATGCACCTGCCATCAGTCTGGGCTCATCATTTCATCCCACTCCATTCTGATTTATTTTGTCATCGCCTCTTACCTCCAATACAGCAGTAGCTTTGTAAATGATATCCCACTTCTCTTGCACCATCCAAATGCTTCCTTTTCTGGCAGTCAGACTGAGCCTTTATAAGCAGAAATCTGGTCCCATGGTTCTAGGGTGTAAAATCCTGTAGCCTCCAAGTGCATTCAGATTAAATTCCAAATCCACAACACAGACTGAACGGCATGGTCTGGCCTCTGGATGCATTCCCAGTCTTGTCTAGTGCTGCTTTACTTGCTTTTTTTCTCCCCTCTTAGAAACGTCTTGTGTGTGTGTGTGTGTGTGTGTGTGTGTGTGTGTGTGTTTTAATAGAACTTTCCAAATTAGAATGTTTTCATTATATGTGTTTTAACAGCTGGATTCATCACTAAATCCTAAAATCCTTAAGTACCGGTATGATCCGTCCTCTGTTCACCATGTACTTCTGAACAGTCAGCAGATAGCCAAGCACTGGACCTAGTAGATAGTCTATAATCACTGAATAAAGGAAAGTTGAAGGAAGTAAAATTTCAGAATTTATACACATAGTAAAGCAAATAACCAAGACTGAAACACAGGTCTCCTGGTTTCTATGATTTCTAGTTTCACCATTTATAGTACATCGATTAGGAGAGTTTAAGGTCAGATTTTTGGAAAAATTAAGCATGTTTAGGGAGGAGAATAAAGAGGACTTAAGAGGTAGCAGGGTATTCTGATCACATACTTTGCCCATGAGACACTTGGAAGGTAGTTGAAACCAAAAACCAGAGCAATGTGTCTGGTGATGTTGACATTTATGGTGTGTATGTATATATTATGTAAATAGAAGTGTAATACTAATGGCAATTAGATATAAATGTGTGAAATGCTTTTTCTGCATGTATTGAAAATTACCATTTTTCTATCTTTCATCTTATTAAAATAGTGTATCCTATTGATTGATTTGCATATGATGAACCACCTTTGCATCCCAAACTTTTTTTATGAAATGAGCATCAACCTGACACCGATATAAGATGGACAATAGAAAAGAAAAGAAAATTATACACCGATATCATTGATAAACATGGGTGCGAAAGTCCACAATAAAGGGGTGTCTGAGTGACTTAGTGGGTTAAGCTTCTGCCTTTGGCTCAGGTCATGATCTCAGGGTCCTGGGATTGAGCCCCACATTGGGCTCTCTTCTCAGTAGGGAGCCTGCTTCCCGCCCCCACCCCGCCTGCCTCTCTGCCTATTTGTGATCTCTGTCAAATAAATAAATAAAATCTTAAAAAAATAAAAAGGAAGATCCATAATGAATACTAACAAGTGAATTCAGTAGTACATTAAAAGGTTCATATACTAAGAGGAACACTTTTTTTTTTATAATAGTAAAAAATACAAGAGCAACTATTAAGAATCTGAAAATTGATAAATAGGCAAGAAGAGATGAAAATGTGAACTTCCAGACCAAATAAACAAATGGGAAAATTCCAGAAAAACATAAACTGCCTGGACTTTTCCTATCCCTTCCAACTGCTGAACTTACTAAAATTGGTGTTGGCCAGTGTACTAGTTTCAGAATTCTATCTGTGGTCATAAAGTAACAATGTTAGTAAAAATAGTAAACAATAAGAGTAGTTATGTATGTATGTATCTGTAACATATGCATCTATGTAGAGATTACTATATGATTGTATACATTTTATATACATATATTCTTTTTATTTATATACTATGTTGACAAATGCAAATATTGTATTTAATATTTGCCTTTGTATACATGTGAATGTATGTATATATTTATACATATATGCATATATATACAATAAGATTTCTTTAAATATTTTAAATATTTCTCAGAGATTTTGCTTTTTAGTTTTTATTTTAATTCCAGTTAGTTAACATACAATGTTATATTAGTTAGTTAATATACAATGTTATATTAATTTTATGTATACAATATGGTGATTCAACAGTTCCATACAACTCCTTATGCTCATACAGACAAGTACCCTCCTTTATCCCCATCGCCTACTTATCCCATCCCCCACCACCCTCCCCAGTGGTAACCATCACTTTGTTCTCTCTAATTAAGAATCTGTTTCTTGATTTGTCTTGCTTTTTATTTTTTTCCCTTTTGCTTGTTTGTTTTGTTTCTTAAATTCTACATGTGAGTGAAATTATATGGTTTTTGTCTTTCTCTCACTGACTTATTTCCCTTGGGATTATACTCTCTAGTCTCTAGTTCCATCTCTAGTTCCATGATATTGCAAATGGCAAGATTTCATTCTTTTTATTGGCTGAATAATTTTCCATTATACATTCATACCTGTACATATATGTATGTATACCACATCTTGTTTATCAATTCGTCAATAAATGGACACTTGGGCTGCTTCCACTGCTGGGTACTTACCCAAATACCATAATACCAATTCAAAGGGATTCATGTACTCTGATGTTTATAGCAGTATTACCTACAATAGCCAAAAAATGGAAACGGCACTTCTCACAAATTTTGAGATGCAGTGCAACCCAAGTATGTTTTCTCTCTCTCCTTCTAATAGCTTTTCTTGGTTCTTATGCTATTTTAAAATTATTTTGTCCACAATAAAAGTTTTAAAAAGATACTAAAAACAATGTTACTGTGTTTTGCATATAAGATGTAGCAAAGTTGTTCTGAATTTTTTTATTGGCCCTTGTATTTTTACTTTTGAATTGACTATTGAGTTAAACGCTTTGCAATTAATTTATTAATTGGATGCTGAATAACATAAATGAACTGAGATTATTAATATGTTATTACTAATAATCATTAACATTATAGGGTCTAACATTTATTAAGCGATTATTAATGTTAGGCATTATTTTAATATTTCATATGCATCAACTGCTGTCCCCCTCATTGTGCACTTTGAGGGAGATAGTACTATTTTTACTTTATAGATACAATAACTAAAACCCAGTGAGGTTAAGTAATTTCTACAAGGTTATACAACCAGCAAATGAAATAGCATTTGCTGACATGGTCTGGCCTCAGAACCTTGAGAAATTAATACTTGTAAAGGTAATTGCCTGACAGTCAGGGGGACGGAGCAATCATTTTAGAGCATCTGATCTCTTAGATACTTGAACTCAGAACACAGGGAGGTGGGGGATGATAATAGAGTCTTGACTCTTGAATGTGAATTTATTGTCACTTTCACAACTCATCCTTATTTGCTAAGCAGGCAAAAAGCAGCTAAAAATCCCAGTTTAGGAAAAAAAAAATCCCATCTTAGGGAAACAGGAGGGACAGGCCATGGTGAATGCTGAAATATAAATATATTTTTAAAATCAATTCAAAGAGTTCCAATTTCTCCATTAACCACAAGTCACTGTTTCAGATCATGACTAAAATATAATGGAAGTCGCAGTCATTGCTGCAATGAGAATATAGAATCCCCCGTTTATTCCATTGGATGGCGTTGATATTTTGATTACCCAAAACCTTATGTCTTATATCACTTGCATGCTGGACATCAGCCTTATCAATGACAAAGCACTAATATATAACCTGATATAAAGCCCATTATTTTAAAGCCAAAGCAACAGGTAAGATGAATCTCATAAGTGAAGATGCGAAGTGTAAGTCTGGATGAATATAAATTATGGAAAACGAATAACATGAGTTTCACAGATAAGTGAAATTATGTAAGTATCCCTGGAATATTTTCTTAGATTTATTTAAAGAGCAATACATTTTATCACTTACTGGACTAGAATCCACCCCTTACTTCCTTCCGGCCATACAGAGGCTGGATTCTCTGTGAGTGGGAAGTATACCTCTCTCATGGTAATCCGCTGAGATTTTAAGGTTCATTGTAGCTCTGCCTTGACTAATAAATCCAGTGGGCAGAGTATGGTTACATGTCATGCTAAGTATCTTTGTGGAGTGCAAGTGAGCTCAGGGGAAGAGTCTGAGTTCAAGTGTGTGATGTCAAGAGTACTGGGGGAGGGATGTTTAGAACTGCTAGGAACCTAGACTGAACTATCTACTTACCTGCACTTTACTTTGATTTTTAGGGTGAAAGTATTTATCTAAAGGGCCTGATAAGAGATGCAGGTCAATAGTTTTTGGGGCTGAATGCTGGCATTTGGATAATAACCCCAAACCTTATTAGCAAACCAGAAAGTATTACTTTCACTTTAATAGATTGGCTTCATAAAACGTAGGTGCAACAATTACTCTATTCCTCTAAGATCAAATAATCTCAAATGATATAATCAAATGATCTCTGGCCATATGGGGTACTGCAAATAGCACTCAGTGCAGACTAAGAAGTCTGTCATGTTGACATTTTCCATCAGTGGTGACACAGCAGGGCCATCTTCATTTAGAATAATGGAGGGCTGTTTACATTATTTTTAGTGTTCTTCATTGACTTTCTTTTTATTTTCTTTAATTGATTATACTAGTCTAATATAGTCTTAAAAGTGTGCCATGGAGAGAAAGCTGTGGCCTCCAGATTCTTTTCTTAGCATTTTTGTTGTTTATGCAACCTGAAAATCCAAACCAAACCAAACCAAAAATCACTATTTTTACAATCCGTGGGTGCTTAAAATTTTCTCTTCTGAGTTTATTCTTGTTCCTAACGTTTTGGAGAGAGCAATACTCTATTTGTGTATGTGCCAAGTGCCCAACACAGGTTTCCTTGGATTTTATCCTGCTTTTTGAAATACAAACACAGAATGGAATAACCATTATTGCTGAGTTCCTGAAATTTACTGGAAACAAACAAAGAAAAACAAACAAACAAAACAGGGGTGCCTGGATGGCTCAGTCCATTAAGCCTCTGTCTTTGGCTCAGGTCATGATCCCGGAGTTCCAGGATCTAGTCCTACATTCTCCTTCTGCCCCTCACCCTGCCTGTGCTCTCAGTCTCTATCAAATAAATAAATAAAATCTTAAGAAAAAAAGAAAAAAATAACAGTATCTACATAAGAATTATGTCAGTTATGGCATATTTTGATATAAAGACTACAGGTATATTGTTTTGTTTTTATTTCACAAGTAATGTATTGTGGTAGGGACATTGAAAAATGCAAGAAAAAAAGTAAAAAGTGCTAAATCACCATTTGTAATGTATTAAAAATATTTTCCGTTAACATTTTTAGGCCATTGTAGAGCTTTGTCTGTGCCTATATTATATTTATGTTGAAAAATTGAATCATTCCTGCCCAAATTATTTCTAGGGTTTTCTTTAATATTCAAAAACTTACATCATAATCTTTCTATCAAAAAATATTTTGAGTCATTATCATCTTCAGTTTCAAGATAATGTTCCATTTTCAGATATCCCATAATTTATCATTTAAATGGTTACCTATTAGTCAACACTTTGTTTGTTTTCAGTGATTCATTGTTATATAAAATATGGCCATGAACCTCATGTACAACAACATTGTACCCCCACTTTGGCTTATTTATTTATTCACTTGACACTTCTTATATGGCAAGGAATGTATTATGACCTCAGACAAGTGTCAATGATTTTAAAAGTGCAGATTCAGGAGTCGTATCTTCAACACATGAATTATTAGCTAGCTATATGACCTTGGACACGTTCCTTAATTTTTGGCTCATGTTAATTTATCTCTATAATGTGTAGTGATATCAATCTCTCAATAGTGTTGAAAAGATTACATGGCTGCATGCAGAAAAATTACTTACAAGCTTTTGGTTCAAAAACAAAGACAAAAACAAAAAATAGAAACTTTGGATCACAGAAAGTGTAGTTATTGCTTTTTATTAAATTAGTAAAAGAGTGATAGGAATCAATATAGTGCAGTGAGAGGACAGTGACTCCAAGAACTTGAAACTGTTTACAGACAGAGAACAAGCTACACAACAGAAAGGGATCCCAGTTATGTCAGGGACCAATTTTAATTCACTGTAGTGAATGAAACAGTGGAAATACATATGGTTATTTCCAAAATAACAAAAAAAGATTAAAAAAAAGAACATTTTGTCCTAGAGGGGAGGCAAGCATATTTCTGTTCAACAATTCTTTAAATGATTTTGTTAAAGTAAAATTGCTGGCACAGAAGCTATGCTTAATTTGATGGCTTTTCATTCGTATTGCCAAATGTATGTACATTTAATATGGGCTCAGGTATGTACACCAAATACAAAATGGAATGTATTTTGTTTTTCTTTATTTCCTGCTTCTCTCTCTCTCTCTCTCTCTCTCTATATATATATATATATGTATATATAATATATATAAATATAATCTATAATATAAAATATATAATATACCTATATATTTATTGAGATATAACATATTAGTTTCAGGTATACAACATGATTTAATATCTGTATCTATTGTGTAGTGATCACAAGTCTAGTTAACATCGATCACCTCATAGTTACAAATATTTTACTTGTGGTGAAAACTTTTAAGATCTACTGAATCACTTAGCAACTTTCAGATTTACAAGGTAGCCTTATTACCTGTGGCCACCATATTGTACATTATATCCCCAAACTTATTTATATTTATTCTTCCTGAATTGTCTATCACTCTTCTGCAGGCTCACATGTCTATTTTTTCCTTTTCAAATTACTAAATATATATAAAATAAACCTATCATTTAAATCTACCAAAATTTTACTACATTTTTACCTTTTCTTTACTCTTTTAGTAACATTTGTTTTTATTGATATGAAAATATATTAATAATTTGGGTTCAAATAAATCTTTTTCTCTGCTATTTTCTTTAACGACTACAAATTACACTTAAAAGACCAATTCCAAACCAATATTTCTTCTAGCTTTTTAATATTTTGTATTTAAAGTTTTAATACAATGGAATTCCTTGTGAGCATTATTTTTTCCAAGAAAGGAACTCTCATTTTTGTATCTTTTTTCAATTACATCATCTTTTTTCTTCCCTGATTGAAGATTTCATCTTCATAATAGTTTAAATTTTTTCATATATGCATATATATACATATATATATATATTAGACAATTTCCCTTCTCATCTTTCAATAATATCCAGTACTTTATTCACTTATTGATGATTGGTATATATGGTTTAAATATAATAATATTCACACATTTAGTAATACAAGTAAATTACTTTTAATGATGTTTGCAGTCTAGGATCCACTCCCTCAATAAAGGTATGGAAATGCATTGCTCAATACTATAGTCACCAGTATCTACTGAACAGACAAAGTATTGATTCAGCAGATAAAGTATTATATTCAAATTGAGATATTCTGTATTATAAAATGTGTATCAGATTTTGAAAACAGTGTATAAAAATACACCAATTTTTGATTTTCATTATAGGAAGAGTTGATAATATTTGAGATATAATGGGTTAAATGACAGTATTATTAAAATAAGTTCTCTTGTATGTTTTTTACACCTTTAAATGTGGCTGATAGAAAAATTTAAATTGTGTTTATGGCCTGCACTATGTTTCAGTTGGCCAGCATTGATGGAGATCATTTTTACCTCCCCAGATATTATCTATCCCTATAGATTTTTTTTTCTGCCTATTCTAGAATTTCATGTAAATTAAATCATGCTGTGTGTACTTTTTTGTGTCCAGATTATTTTGCTCCGTTTACCTTTGGTTTTTATTCCTGTTGCTGTTTGTATCCGTTTATACATATATTGGCTTTTATGAGTCCATTTGTTGATAAGCTTTTAGATCTGTTCCGTTTTTGAGCTCATATAAATAAAAACTGCTACAGCCAGGGGCACCTCGGTGGCTCAGTCGGTTAGGTGGCTGCCTTCAGCTCACTTTCAGTGTCCTGGGATCCAGCCCAGCTGTAGGCCCCCTGTTCAGCACAGAGTCTGCTTCTTCCTCTCCCTTCTCCACCACTTGTGCTTATGCTCTCTCTCTCTCTCTCTCAAATAAATCTTAATAAAATCTTAAAAAAAAAAAATATGCGGGGTGCCTAGGTGGCTCAGTGGGTTAAAGCCTCTGCCTTGGGCTCAGGTCATGTTCCCAGGGTCCTGGGATCGAGCCCCACATCAGGCTCTCTGCTCTGCAGGGAGCCTGCTTCCTCCTCTCTCTCTCTCTCTCTGCCTGCCTCTCTGCCTATTTGTGATCTCTGTCTGTCAAATAAATAAATAAAAATCTTTAAAAAAATAAAAAAAAATCTGCTACAGTCATGCATATAAGTCTTTATGCACATATTTTTTTCCCCTTTGGGTAAACTGAAATTTCTAGGTCATATGGTAAGCATATGTCTAACTTTATAACCAACTGCCAAACTATTTTCTAGAAGTGTTGTACGTTTCACATTCTCAGAGAATATGTGACAGTTCATATTGTTTGGCATCCTCACTTGGAATTGTCTCTCTTTTATGTTTGCTATTTTTAGGATGTGTGAGGATTTTTATCATTGTGGTTTTAATTTTACTGCTGACATCATTTCAGGTACATATTGTCTATATATCTTTTTTCATGAAATGTCTGTTCAGGTATTTTGCATATCTTTTGTTGGGAAGTTTCTCACTATTGCATTACAAGAATCCTTTCTATATTCTGGATATAAGATCTTTGCAAGATGTATGTGTTAAAAATATTTTCTCCCAGGATGTGGGTTGCATTTTCATCTTCTGAATAGAAGTTTTTAAGTTTGATAAAATTTAATTTATGCTTTTTATGTAGTTAGTGTTTTTTTTCTTGATCCTGTCTCAGAATTGTCTCTGTCTCTCGCTCTCTCACTCTCTGTATAAATATATGTATGAATGAAATGCAACCATCTAATAGAAAATACGCAGGCAAATTTTACTGAGCCTCAAAATTTGCCTGCGTATTTTCTATTAGACGATTGGCATTTCAGCTTTCTTATTTAAGTCTATGGGGATTCATTTTTTAATTCATCTTTGTATCAGGTTTTGTTTATTTTTTTCCCATGCAGATACCTAGTTTCTCCACTGCCATTTGTTAAAGGAATATGCTTTCTGTTGACTTTGTCTAAATTAGGTGATCATATATACATGTGTGTGTCTCCTTATTAACTTTCTTATTCTACTTCATTGACATATATTTGATTATTGTGATTTAAGTCACCCAGTGTAGGGCTGAAACTCATAACCCCAAGATCAAGAAGCACACGCTCTCCTGACTGAGCCAGCCAACAAGGTGCCCACTGGTTTAAGTCTTAAAGTCAGGTGACCCTGGTATCAAGGTCCCCCAAATTCATTTCTTTCTTTTTCACAAAATGTTTTGGTCAATCTACATGTTTTTCATATGAAAATTAGGGATTTGATTTTGGATTCACATACATAAATGTAACTATTATATATATTTGGAGAGAAAGGACATTTTACCATTTACATTTTACCATTACTAAAATGTTGAGTACTCAAATTCTTTAATATGGCATAATGCTTAATTTATTTGGATATTCTGTAATTAATTTATCTCAGCAATATTTTGAAGTTTACAGTGTGGAAGTATTGCACATTTTTCATAAAGTTTATTTCTAATTATATGGCTTTCTTCATACTATTATAAATAGTATTATTTTGTGTAATATGGTTTGCTAATGTTCTGTTGGTATATAGAAATGTATTTTTTAAAATATTGATTTTTATTCTGTTACTTTACTAAATGTATTTAATTTTAGCAAATCCCTGTAGGTCTTTAGAATTTTCTGAATGGATTCTTATGTTGTTCGATGCAGTTTTAATAGAAAGGATTGGAGTGAGCATCTTGCCCTTTTCCTTTACTTAAGGAGAAGGCATTCAGTCTTTTATAAATGAGTTTATGCTTAGCTGTATGTTTCTAGCAGAAACACGTATTTATGATGAAATATTTCCCCTTCTTTTTAATTTTTGACAGTTTCATTATGAGTGTATATTAATTTTTTTTCAAATGCCTTTTCTGCATCTATGGAGTATTATTATGACTTTTATTATTTATTCATTTAATGGGAGGATCTACGTCTATTGAAATTCAGGACTGACATTCCATTCTTGGGATATACCTACCTGTCATAATGTGTTATCCTTTGCATATAATGTGGAATTTTTGTTAAGAATATTGATAGGGAATGCTTGTCTATAATACATTACTCAGATTTGGGGATAAAGCAATCAATTTATTTGAAGTTGTATATGATAATATTAATTGTTCATTACAAGTATGAAAGAGCTCACCAATGAAAACCTTTGAGTCTGGTGTTTACATGATGGTAAGAATTTTGAATCCAAATCAACCTCTTTATTAGTTATATTTCGATTTCTTTTAAAAGCAGGCTTGAGGACACCTGGGTGGCTCAGTGGGTTAACCCTCTGCCTTCAGCTCAGGTCATTATCTCAGGGTCCTAGGACCGAGCCCCCCATCAGACTCTCTGCTCAGCAGGGAGCCTGCTTACCCCTCTCTCTCTCTGCCTGCCTCTCTGCCTACTTGTGGTCCCTCTCCCTCTGTCAAATAAATAAATAAAATATTTTTAAAAATAAAATAAAATATTAAGAAAAAATAAAAGCAGTTTTGATATGTGGTCTTATTTACAATTCATTTCTTGAGTATTGGCATAAAAATCTTCAACTCATACATTTATTATCTTTTTAAAACCGCTTTATTGAGATATGCCTGACATACAAAAAATCAGTACATATTTAATGAATACAACTTACAGTATTTGGAGATAAGTAGATACCTATAAAACCATCACCACAATCAATGTCATAAACCTCATAAACCTGTCCACTAGCTCCAGAAGTTTCCTTCAGACCCTGTTCTTTATTTCTGTGTGTGTGTGATAAGATCACTAAATATAATATCTATCCTCTCAGGAAATTTTTAAGTGTACAATACAATATTATGAACCATAGACTCTGTGCTACACAGGAGATCTTTTAGGAGTAATGAGTCAGACAATAAATAGGCGAAACAGCAATAACAACAAAATGTGCACACACACACACACACACACACACACACGTGAGTGTAAGGATGGGAGTGCTCAGAAATACAGACTGTGACTATGGAAGTTTTCAAATATGTCTGAAAATCCTCTGATGTTCTTCTCCTTAGAGAAGATTCTAAGCTGGCCGCAGTGACTCAGTCTTGATTCTAAGCAGACCTCAGGGACTTATTGCAGTTTCCCATTAGTGGGAAATGGAAATGACTATGACTAAGGGGAAACAATGAGGGTGATGCCGTGTGACTTCTGAAGCCAGGTCAGGAGGGACCGTGGACTTGCCTCCCAATCCTATTGGGGTATATTCACTGTGGGACAAGCCAGGGACCATATAAGAAGTCTGACTACTTGAGATCACTGTTTTGGGAAGCTTTTGCCTGCAGAAGGAAGGAGGGGGTAGCAGTCTTTTCCATAATATAAATATGTATATCCCAGGGTCATTTCTTTATGGCAATATAGGATTCTCTTAATTCTTTATTTATACTTATTTTAGTCTCTGGGATATCTTTGGTTTGCTTTTTTGAAGTGCTCTGGGTCATCCTGTTCTGATATAAATTCCTGTGACTCTAAAAACTTGTGCTTTTTATGGCCATTTATTAAACATGGCATGATGCTAATGAGGTAGTAAACTTTCTGTTCCCCAACTTGAAAAATACCATATGTGATTTCTCAATCATGAAAGCTAGAGATGTTTTTTCACTTGACAAATATTGATTCATCACATACTCTGTGACAGGACAATATTCTTGCTACTGTGGTTATGGCAGTAAACAAGGTATAGGATGCTTTAACGAAACATACATTCCAGTCAGAAGACAGGTGAGAAACTAAAAAGCAACATGTAGTGAGACATATCATGGTAATTGATATAGAGGAAACGAGCAGCTGAGAGAGAGAGGAAGAAGGGAGTCTGTGGCTAGGGATGCTATGTTTTATTAGGATGGTCAGTGAAGAATTCACTGATAAATGACCTTTACATAATGACCTGAGGGTGAGAGGGAGGGAGCCATGCATAATTATAGCGTGAGAGCATCACAGGCATATGGAGCAGAACAGTCAAGAATTCACTAATAAATGAACTTCGCACAAAGACGGGAGATGGAGAGCATGGGCCACGTGTGTACATCCATTGTGAGAGCACAGCAGGTGCTCTCACACGCAAAAGCCCTAAGGCAGGATTCTGGCTAGGAAAGTATGAGCTGATAGAAAATTAGGTTAGAGAAGCTGTGTAGAATTAAATCATGAGTCCGTGTAAGAAGTTAGAGAAAGTAGCCTCGGCTACCTGGATTCTGTAACTTAGCTGGGAGCTTGAGATCTTTCAGTTCTCAACCTGTCAGTTTCATAGCCTTACCTAGTATGTAGCAGTTCAAAAATCTCCAATGGCGGGTGGAAAAAAAAAAAAAAAAAGATATTGAAAGAAGGAAAAGATACTGCAGAAGAACAATGATCAGAAAGTTTTAAATACAAACCGAAAAGAAACCTTTTTTTATCACATGGATGGTAACCATGAGGAGAAATGATGATAAACTCAGAATGTCTCTAAAGTTCTTGACATTCTTTTTTGTACTTCCCATGGAATTATACCATAAATAGTCAATATGGACGAAGGTCTGAAAAATGAATTCTATTTTTGCCAGGTTATAAATAAGGAATATACATTGAGAAATCACACTGGTGGGCAATTTGCCAGTTGTTCATAAAATTAAATGTTCTGTACAGTAACCCACTTACAAGGAAGACTGACACATATACAGCTTAAATGTGCAAATAGATTTGAGCATTGTTTTAGTAGCCAAAAATTGAAACAATCTAAAGCAAAAGAGCAGAGGCAAAGGCAAAATATAGCAATCTTATGTGATGAAATGTTACGTAACAGTCCTGTCATATCAAAATTAATATAAAAAGATTATGACTAACATGTCTCAACATGACCAGTTGTCAGAAAGAAAATGTTTACTGGAAATTTCTAGCTACAGGAAGTTACTTAGAAAATGATATCTTTTTTTTTTTTTAAGATTTTATTTATTTGAGAGAGAAAGCAAGCAAGAGAGAGAGCCCAAGCATGGGGTGGGATGGAGGGAGAGAGAGAAGCAGACTCCGCATTGAGGGAGCCTGATGCGGGATTTGATTCCAGGACCCTGGAATAATGACCAGGGCCCAAGGCAGATGTTTAACCAACTGAGCCGCCCAGAAGCCCCAAGAATGATATCTTTTTAATAAAAATGTTCAACCACAAGGAAAAAAAAGTCTATATTTTGCTTATAAATACATATGTATATAGAAAAAGTATAAATCATTCATGAGAGTGTTTAGCATAGTTACATTAGGGAAATTTAAATGTGAAGATTAAACTATATCTTAATGTTTTAATTTTTCCTTAAAAATAGTATTGGTAATAAATTGTGTGTGTCAAAACTGGGCATTAGATTTAAGAGAATACCTTTCTGTGTATCTAGAGTATTTCATAATGTAAAATTAAGTTAACATGATTTTAACTAAACACATTATATAAAATATGTGACATTTTGCTAAACACATTATATAAATATACATAAATTTATATGTTACAGTTTATGCTGAACACGTTTTGAATAAATGAAAAGAAGTTAGATATAAATGTATAATATACATAATGAGTATAATATATGTGTACATAAGTATATAATATACATTATGTATTGTATATATACAGTTATTTGTATATGCACATATATAGAATTGCAAATAGTAGTTTCTCACTGAATTGCAGGAAGAAATAATACAAATTGAAGAGATTTAGTCATTAAGGATATATATATATATACATAGGATATTTCTGAGTGATCTAAAATAGTTCAAAGAAACACAAAATATGTTTTGAAAAATACTAGTTCTATGACATACTACATACATACAGAACAGGGATTATATCTGCAAATAAGTGAGGGAAATACCACATTGCATTTTATCCTCTTGGTTTTCCAAACACATGAACAAAATTATGTCTTCTGTCGTGTCAAATACGGAAGCACTCTGTCACCCAAGATGGACACATTCATTTATTTACAAATGTATCATCATCACATGCGATATGCCAGATGTTTAGCTCTTCAACATTTGTTGACTTTATATAAACTATTTCCTCAAAACTTATTGATCAAGTGAAAATTGTTCTTTAACTCTTAAATAGTTTAATTCTAATTTAATCCTCCTTTAACCTCAATTAAATAACCAGCACTTATAATACTCTGAGATATAAAATATTTTAAATTAGGGGCACCTGGGTGACTCAATGGGTTAAGCCTCTGCCTTTGGCTCAGGTCATGATCTCAGGGTCCTGGGATCGAGCCCCACATCGGGCTCTCTGCTCAGCAGGGAGCTTGCTTCGTCCTCTCTCTCTGCCTGCTTCTCTGCTTACTTGTGATCTCCATCTGTCAAATAAATAAATAAAATCTTAAAAAATATATTTTAAATTAACAACTACATAATTTGTGATGCCGAGTAAAAAAATTAAATCTACAGTGTCTATCAATTACAGTCCACATGATTACCTAAATATTTAATTTGTCATACAATTATGAGTTCCATTGTCAGACATTGTAAGGTGAATTCTTGGCTTATTTCTTAAATAACTATAACTTTTGGAAATATTCTTATACTTTATTGAATTTTACACTCTAAAATTGAGTTTTTGTATATATGTTCTCTCTGTTTAACTATTGTAATCTTAAGTAACCACATGCTATGATCTTTTAAAAAACATAAATTTGCTTAAAACCTTACACAATGTTATAGACATGTCCTATAACTAAAATTTATTAATCAATGTTGAATGAATAAATCAATGAACTTTTAGAGGACAAAACCTAGAAATACATTTTTACTCATCTGTAAAATGAAGAAAATAGTAGCTGTGGTATTATTTTTATATATAAAGGACACAGATTGTATTTTGCAAAGAGTAGGCACTTGATAAATAGCACAGGATATTTAAATGTTACTGTATAAATAAATTAAATTCACGAAAGGCCCATTAGTCGCATATAACTCATATCATTTTTCAAATTCCTCTAGTAAATGTTTTCTTGTCTTCTGAATTCAAGAAGGATTTAATTGTGCTCTTTGTAATGACATTGTATTACTGTCCCAACGTAAGTATAATACATGGACATAAGACTACACAACTCTTATTGGGGTCTAAGAAATGAGACAGAAGTATTCTTAAAAATATGTAAGGAGGGGAAAAGCAAGAGACAGAAAGGGCAGTCTTGCATGTAGCCCATCTGGTAAATGAGCTTTCCTTAACAGAAGACCTGTTTGCCTTTACCATTCAGGAAGAGCAACAGCCAATTGCACAAGGATTTACTATGAGTTGTAGTTATTTAAAATCTAGGCTTTTTTTTTTTTTTTTTTTTTTTACTCTTGCTGCTTTGAAAGTTGAAAGCACCTAATAATATGTAGGTATATGTGTTTTGCAAATGTTAATTCAGGCCTTTTATGATTTTATTCTGTATGATCCATTTTTCCCATATCCAAAGCTTGCTATGGAACTCATTTCAGAGAGGTTAAGAAATTTCGTATCTAAGTGTGCCTTCTTAGTAAATGCTAGAACCAGGATGTGGACAGAAGCCTGCTAGACTCTCATTTTCACATTCTTTCCGTTGCTGAATCCTGCCTTCCTGTCACATATAGGAGTGCAGCAGATTAATTTATGATTCTTTTTTTTTTAAGATTTTTTTAATTTATTTATTTGACAGACAGAGATCACAAGTAGGCAGAGAAGCAGGCAGAGAGAGAGGAGGAAGCAGACTCTCTGCTGAGCAGAGAGCCCGATGCGGGGCTCGATCCCATGACCCTGGAATCATGACCTGAGCTGAAAGCAGAGGCTTTAACCCACTGAGCCACCCAGGCACCCCTAATTTATGATTCTGAAACATATACCAGCAAAACCTTTTGAAAGGGTTCTGTCAAGATTTGTCCATATTTATTAGGCAAAAATGAAGTTAACTCAGCTTAGAGCAAGCAGCAAAGAACTTTCAATCAAACACATTTTGCATTCCTTTTTTTTAAATTAATTAATTTTTTTTCAATGTTCCAAGATTCACTGTTTATGCCCCACACTGAGGGCACATATTGCATTTCTGAGCCAGGTATCATATACAAAAGTCTCAGACTACCCAAAACACTAAGCTGCTTCCAAGAGTCATGAGGCATTTAGTGGAATTAAATGTTTTACATTCACAGATACAGATATATCCTCTGTATTTGTAGGCAACACAAAGTAAAAGTCTAGTCCTCCTAAGCTTTCCTGATAAACTGAGTAATGCCTAAAGTTATAGGAAGGTTTAGGTTGCCTTCTCCATGCAGAGCTCTTATCAGAACTAGGAGAAAAATAATTCTTCATTAGGAATGGAGTTTGCCCCAGCATAGCTAGGAGGTAGGGAGAGTGGGTATCATTTTCATTTTAAGGTGGGGAAACTGAGTTACAGAGAAGTTAAGTAACTTATTCCAGATTACAGGGCAAGGAAGTGTAAGTATCCTCATGAAAATTCAGTAAGTCTGCCACCAGAATTAGGGTCTTGACTGTCATTCTGCTGTGTTGCCTCTGCCCTGGTGTTCTACATCACAACCCCACTAACTTAGATTACACCACATGCACACCCCTTTTGTCCTTTCTTACTTCCATGGAAAGGTGTGTTTTCATTTTTGCACCAGTATGCGCCATGCTAGTCTAATACTTAAGTTTAAAATAGATCTAGGGGCGCCTGGGTGGCTGACAGTTAAGCGTCTGACGCTTGATTTCTGCTCTGGTTATGATTTCAGGGTCCTAAGACTGAGCCCCACGTTGGGCTCCACACTCAGCAGAGAGTCTGCTGGAGGATTGTCTCCTTCTCTCTCTGCTTCTCCCCCTACTCACTCACTCTCTCTCAGGTAAATAAATCTTTTAAAAAATTAAAATAAAATAGACCTGTAGGCTAGAATATACATTTTCTTTGCAGAAAAACAATCAATTCATTATAAATATGAGAACATGTTGAGTAGCTAGCAGAGCGAGATCTTTGTAGCAAAGAACTACAAAAAGTACCCAAAAAATTACAGATGTGGAAAGTGTAATGCTGCTTCTTGTTTTTCATGTACAATGAGAGCTGCCGCCGTTCTTCCCTCTCTGCTCCTGTAGCATTTTCCATTTGCACCCGTAGTTCTCTCCGGACTTCATCTATTTTGAGTGTTTAATTTGTATGCTAGAAACTTTAATGTTGAAACAATATGTGAAGCTGTCAAATTATTAATCATTCTCTACACTGTAAGGTAATGTATCTTAGAGAAGTTTCACTATAACTCAATTGTATGTGAATAAAAGATAAATAATCCAACATTCAGCTAAAACATACTTAATCCCTTTGGATTTACATAGAGCCCAGTTTTAGAGAACTTGAATACTACTTACATTATTCATCCTTTTGTTATTTCAGTTTTTATAATCATCATTTTGTAAGAAAGTTCTAGCTCATACATATGTTTCCGTTTCCCAGTATCTTCTATGGAGTTAATGGTACTTATTTTTGCTGCCATATGTAAATTTTAAATTATTTTTCTAACATGTGACATGGAATAACACATTTATTTGTGAGTTTTTTTCCTTCTGAAAGCATTCTAAATATTTGATTTACTCAACTTGATTTTATGTTACTCAATAAGAAAACTCCTAGGCCGACCTGATTTGATCACTGGTAGCATTATTCTTCCTTAGGAAGTCTAAGCACCTCTACTGTGTGCCATAACAGTTCCCATGACCAAACCTTTGCCCAAAGCCAGCATAAAATGTGACTTAAAATTAATTATAATCTATATTTTAGTTTAGGAGTCATTATGAGCAATTTAGAAATTGTGGTCATACAGAAAACATCAGAAGAAGAGATTACAATAATGGTAAGGAAAAAAAAGGTAAATTTTGTCTCTTGTGAACTTGAAGTTGGTGGTGGAAAATCATTTCACTCTTCAGGGAAGTTATTGAAGCAGAAATGAAAAAAAGAGTCAACATGAACCAGGTTGTTATGTTCTGCTATTTGATAGATTAGATAACCAAGGGGGAAAAATGTCTAGAAGCAGTGTAAAGGATTTCCATGATAAAACTGTTTTCTTGTTTTTTATTATATATATGTATATCATATATATAGCAAAAAATGATCTAGAAGATAGTAATAGCAAAACTTAACATATTAATAAAATAACAAAAATAACTCATGAAAGTGAGTTTGTTTTAAAAGGAATAGGAGAATTGTGACATGGAAAAATACTGGCATAAGGATTCATTTTTACTTTTTGTTTAGCAAACACTTAGATATTAGTTTTATACAATTAGGCTTAAGGCATATGCCAATGAGCGTTGGTATCTGTACTGATATTCAGTTAAATGACAAGTGCCTTCTGTATTTCTGAATGTGGATGTGGTACATGAAGACATGGGTGATTTGATTGATGGTTAAAAAAAAACACACAGTTATGTATTGATTAGGAAGCAGAGTATTATTATTACTACTATTTGGTGAATCTATAGGAATTTGTGGTCTCGTCCCCTTCTCAGTTCATTCATATGCTAGCTTGGTAATTATATCAATGGCTTCAGCTAATTTCTGATTCACATATCCACTACACGAAGCAAGGGTTCCCTGTTGCTGGGAACATAGGAGTTGAAAGGAATCTCAGGTGATCTGGTTAAGGCAGAAATGAGGAAACAGAATCCTATCCTCCTGATTTTACATTCAAACACTAGGTCCAGTCCAAAAGTTCCTTTATAGAGGGAGACCACTAAATGGGACTAAACAGATACTGCCCAATTATCACCCTAAGGGGTAAGTAGCTAAGAAGGTTATAATATAAGGTACATTAAGCTAAGAAGGCTATATAGGAAAAAACATTAACTGTTCCCTCCGACGTCTTTACCAAGAATTCCTGGGGTCTTGCATTATATATAATACATAAATTCCTACTCTTATATGGAAGCATCTATACATTGATTTGTCATGAAGAAAGAAATGAACTAAAATTTTTAGTCTATGTCATGTGAGGGAAAAAGAACTTGGGTTTTGAAATTAAACAAAGCCCTCAAAGCTATGCTATGAACCTTGGACTTAATGGGGTCTAAGATGAAGAGAATAGATTGCTAGTTGTACCCCAAAGTCTTACCGCTGTATATTTTAGTGATATAAACACCCCCTTACATGTCTGTCAGCTTCAATACCTTCTCCAGCGTTCATTAGTCATGCATAGCCATCGTTAAGTTTTGGCGAGATGTGGGATGTTAGTGTGAGTCTTACGTGTTGCTTTCATACAAACCTTAAGAAGGAAACTGTATGTAAGATTTCCAGTTTCTAGGGCGCCTGGGTGGCTCAGTGGGTTAAGCCGCTGCCTTCAGCTCAGGTCATGATCTCAGGGTCCTGGGATCAAGTCCTGCATCAGGCTCTCTGCTCAGCAGGGAGCCTGCTTCCCTCTCTCTCTCTCTCTCTCTCTCTGCCTGCCTCTCCATCTACTTGTGATCTCTCTGTCAAATAAATAAATAAAATTAAAAAAAAAAAAAAAAAAGATTTCCAGTTTCTATTACTTTGTCTTTTCCCCTTGGCTCTGACATGCCAAAAGCAAGAATGAAAATCTTGGACGCAGACGTCGAAGTCATTGAAGATGGCAGAGATCCCTTGCTAGTAATAGACTGCTTCCATCTGGACTCAGGGAGAGAAAAGATGAAGTTTATATTTTATTTCACCTCTATTTGTTACAGTAATTTATTCTGTATCTAAAACAATGACCTTAGGCAAGTTACTTAATCTCTCTGATATTAGGTTCCCTCATTAAAAAAATGGAAGATAAAACCAGGTTTACACTGGTGTTTTGATAATTCAATAACGAAAGACATTACTCAGCTTACATTTAGTGACATTTTCCTATAAAATTTAAGACTATAGATTTTGGTGTTGTAGAATCCTTTTTGCATATCTGCCTTAGCCATCAATTTTCTGTCCCACATGGCTCAGATAACTCTCCATAGATACAGTGTCCCCTTTTTTAAATGATGTAGTACCTAACCAATAAATTTAATAGAAAGATAAAATTGTTAAAATGTGACAATATATTATTAAACTTATTGTAATATAGTAAGTTTTATTTTATTCCTAGCCACAAGTGAGAGCACCTTTTGTGTATGCAGAGACAAAAGTTTTAAGTATGCATCCTGGACAGTAAAATGCAGCCTCAGATCCAATGGAAAGAGGAGGGGTCTTTGAGGAATTTGAATAGAAATGTAACTGGCTGTTCCTTCACACCTCTGTGGCCAGGGATGAGATGCCAGTAGGAGAAGATGAGCCCTTATTAGCTATAGAGTCCATGAGGGACTTGTAGAGAACAGGGCAAATTTTATTTTGTTTCTGTGTTTTGTAGTGTCCACTGTGTCTTTTGGGTTTCCATCAAAATCACTTGTAAGTTTGATTGTATACACTAATGGAAGGTGATTCATTGTGGAAAGTTTCCTGAGTCCGGTTGTAAGACTGGCACAGATGAAAACTAGAGGTTATCCATACATAGTTTTATATGGGTATAGCTATCAATAATCATGATTAAATACTACTTATTACAGGTCTGGAAGAGCAGTTACTCAAATATACCTGCTAGTTATGTACTATCTATCCTTAAATATGAATGTCTTATGTGAACCTAGACTTTGTCTCTATGTTCTGTGCCATATGCTCAGAACATAGATGACCATAGCCACACAATGATATTTTTGAATGAATTAATAAATAAATAAAAGATAAAAATCAGTAAATTATTAAATCTATGATTAAAAAAAGAATGAGCAATAATGGATGATTAAATGGATGGATGAATAAATGCTTATCAAGGTTTAAATTATGCAGATTCTTGAATATGAAGAGTTTCATATTCACTTTTGTTGTTGCTTTTGTTTTTTATCAAGGTATAATTGACATATAATCAACTCATTTAAAGCATGAGATTTTATAAGATTTGTCATACATATACACAATCAAGGAGAGCAAGATATCCACCACCCCAAAAGTTTCCTCATACCCCTGGGAATCCTCATCTGCCTCTCTATTTCCATCCCTAGACAACCATTTATTTGGCCACCATTACGAGTAAATAAGGTACATTTCCTAGTGCTTGTTTATAAATGACATCATGCAGTAAGTACTCTGTCTTATCTAGCTTAACAGAATAACCATTTTGAGATTTATTAAGGTTGTGGCACATATAAATGTGTTTTGTGTCTTTTGCTGAATGCTCTTCCACAGAATATATATACCACAATGTGTTTATCTACCCACCTGCTAATGGGGAGAGACTTGATCTGTTTGACGTGTTGAATTAAAATAAAGTTATTAACTTTTATAGATATGTGTTTATATGGACACATGCTTTCTTTTCTCTTGAAAAATATCTGAGGGGGTCAACTTTGGATCTATGGTAGCTCTATGTTTATCGTTTTGAGAAACAGGCAAACTGTACCATTTTCCATTCCCACTAGCAGCATCTGTGAATCCCACTACTCCTTTAGACCCTCGCCAATATTTGATGTGCTTATCCTTTGTAATCACTGCAAAAGTTTTTAGTGGTACCCTGTGATGATTTTAATTGAATTTCCCTAATGACTAATAATCCTGAGCTTTTTTCCTTTGTGCTTGTATTTTATCTTCTCTGGTAAATTGTTTCATCAAATATTTTACTTATTGTATTGGATTAATTTCTTATTATTGATTTAGTTTCTTACAGATTCTGGAAAAAACTCCTTCATGAATACATACATATAATTTGTGTAGAATTTCACCCAGTATGTGACTTGTCTTTTCACTCTTTTAACAGTATCACCCAAACAACATATTTTTAAAAAATGTTGATAAAGTCTGATTTATCAATATATTGAATGTATAAGCAAGGAAATGTGTGTTAGATCAAACAATTTTTGCCTAACACAAGATCACAAATGTTTTCACATATTTTTTTGTAAAGTTTTAAAATTCGTTTAGTAAAGTTTTACAGTTGGTTTCACTCTTACTATTATGGTCCATTTGAGTTATTTTGTTTATATATGTGAGTTACGGAGGGAAGTTTATTTAATTGCACATGCATGTTGATAACGATTGCTTCATTTTCCAGAAAGATTATCATTTTGTCCCTGCATTTCCTTTGTACATTTGTTGAAAATCAGTTAGCATATGTATGGGTCTATTTAAGGGCACACTATTTTTCGTTAGTGTATTTGTCTATCTTTATGCAATACCACATTATTTTGATTACTATAACTCTAAAACTAGTCTTGAAGTTAGTCTTAATCCTCAACATTTTTTTTTCTCTCTTTTTCAATATTATCTTGGCTGTTCTTGGTTCTTTGCATTATCATTTGAAACTTAGGACCAGGTTACTGATTTACAGAAAAAAAACCTACTGGGATTTTCAATGGAATTAAGTGAAGCCGATGGGTTAACATAATTGATTTAACATAATTGATTGAGTGTTCTGACCCATGACTCGGGTTTTTTTCTCTATAATAAGATTTTTTTTTTTTTTTTTTTGGCCATGTTTAATTTCTCTTAGCCATGTACTAATCTCATATTTTTTCAACATTTGTTCCTAATTACATTATACTCTGATACTTTTTTAAAATAGATATTTTGATTTTAATTTTTGTTTGTTGGTTATTTGTTTACAGGGATAAAAATGATTTTTTTGTATCTTGAGCTCATAGTCTTCCATCTGACTAAATTGACTTATAATTTCAAATAGCATGTTTGTTGATTCAGTGTTTTTTTTTTAAACATAGATAATACGATCATCTGTGAATTCACACAGGTTTACATATCATTTTCTAATACAGAGACATCATATTTGTATTTTCTGTTTTATTTCCTTGTCTAAAATTTTACATAAAATGTTAAATACAGGTGGTAATCACATATACCTTTGTTATGTTCCTGATCTTAGGAGGAAAACGTTCATCTTTCATA
Source organism: Enhydra lutris kenyoni (assembly GCF_002288905.1). NCBI lineage: Eukaryota > Metazoa > Chordata > Mammalia > Carnivora > Mustelidae > Enhydra > Enhydra lutris. Next base: position 16,072,948 of record NW_019154116.1, on the reverse strand, counting down.
ATCACAAGGTAGATGAAATTTTTCATAAATTCCCTTTGTCAGGTTGAATATGCTTCCATCTGTTTCTGTTTTGCTGTTTTTATCAAAAATGGATATTAGATTTTGGCAAATGCTTATGTGTGTCTATTGAAATATTTATATTTTTTCTTAGCTTGTTACACTGAATTACATTTGATTTTCAAATGTTAAATCTGCATCGCATTCCTGAGATATTCTCAACTTGGTCATGATGTATTAGTTTTTTAAGACATTGCTCACTTTGATTCTCTGATATATTATTTAGAATTTGTGCCCACAAATGATATTTACTTATACTTCTACAGTTAATATCTTTGTCTTATTTTTGTATCAGAATAATAGTGGAAATGAGTTGGAAAATAAATTTTAGTTCACCCTTTCAATTTCCTGGAAGAGTTTGGGTAGAATTGTTAATATTTTTATTAATTCATTTATTTTTTTTGTGTTTGATTGAATTTACCAGTGAAGTCATCTGAGCCTGAAGTTCTTTTCATATGTTATATATCTTTTTAGAAAGTTCAAATTACAAATTCAAGTTTTAGTAGATCAGGGCTATTTGTAGTACATATCTTCTTGAGTGAAATTTGGTAATTTGTATCTTCAAGGAATTTGTTCATTTCATAAATTGCTGAATTTATTGGAAGAAAGTTGTACATATATCCTCTTATATTCTTTTACTATTTGTAAAACTTAAATTATGTTCTTTCATTCCTAATACTGAAGAATTTTACCCTTTCTTTCTCATCATGAGCTGGCTAAAGTTCTAATTAATTTTAGAAATTTTAAATATTTTGGGACACCTGGTTGGCTCAGTCATTAAGCATCTGCCTTTGGCTTGGGTCATGATCCTAGGGTCCTAGGATCAAGCCCCTCATTGGGCTCCCTGCTCAGTGGAGAGCCTGCTTCTCCCTCTCCCACTCCCTCTGCTTGTGTTCTCTCTCTCGCTGTGTCTCTCTCTGTCAAATAAGTAAATAAAATCTTAAAAAAAAAAAAGAAATTTTAATTATTTTTTAAGCAACCTTTATAAAAGATCTCTAGTGTTTTAAAGAACTTCACTTCTAATACCTACTTTACTTTAGAAATACAGGAGAGACGAAGGTCAGTCTACATGAAAACTTAGAGCTATATTTACTGGGTGATTTTCTACCTGTTTTTACTTTGATCAAGGAGAAATGGAACTTTCATCTCAATGCTTCTCATAGTGCCAACAACTTAGACCATTAAGTCTTCAAAACACAATGCCTGATTCTTCATGCTGTATGTTTTTGGATGCGCTAGATAAGCAGACGGTGGCCCACACCAACCCATTTGACACTTCCTTCGGTTGTCTCAGGTCATTATTTAGACACCATCTGTACTGGCATAGCAGGATATTTGAGCTCAATTTGTAACGACTAACCTGTCCAAATCACATTGCTTTTTAACCTGTGAACATCTATCACTTTTAATATGCATAGTGTAGAAAGAGAAACAAAACAACAGGAACCCATTTATCCTTGTAAACCTATTTTTGCATTATATTTGCATTTTTTTTTCAACATTTGTGTAAAAATATGTGACTGCCAAAGTATTCTGTTATATAATATTTTATTAATATCTACTTTTGAAACACTGGTCTTTTTTTACTGAGCATTATAATAAGTGATTTACTGGCATCACAGGTCTTTACCCCAAGACTATCTTGACTATTAATTGCTATTATTTATACATTTTAAGTGAAAGAAATTGAAAGGATAGGATATTTCCATTATTCAATACTGCAGAGATATACTCCAAAGCATGCATTCTAAAGACATATTTTAATATAGTATTAATATAATCATATATTAATATGGTTTCTACATAAGAAAAATCTGTGGCCTTATTTATGTAAATATAACCAGCTGTTGTCTACTAATTTTCTGAATTAGCCCACTGACAGTATGTGAAACTTTTCATGAGTCCATGCTTCTTCCTCCATTTTAAGATGACTGCAGTATTATCACTAGTCCGTGCTTGAATTTTTCCCCTTTCCCTCTGTTTTCTCTCTCCTTCTCTTCATCCTTTCCTCTTTCTCTCCCAACCTTCTCTTTTCCTTTTTTCTTCAGTTTTGAGTACCTATGAGTAGATCATGTCAATAAATAACAAATAAACCATTCCTGGTGTTCTGCATCTATCTGTTCCTACTCTAGGCAATGATCCCTCCTCCACTCCCTAAGTGACACGTTTCTTGAAGTCCGATACATAATACTGTAGTGTTTGCCAGCAACAGGGATATGTCTGGAAGGCAGAAAAGCAAACTTGCTTTCACTTCTCTTTGATTCTACTCATTATGCCCTTACCTTCCAGTGTACTCTGATTTTCTTCACTGTGTCAAATCCACTGTTCAATTCATCTGCGAAAAGTTTGATTCCTGTATTTTTTTTTTTTTTTTACTTCCAGATGGTATTTTTCAAAAGCCTGTTCATTCCTGATGGCTTCTTGTTATTTGAGCATCTTCGTACTTGCATCCTGTATTTTTCTAATCATTCTGTGTACAGTGTAATTTTTCTGTGGTCTGATTGTACATCTGCAGTTTTTGATCATTAAAAATCAGTTGTTTCTCAACTTCAGTTCCCACGTCTGTTGGTCTGCCTTTCCATGCGTTTCATATGTTTTGGTGTTGTTGTGAAGACATGCTTAGTTTTCATAGATCCTATTCCTATGGGCCCCACCTAGTGAGACTTTCTTCCATAGGGCATATGCGTCTCTTTCAGCTGGTAATAGGGGCACGCCGCCCCTGCCCCTGACTGCCTCAACTCAACTCTCTCCCTCTAATTTCGGCAGAGTGGGAGGGGAGTAAACATTCCACGCATCTTCACACTCACAGCCTGTTGTTCCGGTCTGACTCCTTGTCCCTTCTGGCTACTGGCTTTTCTGATTCATTGCTACTCCTGCCCTGCTTCCCAGCATCTGCCACCTTGGCTCAGGGTGCCCACCCTGACGCCCACATATTCCTGTCCAGGCTCCAAGAATTTTGAGCCATAGCTGGTGAGCTCTGAAATCCAGGCATCTTTCTGCTTCAGCTTCTCATCACCTCCCACCATCCTGAACTCATATTGTTTTGGAGAGATTCCCAAAGACCAGCAATATCTCCAAGTGATATCCTAGATCTTGTTGAAAAGAGAAAGAGTTTCACAAAATTCTCCAGAAAGTTCTTTTTTTGTGTTTGCTTTTCTCCTGTTTTTTTTTTTTTTTTTAATGTATGTGTGTGTGTGTATCTGCTCTGTCTAGAAGTATCAGTGGTTCCAACTTTTTAGAAGTGTTCTTCGTTCTCTTACCTGTTTTCCGAATTTAATTACTATCTATAAAAGCCTTTAAATTTATAAATATCTTTTATTTTTGGTGTCCCACTTACTGTCAACTATCCAGATCCAGTTATGAGTTTCTAGATAGCTCAAAACTCAGTCAGCCCCAACTGTCATATCATCTTCTATATTAAAACCCTCACCTATCCTTCAGTATCTCCTAAATTATTTTTAAACTGTAAAAGGCATAATTACCTCCTTAGTTCCCAAGATAATAAACAGACTGCCACCCTTGACTCTACTTCTTCCTATTTCTTATGTTATAAAATCAATCCATTTCTGATTTTATAATATGATGCCTATTTAATGTCTCTGTAATGTGTCCCCATGTTGCATCTTGAAACTCCCCCCTCCCAAACACACATGTTTTTTGTTTTAATACAGACTCTTAACTTGCCAGGTTTTCTACAGCCTTTCTTCTTTTAACTCAAATTCCACCTTGCTCTATCTCCCTAGAATTAAATTGTGCTACTGTCTTTGGTGTGTGTTCTCTATAGATCTCTTCCTTTCAAGGTCAGTACATTTTCACAGATTGTTTTTCTTTTTTTCAGCAAAAACTTTAAAGTGTTTGACATGCCATTCAAGGACTTAAGCTGTACTCTACCCCCTTAGACTACTTCTGGTTTGATCTTGTTCTATAGGCTCTGGAACTTAAGCATGAATGCCACTTTTTTTGCTCTTGAATTTATAGTTACTCTAATATAACCTGGTTCTTAATAGTTGTTTAAGTTAGCTGGTGTTTAGTAATTGTTCAGTGTGTATAGCCTCTAAAATATGAAGCAGACCCAAGAATCATTTATATGCCCCTGCAGTCATGCATATAGATGAGATCTCTATAAATTATACAAGGTACTTTATGAATATGAGAAGAAAAAATATGGAAATATTGTACAATAATTCATCAGCCTCCAGTTGTTAACATTTATTTAAAAGGAGGCATATCATTAATGTTTAATCTTAAGTTTGGTTTTTAATGTATGATTATTGCAGAAATATGAAAGTATGTCTACAGTGTTATACATTTAGTCTTTTTTAGATTTTTATTTAAATTCTAGTTAGCTAACATATAGTGTAATATTGGCTTCAGGAGTAGAATTTAGTGATTCATCATTTACATACAACACCCAGTGCTCATTTAGTCTTTTCAATAACTATGTATGTGTGCATACAGAAATGTCATTTGTTTAAAGTGTAAGCCTCCAGGTTCTGAAGTTAAAGTATTCAAATCTAAAAATCTCTTAATTAATAACTTTAGAACTTGGGACAAATTAACAAAAAGCTTCAGCTTGTTAATTTAAACAATATAAGGATAATAATAATGTTTACCTCAAAAGTTACTTAAAATGTGTTAATATTTTGACAGGAAGTATGACATATACAACTTATCATCTTCCTACTGCTGCTATAACAAATTATCATCAACTTAATGGACTAAATAACAAATTTATTATCTTACAGTTCTGGAGGTCATAATTTCTAAAATAAAGGTATTGACATGGTTGCATTCATTTTGGATACTCTAGGGGAAAATCTGTTTCTCCTCAAGATTTTAAGATGCTGTCTCTTTTCCTCAGATTGTAGCCCATTCTAAAATCTGTAAGCCAAGCAACATAGCGTCTCCAGATGTCTGTTCCTTCCATTGACTCTTTGCTTCTCTAATCATATCTTTTATCTGACTCTCCCTATGTATCTTACTAAAACACTTGTTACATTGGGCACACGGGGATAATCAAGGACAATCTCTCTTTAATTTATTTGCATTAGCAAAATCCATTTTTTAAGTAAAATAATGTAATAGGGCATGGACATTTGGAGGAGTATAGTAAGTGAAAAATAAATGTAGCTTTTAATTTTTTGTAAGAGAAAGACTGACAGTCACGTTCTATTATGCCAAAGTTTGCTTCAGATTACAGTGAATTGATTGAAGTACCCTAGTTTTATAAGGGATTGGATGGAACATTTTAAAGATGTCTAATTAGATCCAATGAAAATACAGAATGGAAAATAATTTGAGTATTTCTTTATCTAGCAAGCTATAGAAAAATCATAAAACTTCACTTTTGAAGCTAGACAGTTTATTTTAAAATTTAAAGTTTAAGGTCTTGCAAAGCAATATGATATAATTCATTGTCCTTACTAAACGTACAAATGTTCTTTTTCTTACCAATCCTAATATAATTGAGGGAAATGTGTGGGTATAAGTAAAACATTCTTTAGATCATGTTCAAAGCCTTGTTAACATTGTACCTGAAAGAACAAGTCATTTTACCTCACTCATTTACTAAAGCAATCATCTCAAAATTAAGAAAATTTGAGATAGGCTTACAGCATTCTTGTTGCATTGTATTTTTTATTGTAAGCTCAATGACAAGGAGGCTGTATCGATAATTATGTTTTATATAGCAACCATTGCAGTATAGTCTTGGTGCTTAATAAATTTTTATAATTATTAACAATAAAAGAGGTACATTTATGTGACATATAAGGATATATAAAAATGCATGCTTAATGACCTTTGAAACTTTATAAATCACCTCAATAAAGATAATGAAAATATTGCGGTCACTAACTTATACCCTTGATTCCAACAACCAGTGATTTGATTTCTCTAACTGCAGCTTATACTTTGTATGTCTACACATTTATATTCTACGTATTTGGCAAATGGAATCAATATATGTATTTGTTTTCTATTTAGCTGATTTCATTCAGCATTCTGTTTTGATATACATCCTTATGCATCATTAGTGGATTCATTATTGCTCAAAAATTCAGTGACTTAAAACAACAGGTATTATCCCATCGTTTCTGTGAATCAGGATTCCATGGCCTCTCTGAGTGTGTCTGATTCAGAATCTTTCCTAAGACTGGTCAATTTGTCCAGTGGGATTGGAGCTATCTCAGGGATAAATTATGCAGAGAATTCACATCCAAGTTCACTCACATGTCTGTTAGTAAACTTCAGGTTCACGCTGGCTCCTGGCTGGACACATCAGTTTCTTGTCCTGTGAGCTTCTTTATAAGGATTCCCATACAAGCAGCTTGCCTCTCCCTGAGCACCAAGAGGGAAAGAGAAAGTACAATAGAGTTACAGATGACAAGAATGGACAAGCATTACGGAAGCCAGTGAGTTACTATGTCCCACCCACACTTAAGAAGAAACTATATATGTGTGTAAATTATGTATGTGTGTAAATGATTGGGGCAGCAATTATCATAGGTAATTCCAGTGGCTACCCACTCTCAGCTGCCCTTGACAACCCAGAGATTCATATTCCTCCTACAAAATACACTCATCCATACCCAAAGTTTTACAAGTATCATTCCATTATAGTTTTAGCTCAAAATACTGGATCTCATTATCTAATCCAAGTCCAAGTGTAGATGAGGCTCTTTGGATGTAAGTCCTTAAGTTCATAACCTTAAATATAATTATTTTTGTCTGTAGTTATGTGAAACTATAAAAATGTGTTATTTTCCCATCACACACACAATGATGGGACAGGCACTAAAACCAACAAAACAAAACAAAATAAACTACTATATATTCAAAAACGAAGTTGGAGACACAAAGGATTCACTGCTCCATGGGATTTTGAAATTCAGTCAAGTAGATACTAGATGTTCCTTAACTAGTTCTCAAGGTGTAGGAATAATTTTCATGAGTCCAGCCTCTGGTGGCTGGACGACTTTCTCCTCCTCCTCCTCCTCCTCCTCCTTCTTCTTTCTTCTTTTCTAAAACTATGTTGGCTGTTGTAAGTCACTGGTAATTTTCATATAATTTTTTTTTAGAATCAGCCTGTTAATTTGTAAAGTTGATTGGAATTCTATATACTCTGTGGATCAGTTTGGGGGAAGATGATAATTTTATGGTCACTTTCAATTTTTAAGTGTGCTATAGCTTTTTCTGTTTTGCTTTTTTAATTTTCTAAGCAGTGGTTTATAGTTTTCAGTAAAGAGATCTTTACACATCTTTCTTCAAATTTATTCCCAATTATTTAGGCTTTTTGATGCCATCAAACATGGTATTGTTTAGTGTCTTAATTTTATTTTTAATTTTTTATTCCTAGTATGTTGAAATGCATTAAGTTTTCAAATACTGTCCTTGAATACTCTGAGTGTGCTAAATTCATCAGAAAAGTAGTTACCCTGTATGTGTGTGGGGGAGTGTGTCTATATATGTAATTTCCTTAGTATTTTCTAGTTAAACAAAATGTATGAATACAAGCAGATTTACTTTTTCTTTTCCAAAGTGTGTGTGTGTGTGTGTGTGTGTGTGTGTATTTGTTTTGTTTTATTGTAGTTTAGAACTTTCAATACAATGTTGAAGTAAGTAGCAAAATGGATATACTTCTTTTTTTCTTGGTGTTAGCAGGAGAGATATTTGTATATTTATCTTTCAATGCAAAGTATGATGTTAACTTTAGCTCTTTGTAAATCCTGCTTATCAGTTTGAGAGTTTCCTTCTATTCCTAATGTGCTGAGTGTTTGTGTTCTTAAATGCACATCAATTTCTTTTGAAATACCTCTTACGAGTTTATTGAGCTAACCATGTAATTATTTTCCTTAATTGTCTTAACTTGGTTAATTGTATTGTCTGATTTTTTTAATGTAAGGCAAACCTGGGATAGATGTCATTTGCTCATGGTGCGCTATTTATTTTATATAATTCTGCATTCTATTTGCTAATTTATTATGAAAAAAATATGACAGGTATTTCTTTTTTTTTGTTAAGATTTTGTTTATTTATTTGACAGACTGAGAGTGAGTGAGTGCAGACAGGAGGAGGGGTAAGGAGAGGGGCAAGGGCAGAGACAGAGGGAGAAGCAGGCTCTCTGCTGAGTGGGGAGCCCCATGTGGGTCACAATCCCAGGACCCTGGGATCATGACCTGAGCTGAAGGCAGACACTTAGCCAACTGAGCCACCCAGGTGCCCCTATGTCATGCAGTTCTATAAGAGGTTCTGAGCTATAGAATTTTCCTCGCTTAATATCATACTCTGCTAAGTTTTTATTCTTTGGAAATTTATTGAGACTTATGTTATCGAATATATGCTCTCTCAGTGAACATTCCTTCTGTACTTGACAAGAATGTGTTATATGCAGTTTCCAGGCTTAGTGTTTTGTACAGTCAACTTGGTCAAATTGATGGATAGCACAAGCTTTTCTCTCTCTTTTTATAAGTTTGTGTATTATATCAGTTACGGAGAGTGTGTTGTTAAATTTACCACCACTGTGTATTTCCTTGTTCTTCTTATGTCAATTTTCGCTTCATGAATTTTTGTATTCTACAATTAGGTCTGTGTGTATTTAGGATTTTTGTATGCTCTTAATAAATCATGAAATTTTCTCCTTTATCTCTTGTCATATACTTGGTATTGAAATATACTTTGATATTCACAAACTTGCTTTTTTATGTTGATAGTTGGCTTGTATCATTTTTCATCCTTTTAGCCTTCTTAAGCATTTCCATTTAAGGTACATTATTTTACTCCCAATCTAACAATTCCTGCTTTTTAATCACTGTGTTTAGGATATTTATGTAGTTTGTTAACTTTTATTGAGCTATAATTTACAACATATACATCCTTTTAAAATGTACAGTTGATCGGCTTTTAAAACATTCTTAAAGGTACACAACCATCACAACTCCCTAGTTCCAGAATGTTTTCATTGCCGTGGAAGAGAAACCCCACGCTCAGTAGTGGTCAGTCTCCATTTCTCCTCCTACCCCAGCCCTTAACAGCTACATTTGTTTGGAGGTTTTGTGTCACCTATGTTTTCATATCTCTTGGGTACATCCTTAACATCCCCATTTCCGGGTCATATTGAAGCAGGAGAGTGAGGTTCTTGTCTCACAGAGTCAAAGAATGAATCTCACAGATAAAGGAGAGTGAGCAAAGCAATAGAGTTTTGTTAAGCAAGGATACAGAAAAAGCTCTCAAGAGTGAGAGGGGTCCTGACCAGGTTGCCAATGTGGGCCTCCACCAACAGACAGTCTTTTATTTAGAGCTGACCACGGAGCTTGTGGCTTAACAATCTTGTGATGTCTTGGTTTCAGTAAGGACTGGTGATAATATCTTTAAGGCTTTACTTCTTTTGGGGGGTCTGGTTATTCTTTGTTGGTCACAGGGTGACAGTCATAAAAAGGTGTCACCTCTGATGCCAGGGCAGGATGGTCTGGTTTTTTCCTTTATCTCTGGTTTCGTTATGCCCCAGCATTTCTGGGATTTCTGTGAGCCTGATCACATAGTCCTCTACATGTGTCTCCTTACCTAGGTCTGCCTACTCCTTACTCAGTGAGACCCTTTGTTGTATATCAATAGATCATGCACTTGGGGGATGATTGCCAGCATGTATCTTGGTGGGGGGGGGGGGGGGGGTAGGGATAAAGGAAGTTTCCAAAGGAATTTTTACATGTTAAAGTAAACTTACAGGATCCTGGGGGTCAGGCTAAGATCGTCTTTTGCCTTAGCAAAGTGTCTGTGTTCAGGCAATTGAGTCCCTAGGGGAATATCACTCTGCCTGTTTCAAGGACTTGTCAGTGGGCTATAAGTAGTAAGGAAATTCTATCATGATGATGACAGCTTTGTAATAAAGCTTGAAGTCTGGAATTGTGATGCCACCAACTTTGGCTTTCTTTTTCAACATTCCTCTGGCTATTTGGGGTCTTTTATGCTTCCATATAAAATTTAGGATTATTTGTTCCATTTCTTTGAAAAAATTATGGTATTTTGATAGGGATTGGATTAAACATATAGATTGCTTTAGGTTGCATAGACATTTTAACAATATTTGTTCTTCCAATCTATGAGCTTGGAACATTTTTCCATTTCCTTGTGTCTTCCTCAATTACTTTCATGAGTACTTTATAGTTTTCTGAGTACAGATTCTTTGCCTATTTGGTTAGGTTTATTTCTAGGTATCTTATAGTTTTGGGTGCAATTGTAAATGGGATTGACTCCTTAATTTCTCTTTCTTCTCTCTTGCTGTTGTTGTATAGAAATGCAACTGTTTGCACTGATTTTATATCCTGACACTTTACTGAGGTCCTATATGAGTTCTAGCAGTTTTGGACTAGAGTCTTTTGGATTCTCCACATAAAGTATCCTATCATCTGCAAAGAGTGAGAGTTTGACTTCTTTGCTCATTCAAATGCCTTTAATTTCTTTTTGTTGTTTGATTGCTGAGGCTAGGACTCCTAGTACTATGTTGAATAGCAGCAGTGATAGTGGACATCCCTGCCATGTTCCTGACCTTTGGGGAAAAGCTCTCAGTTTTTCCCCTTGAGAATAATATTTGCTGTGGGTTTTTCATAGATGGCATAGATGATATTAAGGTATGTACCCTCTATCCCTACACTTTGAAGAGTTTTGATCAAGAAAGGATACTGTACTTTGTTAAATGCTTTTCCAGCATCTATTGAGAGCATAGTATGGTTCTTATTCTTTCTTTTATTAATGTGTTGTATCACATTAATTGATTTGCGGTTGTTGAACCAACCTTGCAGCCCTGGAATAAATCCCACTTGGTTGTGGTGAATAATCCTTTTAATGTACTGTTGGATCCTATTGACTAGTATTTTGGTGAGAATTTTTGCATCCGTGTTCATCAAGGATATTGGTCTGTAATTTTCCTTTTTGATGGGGTCTTTGTCTGGTTTTGAGATTAAGATAATGTTGGCCTCATAAAATGAGTTTGGAAGTTTTCCTTCCATTTCTATTTCTTGGAACAGTTTCAGGAGAACAGGTATTCATTCTTCTTTAAATATATGGTAGAATTTCCCTGGGAAGCTGTCTGGCCCTGGGATCTTTTTGGGAGATTTTTGATGACTGCTTCAATCTCCTTACTCGTTATGGGTCTTTTCTTCCTGGTTCAGTTTTGGTAGTCTATATGTCTCTAGGAATACATCCATTTCTTCTAGATTGTCAAATTTTCTGGCGTATAGTTGCTCATAGTATGTTCTTATAATTGTCTGTATTTCTTTGGTGTTGGTTGTGATCTCTCCTCCTTCATTCTTGATTTTATTAATTGGGTCCTTTCTCTTTTCTTTTTGATAAGTCTGGCCAGGGGTTTATTGATCTTACTAGTTCTTTCAAAGAACCAGCTCCTAGTTTCATTGATTTGTTCTATGGTTCTTTTGGTTTCTATTTCATTGATTTTTTACTCTGATATTTATGATTTCTCTTTTCCTGCTGGGTTTAGGTTTTCTTTGCTGTTCTTTCTCCAGCTCCTTTATGTGTAGGGTTAGGTTGTGTACTTGAGGCCTTTCTTATTTCTTAGAAAGGCTTGTATCCTGATATATTTTCCTCTGAGGACTGCCTTTGCTGTGTCCCAAAAATTTTAAACAGTTGTGTTTTCATTTTCATTTGTTTCCATGAATTTTTTAAATTCTTCATTAATTTCCTGGTTGACCCATTCATTCTTTAGAAGGATCCTCTTTAGCCTCCATGTATTTGGGTTCTTTCCAACTTTCCTCTTGTGACTGAGTTGTAGCTTCAGAGCATTGTGGTCTGAAAATATGCAGGGAATGATCTTATTATTTTGGTATCAGTTGAGACCTGATTTATGACCCAGGTTGTGATTTATTTTGGAGAATGTTCCATGTGCACTAGAGAAGAATGTGTATTCTGTTGCTTTGGGATGAAATGTTCTGAATATATCTGTGATGTCCATCGGGTCCATCTGGTCCAGTGTGTCATTCAAAACCTTTATTTCCTTGTTAATCTTTTGCTTAGGTGATCTGCCCATTTCATTGGGGGGGTGTTAAAGTCCCCCACTATTATTGTATTATTGTCAATGTGTTTCTTTGATTTTGTTATTAATTGGTTTATATAGTTGGCTGCTCCCATATTAGGGGCATATATATTTAAAATTGTTAGATCTTCTTGTTGGACAGACCCTTTGAGTATGATATAGTGTCCTTCCTCATCTCTTATTATAGTCTCTGGCTTAAAATCTAATTTATCTGATATGAGGATTGCCACCCCAGCTTTCTTTTGATGTCTATTAGCATGCTAAATTTGTTTTCCACCCCCTCACTTTAAATCTGGACGTGTCTTTGGGTCTGTAGACAGCATATTGATGGGTCTTATTTTTCATCCATTCTGATACCCTGTGTCTTTTGATTGGGGCATTTAGCCCATTTACATTCAGTGTTACTATTGAAAGATATGAATTTAGTGCCACTGTATTGCCTATAAGGTGACTGTTACTGTATATTGTCTCTATCCTTTCTGGTCTACTACTTTTAGGCTCTCTCTTTGCTTAGAGGACCCCTTCCAGTATTCCTGTAGGACTGGTTTGGCATTTGCAAATTCTTTTAATTTTTGTTTGTCCTGGAAGCTTTTTCTCTTTCCTTCTATTTTTAGTGAGTGCCTAGCTGGATATAGTATTCTTGGTTGCATATTTTTCTCATTTAGTGCTCTGAATATATCATGCCAGTTCTTTCTGGCCTGCCAGGTCTCTGTGGATAAGTCTGCTGCCAATCTAATATTTCTACCATTGTATGTTACAGACTTCTTATCCCAAGCTGCTTTCAGGATTTTCTCTTTGTCACTAAGACTTTTAAGTTTTACTATGAGATGATGGGGTGTGGACCTATTTTTATTGGTTTTGAGGGGGTTCTCTGTGTCTCCTGGATTTTGATGCTTGTCCCCTTTGCCATATTAGTGAAATTCTCTAATATAATTTGCTCCAGTATACCTTCTGCCCCCTCACTCTTTCTTATTCTTCTGGAATCCCAATTATTCTAATATTGTTTTGTCTTATGGTATGACTTCTCTCTTGAATTCTCCCCTCATGGTCCAAAAGTTGTTAGCCTTTCTTTTGGTCAGCTTCTTTATTCTCCATCATTTGGTCTTCTATATCACTAATTCTCTCTTCTGCCTCATTTATCCTAGCAGTAAGAGCCTCCATTTTTTATTGCACCTCATTAATAGCTTTTTAAATTTCAACTTGATTAGATTTTAGTTCTTTTATTTCTCCAGAAAGGGATTTTATTTCTCCAGAAAGGGATTCTGTAATATCTTCCATGCCTTTTTTGAGCCCAGCTAGTACCTTGATAATCATCATTCTGAACTCTAGTCCTGACATATTACCAATGTCCTTATTGATTAGGTCCCTACCCTTCAGTACCGCCTGTTGTTCTTTTTTTCTGTGTGGTGAGTTTTTCCACCTTGTCATTTTATCCTGAAAAGAAGATATGAATGAGAGAATAAAATACTAAAAGGGCGGCAAAGACACCAGGAAAATATACGCTAACCAAATCAGAAGAGATTTGAAACCAGGGTGAGAAGAAATGGGGAAAAATAAATAAAAATGAATATATATATATATATATATATATATATATATATATGACTGATGAATAGAGCAGAGTCACTCTATTGATTTTGGGTGTATTCTGGTCTCTTAGAAGAAACTAACTCCCAAAATTTTAAAGATAGAAAAACTTATACATATGTATACAAAAAAGGGTAAGCAGGATGAAGGGATGGAATATGTCTGTAAAGATGAAAATTTAAAAAGATTATAAAAAAGGAATTGATAAGGTTTGTTGATTGGAAAAAGGAAAAAAAAGGGGGAGAGCACGTGATCAGGCTGGAGACTAGAACAAAGCTATGTGCTAGATTTAGGGTATATTTTGATCTATTAGAAAAAATGTTTATCCCAAAATTTTAAAGAAGAAAACCTTTATGTGTACAAATAATAAAAGATTAAATACAATGAAGGGATAAATATGACTATAACAATGAAAATTTAAAAATATATATTTTTTAAAAAGGTATTGATAAGATAAAATAGTTAAAAATGTTAAAAATAGAATAAGAAAAAATAAAATAAAAAAAATTAACTTTGCAAAACTAAAGGATCATGGGAAAAAAGCAATGCATTCTATGTGTTGCTTTCTGGTAGCTCTGGAGTTCAGCAGTTCTGGTTGATCGGTTAACTTGGTCTTGGCTGGGTGTTCTTGCTGATCTTCTGGGGGAGGGGCCTGTTGCAGTGATTCTCAAATGTCTTTGCAGGAGGCAGAATTTCACCTCCCTTGCTAGAGGCCAGGCTAAGTAGTCTGCTCAGGTTTGCTCTCGGGAGCTTCTGTTCCCTGAATGCTTTCTGTACAGCTTTGGAGGATGGGAATGAAGATGGCAGCCCCCCAATATCTGGCCCCATATGAGCCAAAAGCTTGGGGCCCCACTCCTTAGTTTGCCCTCAGAGAAAATCAGTCAGTCACTCCTGTCTCCCTGGTCTCTGGCCACGCTCCATGCTCACCCTGCCTGTGACCAAGTGTTTCTATCTCTAGCAAACATCCACATTTGGAGTCTCCAAACCCAGCAGATTCCTACTGCATGCTCCCACACTGTTTCTCCTGGGGAAGGAAGGAGGGGGGTCTCCCTGGATTTGCCACTTGTGGGGTCACTGCTCAAAGAGCAGTGGCCTAACTGTGCCTTGGATCACAATTTAAGGTAACCCCAAGCTGAGAGCTCACTCCTCGGCTCTGTCTCTATAGCTGGCTTCCCCGGCTCTGATACCTGGGAGCTCTGCCACACTTAGGCACCTTGGTCTTTCTGTGACCCCATGGGTCCTGAGAACTTACTGTCCCATGAGGGCTCCACCTCCCCACTAAGCCTCTGGAGCAATGTCCCTCAGTGGAGCAGACTTCTAAATTCTGATTTTTTGCTCTGCTGATCCACTACTTGCCTGGTGCTGGCCCCTCCCACTGCTGTCTATCTTCCTGTTGCTTTGGATTCACTTCTCCACATGTCCTATCTTCCAGAAAGTGGTCGATTTTCTCAGGATGTTGCTTTTCAAGACTACTGTAGAGTTGTAGAGATCAGAGTATGATGGGAATACGACACATTAAAGTACCACCCAGATTACTGTTCACACCAAGACTCTGCTGTTTTTCTTACTTATATTCTCCCTGGAATTCTACAAGTCTTTGGTTAATTTCCACAGATCTGAAAATGTTGATTCTTACAGTTTTTGCCAGTATTCTCATTGCTTTGATGGAGGAGAACTGTTTAGAGTCCCTAAATCACCTTTTTTGCTGACATCTCCAACACATTTTTTAAATATAATAATTGATCAGGCTAGTAGATATCAATATTGTTTTTGCTCTTCCTTTGTACTCTTTTTTTTTCTCTTTGCTTCTTACCTTATCTTAGTTACTCACATTTTTGAAAGTAATTCTTTTTAACCCTTCTATAAACTTTTTTAGTAATCCATCACTTTGTTAATTTGTAATGTTTGTCCTAGTCCTAAACAATATGCATCAATAGCATGGCACAGTCTGTTTTATAATCCATGTTTTTCCACAACACATCTGACATTTCACATTTGCTATTCTTTCCTCTGCCTCATGCTGGATACTTTCTAAATTCCAACTTCCAGTTCACATTCAAACATTCTCCTTCAGGAATGCAGTTCCATTAAGGCAATATAATTTGTTCTTGCCCATTTCATTTTTTTTTCTACTTCTGTCATACCTTTTAGTCAAATTACCTTACAAACCCCTTACAGTGTTATTAATTCTGCTTTAAATATTCAGTTGTCTGTTTAAATTGAAATTCTTGAAACATAGTTTTAAAAATGTTTACCTCTTCACTGACCACTTTGGAATCTCCTCATCCCTTCCAGGTGAGCCAAATTTCCTCCAGGTATTACTTTAATACCCTGACTCTCCTTTTTTTTATTTATAACTTTTTAATTTCCTTATTTATTTTTATTTGCTATCTTTTAATATGTCATGAATTATTTATGAAAGTTCAAATCATCATATTTCATTCTTTAATAATACTTATTGAAAACCAGATATGTATGGTATATTGGAGACATGACAGTGAATGAATTTTGGCTGCTGCCCTTAATGAGAACCAAGTAAAGTGGAAGATGTTGGGCATTTCATCCGAAATATACCATGAAATGGTAACTACTGAACAATAAGTTAGCAGTGGGTTCTTCGATGTCACAAAGGAAAGACAGATTATTTGGATGAAAAATTCAGAGACAACTTCATAGAAGATAAGAAATGACTTAATTCTGGGCAGGTAGAGAGAAAATATCTATTCTGAGGAAATTTAAATTGGACAGTGTGCACATGAGGAGCCAGATTATCCAGTTTAGTTTGGCTAAATATTTGGTGTGAATGGTGAAGTGCCCAAAGATTAGGTTAGACACCTAAACAGAAGCCAAGTGAAGATGTATTCTGTCTGAAGGCTGTGGGGAGCTCTCAAGTGTTTTATTTAGGAAAGGATAAAATTCACATTTTAGAGATAACACACTAAATGGTGTAAATGGAATGTGCATGGAACAGAAGCAGGAAGACAGGGAATGAGACCACTTAGGGGAAACTGCAATAATGCCAGAAAATACAAAGGCATGAATTAACTCTAGTAACTGTGATGGAGAGAAGGGGTGAGGGTGGGGAGATTTTTTAAAGAGACAGAATCACAAGAATTTAGAAAGTTTTTAGTGAGGAGAAATGGAAAAAGAAAAATCATTATTAGTCCATACAATTTCATACTGAGTTACTGAGAAGGTGGTAGCTTTGGTTATTCAATCTGATAAGAAACACAAGAGAAAGTAAAGAATGAGTTCAGACTTACAGCTGGGTAAATTGGTCTTTATGATTCAAACATTTCAGAATAGCATTTCATTCTGAAAAGCTTAAATGAGAGGAAAAATTGTGCACAATAGCAGACCACAGAATTTTTATTTTAACCTGCAGAGTTATGTGTACTCAATTCTGGGTTGAGTAGCCCCATACATCACAGGAAAGCTTAGCAAAAAAACTTATACTTTGCACTGTATGCTCCTTGAGTTTCAATCCACAGTTTCTCTCCATTGAAAAACTTCAGTATTTCCATGTCTTGCATTTCCAAAGTTAGGATCCAATATTTGATTGTTTTGCATTCTGCTCCCTTGTGCTGAGGTAGTTTTATTTTTTTTTTTAATTAGCTTTTTCCAAAAAACAAGTAAACAAATAAATGAAGTTATCACTAGATGGTGTTTGGTAACCTTAGAACAATTTATGTTGAGTGATACAATTATATCCAGAACACACATGAATAAGGAAAAAGTTTGATGAGAGTTAAATTTTAGCAAGTACTTAACTTTTATCTTTTTATAGAAATGGAGAAACAGGAATATAGATTGAGACTTTGTGTCCTTTACTCTGGGAAAACTTCCCCAAAAGGGAAAATTAGTTTCACCTTAGGCTTCTGTCAGAACTGTCCCTACTCTGTGGATCTGTTGCTCTTTCTTACTCTCTGCACTAAAAATTTCTTGAGGACAAGGGACCTGATTTTTTTCAGCACATTGCTTGATACATAGTAGGGATGGATGCAATTTTTTTCTTCCATTCAGTCACATTGAATTGGTTTTAAACCTAGAGTAAACACAACTACCACATTGATACAGACCAAAACAAAACAAAACAACAACAACAAAAAACTGAATAGAGATGTGGAAATTGCAGGCTTACGTGAGGGGCATATGCGATAGGCAGGGATACAGATCCCAAAATGTCAAGACAGGCTTCAGCAAGACAAGATAGACAATTAAATAAGCATTACCTAGCAGTACCTGGGCAACTTAAAGCAATAAATAACCGAGATGTGGCTACATTCAGGACAGAATTTAGCAACCTGAGGCATGGCCAAAAAAAAAAGAAAGAAAGATCAAATTCTTAAGCATCTCAGAATGAGAATCAAGCAAAGTTTAGAGGCTATGCATGGAAATGAGATGGTACTTGAGATTGTCTGATGATTCCTACTGCTTTGAGAGAGAGTTGCAAGATATTGTGGCTTTTCCATTAATAAAACCCAAAACTGTTGTTCAGTAACAACAAGAACATTTATATAAAAAAGTAATATTTATTCAAAATCAATTAAAACTGAAAGATTTATAAAAGGAAATTGACTAGATCATTGCAGTGTTGGCTTCTTTCTGCCTTCCCTCAAGCCTCACTGGCTTGGATTATATTCTCTCCTAACTATCCATATGTCCATGTTAATAAATATGGATATTCCACATATGTACCTTTTGTTATTTATATTTTTATCTAAGTAAGATCTCAGCTTCTATATTTTTGCATGACATGGTTTTCTCAGTCCACAACAAATTATAGAGAATTATTCAGAGCTAACATAGTCATATTATTATTATAATGATAATTCATAATTTATAAAACAATCCCTCTCCAGTTAGATTGTTTGTCTCTAAATAATCAACAAGTATTATTCATATAGAGATATCCTTATACATAGATGTTTAATTTCTCTTGTTTTCCACGACACTGGCATATGTTTGGCTTTCCTTCTACCTAACTGGTTACTCCTTCTCTTTCTGGTCCCTCTGTCTTTTTATTTTGAAGCACTACAGGTTTCAGTCCTCAATTCTTCTCTTTTCTTCTACATGTATTTCTTTGATAACTTCATACTGTTTCATCACTCTAAATGCCACTTTTGTGCTGGTTGTCTCCCAAATTTATAAAGCCAACCATATTTGTCTTTTGAACTACAGATAGCCTATGAAAATGGCCTCTATATCTCTAAGATCGCCAATAGAAATACCATATTTAACTTGTCAGAATTCCATTCCTGGTCTTCCCCATCCTAGTTCCTATACCTATAACTTTCCACATCTCATTTAATTATGATTCCAAACTCTTAGTAACCGTGGGAGAGGGATAGAATCTCAAGCAGACTCCACGCTGGTTGCAGAGCCCAATGCGGGCTCCATCTTGCAACACCAGAGATCATGACCTGAGCCAAAATCAAGAGTTGGATGCTTACAGACTGAGGACACAGGCGCCCCCATGATTGTACCATTTCTTATCATTTCATCTCCCCTCCTCTGTGCTGTCATCATCAATCATCATATTACCATGGTGGCAGTCTATCAGTTCTCCCTGTTTTCATTTTTGTTCCTCTATTTTCTGTTCTCAGTAATGAAGTGGACATGATCCTTTTGAGACATAAATCAATTATGATGCTCCACTGCTCAAAATTCTCCAGTCTCCCTTTGTCTCATCCAGGAGTCCTCCATGATCTTGCTTCCAATTACAGTGCCCCTCCATCCATGGAGGATATGCTCCAAGACTCCCAATGGATGCCTGAAATCTTGGATAAAACCCAATCCTGTATATATTGTGTTATATTGTATACATGTATATCTATAATAAAGTTTAATTTATAAGTTAAGCACAAGAGATTAAAAGCAATGATAAAAAATTACAACAAATACACTGTAAACAAAGTTATGTGAATGTGGATATGGTCCTTTCTTAATATATCTTATTGTACTCTACTCACTCTTCTTACTATGATGATGTGGGACAATAAAATGACTGTATGATAAGACGGAGTGAGGTGAATGATGTATGTGGGCAGTGTGACACGTGGTTAAGCCACTATTGACCTGCTAGTCAGAAGGAAGATCATCTGCTCTGGCCTCTGGACCACAGCTGACTGTGGGTAACTGAAACCAGGGAAGGCAAAACCACAGACAAGGCGGGGGGACTGCTGAATTTCTCTTATATCTTCTCCTACTGACCTTCTCCATCCATGCAATTCTGGTCATACTTGCTTCCTCACTGTTTCTGGAATCCACTGGCCATGTCCCTAACTTGATCCTTTTGCTCTTTCTGGTCTCCCTGCCTGCAGTGCTCTTCCCTATAATATGCACTCGGCTAACTCCCTCACCTCCTTCAAGAATTTACTAAAATGTCATTCTTTGAATATGCCTTATCTGACTCCTTTATTATATTTTATTGTTGCTTTAACAAATCACTACAAAATTAGTGCCTTAAAACAACGCGAATTTATTTTTCAACACTTACAGTTCGGAAGTTTAACATAGTTCTCACTGGACTAAAATCAAGGTGTGGGCAGGGCTTCATTCTTCTAGGGAAGAATCCATCCCCTTGCTTTTTCCCAGCTTCTAGAGACCTCTTTTAGGTCTCTCATGAAGATTTTTACATTTTAGAACCAGAATGAGGTGCTGAATCCTTCTCACGCTTCCGTTTTTCTCTCTCTCTCACCCAGCTGGGATCAGTTCTTCCCTTGTAAGGACCCATGTGATCAGAATTGTCCCATCTAGAGAAACCAAGGTAATTTCCTTGTCTTAAGGACCTTAACCTCCATCACGTGTATGAAGTCCTTTTTCCATATAAAGTAACATATTCACAAGCTTCCAGAGTAAAGATGTAGACATCTTTGAGGGACCTGTGTTCTGCCCACCATACTTCCATATTTAATACTGCAATCTCTCTACACATTCCCAACCACCTTTGATAGCTCTTCTCCTTTACTTACTTTCTTTTTAAAAGAGAGTGTGGGTCCTGCCATCTTTTACCACGTTATGTTATCAGTCATGTTTTCTGGTTACTGTATATTTCTTCCCACTAGGATTGATGTAAGCTCTCCCAGGGTGGGAATCTCTGCATTAGTGATGTGTTTAAATACTGAGCACCAGAACTGAAACACAGTGAGGGCTCCAAAAATATTTGTTGGATATGTACTTCTGAAAGTGATTACTAGATCAAATGATAATCTTACATTTTATTGTCAGTTGAATTTTCTAAATGATTGAAGCCATTCACATTTCTGTCATCTTCTTTCCCTCTCCCTTTGATATGCAATTACTGCTTTTTTATTTGAACAAAGAGCAAAATGAACAGTAATAACAGAGTTTTAATGGAGATGAAATCACAACATATGCAAATATGTGGACAATGGTTTGGGCCAGTATTGTGCTGGAATTGTATAATGTTAGTACGCTCAGATTTTTTTTTTTTCCTTTAAAACCAGCTGCCTGGGCTATCTCTTTCTCAGCTGGATCCTAATTGGCAGATAAAAGAACACAGATTAACTCTGATAGAGAAGAGGTACTCCTATGCTTCATAGATCTCCAACTTTAATCAATGGATTAGTTTTTGAGGCTTTCTAACAATTAATAGTGAAATTCTCACTGACTTGCCTCCTGCAGTGACAAAATATTTGGTACACTACAATGTGGCCCTCTAAAGTAGCTGATTGAAATGGAATTATGACAACTTCAGACTTCAGAGATATTTTATAGTTTTTTCTTTAATCTTGCACATTAATACCCCTAACCTGGGATTCAGGGGATATAATAAACACATACTGCCTCTTGTTCCTTTTCCTTCCTCCACCTCCCTCATTAGTTTCTTTCCCTAAAAATACACATTGATAATTTAAATGATAAAAACTGAAATTCAACAGGAGACATTTTCATGTTTGCAAACTCTGATGTTTCTAGTTAAAAAAAACACATACCTCATTTTGTTACTCACCTAATTTCTTAACATTTTAATCAATTAATGTTAGATTTGTGGTTGAACAAAGTACTTAATCATTACTATTTTTAATATAACTTTTTATATATTAGTTGTTGCCTAATTAAAACCAATGGTTACATTTTTTTTTCACAAGACTGATACGTTAATTATCAAGAGACTTATTATGATTTGATATGTGTTTCTTCTTTACATCAATTACTTATTAATAGTTCAATTGAATTTTATTTCATCTGCTTATATTTTAAAATATAAAAGATTCTGCAAAAAATATAACACATTCTGGAATGAAGGATGCATAATAAATTATAATAACATGTATTTCCTATGATCGTCACATTGCATCACTTATATTTTATGTGTTGGGAACATAATAGTAGTGGAATTACTATAAGATATTTCTGACTTTATTCCTGGATTCCACTGGAATATTGTAAATATAAGTTTCCTACTCATAAAAAAATACATAAAACATGTAGTTTAAAATATTACAGTTTTAAGTCAGTGACCTGTCTCTTTAACATAGCTTGAAGTCCTCACTAAAAGCAACTTTTGAAATTAATTGCTCTGCCACCATCTTCTTAACCTTTTAAAGTTATTCTTCCCCAAGGGATAGAATATTATCTTATTAAGGAACTCTGCATTGGAGTGAAAGCTATAAATTTTTAGGTCCTGATCTTAATGTGGTCCAGGGTGAATAAATAGTTTTCTAGGGGAACTCATGTGAGTCGCATGAGCTTCCTAAGTGCCATAGGTTACTACTTAACACTTAGAAAGAAATAATTTATTAAAGTAATGGGCCAGAGAAGTAATCATTTTGCTTTACTTGGGTGGTTATATTTTCTTTCTTCATTCTCCTCCCCTTTCCTGTTCTCTAAGGAGCAGTTAATTATCCCTGTTTTATCATGTGATCACATAACACGAGCATTCTCTCTTCTTGCTTTAGGACAAAATAACATCTGTCCTTTGACACAAAAATGTCTCTTACTTTGCAAAATCTCATGACTTCTAAAAGTATATTCCTACCACTCTGTTTTGATAAGACCCTGACACTTTTCTCGGTGGTATTTCTAAAATGTCTGCTACAAAGGTTTCAGTATACATGACTAGAATCAACTTTTTCTCCTAAATATTTTTACGTATATTGATGTCAGATACAATGAAACTTCTCTTAACTACTACAATAGCTAGCTTAATTTACAGCATCATATTTTGCCTTTACTAAATCAGTCTCATATCTTTACCCAGAGTATTTCTACTGTATGTGCTCTACTCCTGGTTTGATGTCCTTGCTGCCCACACTCAGAGATAGTACATTTCTATTCTGGTTATCTGTTTTACCTGATTATCTGTATCAAAGAGTTTTCTCTCCGTATCTTAAAATTTTTGCCTCTACTGCTGACCCATTTTATTCCTTCATTCACTCATTCATTTACTCATTCACTGTTTCTTGCCTTAAAAAAATCCCAATATACAACATGTGCTCTTCCAGGGTCTTAAAACTCACTCATTAAGCAAAAGAAGACAAAATAGCAGGTGTTTCTCTTGGGAACCACCTCTGTTGCAGATATGAATTCCAAACTAACCTGAACATTTGGAGGTGGTTATATGGTAGACAAAGGATAATCCTGACAGTGGATAGCTGTTGTTTCACAAATGTTTGTCGTCATAATCATATAAGCTAAACACCATTGTAATAGTTTCCCATCAGTGTTAAAATAAAAGCTAATCATTCCAAGATTCTTAGGCCTGCTGAGAGATTTACAAAATCCATTAATGAAATGATTATCTACATTATTTAAACACTCAAGCTAAGCATTATTAACACCTTATATAATTCAGATACATATTTGTAACATTTTAATATAAATTTTATTATGTTATCCAATAATATAAATACTCCTAAATTATAATTCACTGATTTTATTGCACATCTATTTTCAAATTAGACATAACTTTGGATATATTTAGGCTTAGTTGTTTAATTATAAACACTTTATGAATGTGGAATGAGATTATAAACACTAATTATAAACACTTTATGAATGTGGAATGAGATTCAAGTCTTAAAATCTAAAGCCATAAAATTACTCACATTTTTTTCTTTTATATGAATTGCTAAACAATCTATATAAAGCAAAGAGTGTGTTATGTTTTTAATACATGCTTTAGATTGACAACTTTACTATATCTTTTACATACTTCCGTTGCTAGTCTATATATATATATATATATATATATATATAAAGATTAACTTTTTAATAAAAATCTTTGATCCAAAATAAAGTAACATCAAAATAACCTCACTGACTCAGGTCATGATCTCAGGGTCCTGGGATCGAGCCCTGCATCAGGTTCTCTGCTCAGCAGGGAGCCTGCTTCTTCCTCTCTCTCTGCCTGCCTCTCTGCCTACTTGTGATGTCTGTCTGTCAAATAAATAAATAAAATCTTAAAAAAAAATAGCTTCACTGAGTACATAGAAGAACATGAAAATATACCCTGAAAATAAAAGTCAATTGTCACCATTGCTATGTCTTTCTGAAATTAGTTGTTAGAAGCATAACACATTTCCCCCAAAAGGGTTTTAAATTAGTTATATAGATTTATAACTTATATATAGTATAACAATAGCTAATAAAACTGCCTCACACTTATTTAATAACGAGAGTGTTTGAGAAAGTGTTTTTAAAAACATTTAATGAATTTGTTGCTTTACATCGCTATGATTTGGTTATGGATTAAAGCAAAGTTGCAGAATGGGAAACAAGCTGCCCTCTTGATATTTTGCAGGTGTCTGCTTCATAAATGATAAACCCTTCCTCTAGGTGCTAAAAAGATAGGTTAAGAAACATAAAAAGAGAACTAAATACATTTCCACCCATGCATACAACTATCTCCACACAACCCATTCTGCATTCTTCATTCAGTAGTTAATTTACTAATGAAGTGTGAATCTTTGAAAGCTGTGTTTTTGATATTTTGCTAATGGATTTCTTACGCCTCTTTATAAAGCTAAAAAAAAAAAAGTTTTAGGAAGATGTAATTTGCTGAATCTTGCTAAGTGATTACCTTCAGAATTTGTCCCTGTTTATGTCTTAACACATTTTCAAGAAGAGATAGGATTATTTTTAATATACTATAATTTATATTTCAGTTGCCTCCCTTTTACCATAGAAGAGTCCTTTTGTCACAGTTTATTATATTTTTCTATATTTTATCTTCTTAAAAAATGTCTTCTAAGAGTTCAGAGACTTTAATATAATCCTTGAAAAATTTCTCTTTATTATGGCAAGAAACCCAAAAGCTATATGAACAAGGTTATATTTTTCAATGTTTCCAAGTGTCAGAAATGAGCAAAAGGTGAGTAGTTGAGGTTATGTAAACAAAAAGGTTTCACTTCAAGAGTAACTGTTCAGATATCTTGGGAGAAACAATTCTTCAAATGTATATTAAGATTTAAGAAAATATTGTGTTGTTGTTTCTAGTTAAAAATATAGCATAAACAATGACTTTTGGAAAACACACAAAAATAAAATAAAATTAAATTAAAAAATGTAACAGAGGCCCTTAGGGAAATATTTAATTAAGATGGCACAAGTTGTAATACA
Source organism: Enhydra lutris kenyoni (assembly GCF_002288905.1). Taxonomy (NCBI): domain Eukaryota; kingdom Metazoa; phylum Chordata; class Mammalia; order Carnivora; family Mustelidae; genus Enhydra; species Enhydra lutris. Next base: position 16,047,675 of record NW_019154116.1, on the reverse strand, counting down.
TTATGAAGTATGAATTAAATGCAGTTTGAAAGCATTTCTTGGGGTGCCTGGATGGCTCAGTTGTTTAAGCATTCGAATCTTGATTTCAGCTCAGGTCATCTCAGGGTCATGAGACTGAGCTCTGTGTTGGACTCTGCACTCAGGGCAGAGTCTGCTTGAGATTCTCTCTTCCTCTCCCTCTGCCCCTCCACCTGTGTTCTCTCTCTCTCTGTCTTTCTCTTTAAGATAAATAAATAAATAAATAAATAAGTACAAACATTTCCTGATGCTTAAATAACAAAAAAAGTTTTATAATTATCTTAAGATTTATTTATCTTTCTTACTAAATACTTCTTTTCTGCTGAAATATTACTTCTACAATATCTATTAAAATGATATTCCATTATTTTCATTTTAATGAGTGAGAATTTGTTACTGTGTTTTAATTAATTATAAAAATAGGCCTATGTACTGATTAAATGGACCACTATGATACAAATTTTGAATTAGAGTTTCATAACTGAAAGAGAAAGGATTCCTGGCTGACCTCAGTCAGTAGAACATGTGACTCTTGATCTCAGGGTCATGAGTTCAAGCCCCACACTGGGAACAGAGGTTGCTATAAATAAATAAACAAACAAATAAACAGACAAACTTAAAAAATAAAATGTTCCATTTTAATCTATTTTAATGTTCTTAATGTTCTAAATCTGAACAATTAATTTGGAAAATATTCTTTGTAAAAATTTTTCAAATTATAAAATTAATATCTCTGTAACAAATAAGTGCCTCTCTTGTGGAAATTTTTAACAATTTGAATTTTCTCCTACCATACATATTTTTCTTTTTAAAATTTTAAATTTTAAATAAAATGCCAAACAATTAATTTTTAAAAATCATTATTCCTGAAAGTATTGAAGGGAAAGTATTTACCGGTGATTTCTTTTTCCAATTCTATTTTCTGTAGTTAGTGATGTGGTGATTTAGTAGAATAACATTAAGGGTTATTATTTTTCTTTTAATTAGTATTATCTATTAATTTCCCATAAGTCAATAATTGCCTTTTTTAGGTCATGATAAAAATATCCATATCAGTACCAAGAAGAGAAAAACTGTAGAAAAATAAATGACTGTAGTAATCTATGGGACTCTGTGGAGATAAAAGCGATGATTAAAGTAAATTAAAAATTATATATAGATAATTTTAAGGTAACATGATGTTAGGTTGGAATATAATTGCAAGCTAAATTATTTATTTTTTATTTTTTAGCTGCACTCCAATTCAGACAAAGGTGATGGGTCTGTTAAGTACATTCTTACTGGAGAAGGTGCTGGGACTATATTTATCATTGATGATACCACTGGTGACATCCACTCAACGAAAAGCCTAGACAGAGAGCAGAAGACCCACTATGTGCTTCATGCCCAAGCTATTGACAGACGAACAAACAAGCCTCTTGAACCTGAATCCGAGTTCATAATCAAAGTACAAGACATCAATGACAATGCTCCAAAGTTCACAGATGGACCGTACATCGTTACTGTGCCTGAAATGTCGGATATGGGTAAGAATAATCATTGTTTACTTTGGCAGTTAATATATTTTTGAGAATCAAAAAAAAATCATCATTTGAAGACCAGTTTTTCATTTTCTGTTTGTGTGTGCAGAAATCTGAAGAAATTTCAAAATATTTTAATATTTACATGCGGCTTAAAATGTTAAAGAATATTGGGTCTAGATATAGATATTGGCTCTAGATTATAATATTATTAATGTTAATTTCTGAACTTATAAGTATAGATAATGGTTTGTATCAGGGAAAGAAAAAAAGTTGTTAATGGGAAAACACCAGCAATTCTTGCTTGACACAGGTTTTGACCATACAATTTCCTCATGTATCATCTACGAAGATACCAACACATTCAAGGTGACAATTTGCAGGAATAAAAATAGACATTATAATGTCTGAAATCTTTTGCTACATGTCTTTTAAGCTTTCAGTTTATGACCAAACTATAACATTAAAAATGCAAGTAATAGCTACCATATTCAATAAAACTTTTTAAATACTCATAAGCTTTTACATACCTTATTTTAAAACATAAAATAATCATTAAAGTACTTTGTATACCATTTTAAAGATGTATAAGCCACCACACCATACTGAGGTGATTTTCCCAAATTCGTGTATTTAGAAAATAGCCAAGAAGAAATTGACACCATGTTCTCCTGAATGTAGAGCTTACCCTGCAGTTGATGGGTTATGATCTAGGTCTCTAGCCACTCTGATGATCTGGGGCTTTCTCTTCACTTACAGATCTCTGCTGTGTAGCTACTTTATATTTTGTTTTTATCTCCTATGACAAATTTTCTAAATCATTAAATTATAGTTCAACTATGATACTTTCTTGACTATCTTTGTAAGACTCTAAGCTGGGATTTAGAACACAATTTTTGAGTAAAGATTTTATATATTTGAGCTTATATGTGAACATTACTATATATGTAAGTCTATTGACTATTAGTTTGAGCTAGGGTTATTATAGTCATTAATCAAATTGTTATGTATTTGAACATATATAAGCTTTTTTAATTTTGATTTTTAAAATGTTTTTGAGATATAACTGACATACAGCTGTGTATATGTTTAAGATGTGCAGCAAAATACCTTCACTTACACTTACACCGTGAAATGGTCACCACAACTAGTTTAGTTAACATTCTTCATCCTGTATACATATAGGTTATTAATGGAAGATTATAGTTTCTTCCCTTCCCTGCTCCAGTCCATTTTAGTTCTCATGAGCTAGGCAGATGACTCCTGAAGCTGTTGGAGGAGCAGGTTAGAAAGACACGACTAGTTCTTGATCAGAGTCTCAGAGTAGAAAGCCATTCTACCAGAGTAGAACAGAAGAATCAGAGCCAGAGAACTTGGGGAGAGGCCCTGAAGTCACTCAGGCTTATTGTTCTACAAGGAAAGTTGAAGGGAAACTGAGGAGCTCAACACCATGAAGCCTGGCAGGTGAGAGTTTATGTGGAAACTCTAGAACAGACTTCCTTCTCTCACCTTGTCAAGGAACTGACACCCCATTTGCTAATCTCCTTTTGTCTCACAAGAGAAGAGCTCTGTGACTCCACCATTTGTGAGAATGCCGTTGGTAAGGACACTTCTAGAGGCTACATAAGAATGCCAAGGGGCACAAACAAAGCCGCTATAACCAGGGGGGCAAAGCAACAAAGAAAAACACAGAACAGTTATCACCAAGCAAGTGTACTGAGCAGAGGAAACAAGAGCACTGGTGTTGTCGGGGTACTACACAGAGATTTCTGTAACTGAGAGCCATGTTTCTGCAACTCATAAACAACAAAGTATCAGTATATGATTGATCATTGATATGAATGATCATTGATATGATCCAAATTATTGTCCTGGAACTTGATAATGTATCAGACTGGAAGAAGTAACTAAAAATCAGAGAGTAAAAAATACCCCCAATTTGGGAATTGTGGTATAAGATGAGATTCATTAGACCTTTCATGTGAATGACATATGTTCCCAGGCAGCAAAAGAGTAAATGAAGGAATGGACAATATTTTTTTTTTCCTTGAGGTGAAGAACATCCTGAATTTATGAGTTTAATAGAGTTTTTGAGGAGGGGTTAGAATAAGAATTAAACCTAGGTAAATCCTGGCCAATTACCTAAAACCCAAATAAAAGAAAATTTTACACTTTTAGATATTTTAAAATTACTTATAAATTTATATATCTATATATATCATATTTGTCACTTGAAATATTAGAATCTGATTGACAGTTGAATGTACAACATACAAAGAAAAAACAAAGAAACAAACAAACAAACTCAAGCCCCAAATCCCTTGTTCATCAAAATACGATTCATTTCTCAAGGTAAAAGAAATGTTTGGGGAAGAATCCAGAAAGAAGATCATCACCTTACCTTATCTAAAAATATATTCGAGAAAATGTTGAAATTGGAAATTGTTGAAATGAATCCAAACAAAGATCCTCAAAGTCAAGGAAAATGACAAGAAGAGGGGAATATATATATATATATATATATATATATATATAGGAAATGTACCCTGAAATACGTGTTTTTGTGTGTACACAATTAAATAAAAATGGGTACATTTGAGGGTGCTAAAGGATACTGTACAATCTAAGAATCATAAAGCTTAAAGGAAATGTTGCAGCACAGGCTATAGTTTGAGGACTTAGGAATAAGCCACAACATTTCTGTGTTCATCCAGGAGGATGGGAGTGGGAAATAATACTCCTGAGTTCTTCTACTGAGATGAGTATGGTTGGAGAGAAATATATAATATGTGAAAGAAATAAAGAAAAAGTGGGCACCTGGATGGCTTAGTCGGTTAAGTGTCTGAGTTCAACTCAGGTCATGATCTCAGGGTCCTGGGATCAAGCCCTGTGTCAGGCTTCCTGCTCAGTGGGGAGTCTGCTTCTCCCTCTCCCCCACCCCTGAGAGAGAGTGCTCTCTCTCATTCTCTCTCTCAAATTAAAAAAAAAATCCATTAAAAAAAAAAAAAGTAGAGAAAAAAGAACAAAACAGAGCAGGTTTTAAATGTAACTGTATTACTGTGCTTCTAGGCATGATTCCACTGAGAGAGAGAGAACTCACTAAGAAAAAAAATAGATAAAAAAGCATCATCATAACATCTAATGTACATTTTAATATGTGTTTAGTATAGGAGGTGCTCTGAAAGTTAGTGGAGGGAGGAACTAACTTTACATGTGTACTGTAGAATGGGTGATATTTGCATTGATTCTGATTTTAGAATTAAAAAGCAATATTATACAGGAAGGACCAGCCAACAATGGCAGAGGAGACAAACTCAGCTTGCTCTCTGCTTAGTAAATAACGTTTAACTGGAATACAGCCACACCCATTCATTTAAATATTGTCTCGGGTAGTTTGGGCATTACAGTGAAAAAACTGAGAAGCTGCAGTGGAGACCATTTGGCTCACAGAGCCCAAAGTATTTCCATGGTGACTTTCACAGAAAAAAGTATGCCAATCCCCATTGTAAGAGCTTGCAGGGGATGAGCCTGGAGGCGGAGGGGAGTATTTGAGCATAGCATCACGGTTCTGATAGACAAGGCATCTGCTGCTCGAGGACAGCTGGTGTTCTGCCAGCCCTGCTGAATATACACATGTACACAAACATATGTTATTTGTTATAAACGGTAAGACTGGGCTTCTTCCCCTTAGGTGGATACTGTTAGTTTTCTAACTGCTCTTCAGCCTGTCTTTTAGTGTTGCCACAAATCAGTTTTGATCGGGGTGACATGATGCAGAATCACATATTCATGTCCCACCACTCCCTTTCACCTAGGACACACATATTTCACCCCCGGCCCATAGTGCAGATGTGGTATGGAAATGCAGCCCACTGGCACCGTAAGGGTGGAAGCCTCCTGCTAAGTGAGATGGAGCAGAAAGTTAAATGGGTCTGGACGAATGATTCTATTACAGAGCTGATGTTCTATCCCAGGCCTGCCAATGCCAAAATCATTCTTAACAAAGTAAACCTCTTTTCATTTGAGCTCTTTTGTTGGATCTCAGATACATACAGCTACATGGAATATGAATGGGTACTTGGACAAATTCTAGATTTAGCAAGGACCCCAAAAGCAAAAAAATTAAAACCAATACTGAATCCAAAAGAATGGTGAGAATGGTTTCAGCATCAGATCAAAAACAATGATGCCATTTTCCATGAAGTGCCCTGATTTGGGAATGACACATAAGTCAGCATTTATTTCTCTTTCTATGCACTTGTGGTGCCGGTTGATTGTCCTATGACAGCTATGTCCCTTTTTGCCTATGATGCAGCTAACAGTTGATTTCAGATTTTTAAATCTTGCTTGCAATCAGCTGTAGAATCAATTGCATCCATAGAAGTTTTGGTCAGCAGGGAAAAGGACATTGAACATTTCAATGTTGACTTTGAGTTCTGCAGAAAATCAAAAGTTGATCACCCCAAAACAACCAGTTAGGTTTGCCAGGGTCTGACTACAGGTTGTCAAAGCAATCATGGTAATGATCACTGAAACAAAAATCAAGGAATATTTATTGAGCACTTACTATGTGCCAGGCATTGGACGTACTTTGTAGTAATTTTGTGCTCACATCATAAGGGCACCATTATGGTTATCCTTGTTTTGCAGAGGATAAAACTGATACATAGAATTAGATAATTTGATGAAGACTACGTGGCTAGTAAGAAGTACAACTGGAAAGATTGCTAAGCCAGAGAGAGATTCAGCCTTTAAGTTCCCAGTTTTTTTTTTTTTTTTTTAATATAGTTAAAAATATAAAATCTGGGTCAGGCTATTTATGGAACAATTATAACAAAAATACTGGATGTTCCAGAATCCGTGCAGTTTATTGAGTCAGAAGTGGGGGTTTCCTTTCTTGACATGTGAGGATAAGTTTGATGTTATTATGATGTTCCTCTTTGTTTTAAAGGATTGGATTTGGGGATGGCTACATACCATGAAGAAGAAAATTAATCTTACCCTGCCTGAGAGTAAGGGAATAGACATTTATTTATATTGGAAATCTAATGCCTAGGGAGTCCAATAAGGATATGCTTTATAAAAAGAATTTTCTAACAACTCCAAAATGTGTACAGTAGATAAGTGTGGATAAAGACAATGGACAGTTTACACGTATGTGTGCCGACAGCTAAAAAACCTTGTGATTGGAGATACTGCGCACAGTGAAACAAATGGGGCTATTGAGCAGTGGAAAATCGCCTCATTAACTGAGTTCAGGAGTGGGCTCAGGTGGAGGACCCGTGTGCTCCTGATGTTGAGACAATAGGATAGTGTGATTTTTCCCCACACTTAAGGACAGAGTTCATAGTAAATAAATCTGTGATTAAAGTATAAAAACTGAAACTCTGAACCTGCTTATGAAAACACAACCACTAAAAAACAAAACAAACACGTATATGAAAGGTTTTTCTAATGTAAGATAAGATGCAGTAAGCATTAATCACTAAGATATGAATTTAGACGAATAAACATTTGAAAATACAGGTGTCAAATAATTATGCCAAACCTAATAAATGAAAGATGAACTAAAATACTGCTTAACGTGCCTGGCTGACAGAGAACTAATCTTTATTACATAAGGGGATTTTTTAATAACACAAATATGTCACAATCAAATAAAAGTATGGGGAAATTACTTTAGCAGGAGCATCACAGAAAAATGATATGTGTTAATTATCCAAAGAAAAACTTCAAATTTCATTAGTAATTTAAGAAACCATGAAAGAGAAGGAGAAACAAACATTCACCTACTGAAGTATACAAGTCTGATAATTCACAAAGTTGTTAATGTACAGAGCCATTAACAGACAGGTGAAGTCCCACAGTTGTTTGGATAGCAATTTAACAGTATTTTAAATTGAGGATCTATCCTTTTGTTACACAATCTAGATTATAGACCGAATGAGCTCATGGTCTCGTGGATTATAGACCACGAGATGCATTCACATGGTCACACAGAGATACATGTGGAAATAGCCAAGGTGGCCTTCAATAGACAAATGGCTAAAGAAGATATGGTCCATGTATACAATGGAATATTACTCAGCCATCAGAAAGGGTGAATACCCAACTTTTGCCTCAGCATGGATGGGACTGGAGGAAATTATGTTGGGTGAAATAAATTAAGCAGAGAAAGTCAGTCATCATATGGTTTCACTTACTTGTGGAGCATAAGGAATAATATGGAGGACATTAGGAGAGGGAAAGAAAAAGTGAAGGGGGGGTTTGGAGGGGGAGATGAACAATAAGAGACTGTGGGCTCTGAGAAACAAACTGAGGGTTTTGGAGGGGAGGGGTTTGGGGGGATGGGTGAGCCTGGAGGTGGGAATTAAGGAGGGCACGTATTGCATGGAGCACTGGGTGTTATATGTAAACAATGAATCTTGGAACACTGCATCAAAAACTAATGATGTATTGTACAGTGACTAACATAAATTAAATAAATAATAATAAAAACAAATTTTAAAAAGATACATGTGAAAGGATGTTCATCACAGTGTTATTCATAATAGTGAAACATTGGAAACACACTGAAAAGTTTACTAGTAAGGACGTTTTCAAGTAAATGACTCTTCAAACACATACAGATTATCTATGTAGTCCTAAAATGAATGAATTTGTATGTATATAGTGATGTATGAAGACCTATATTGTTTTAGTGAGAAAAAAGTTTTCAGAAATACATGTGGAATGGATTATTTTAGACAGATAAGTGTGTGTTATACAGTGTATGTGCACATAGGACTTATCTCAAAGAAACACACATACTGAAAAAAAAAGAAACATACTGGTGAAGGCGCTTAGTTCAAAAAATAGGTTGTGGTTTTATCTGTTATCAGAGAAGTGCATTCTTCTTTATTAAAAACTATATATAATATGTATGTGTTTGTATATATATGTACACACACATATATATAGTGATAATAAAAAGTGAAATGCAGGCTTATGATAAAAAGCCACTTTAAATAACAGTAATACTTAAAGATATATAGGTTTCTAATACTAATAATGGCTAGTAGTGTAGACAGGTGACAACAAAAATTTTTCTCAGCATATGGTGTCTGACAAACTCATTAATTGGGTTTTGAATTACCTAGCCATTAAAAAAACTGTCTTTCTGTATGTTTTTAATTCTTTCTGGAAAGAGAGAAGTCATTTTTATGTGCTGAGAACTAATAGTGGCTAGTGATAAAATGGTAAAAAACAGGAAAGAAAAGAAAAAGAAAAAAAAGAAAGAAAGAAAAAGGAAACAAGATCCCTAAACTTGAACAGGCTACAGACGTATAAACAGAAAATCTCAATATAGTGTTTGATAAGCAAATGTAAGGGAACCATAAAGTGGACAATGAATTCACTTGCAAACTTAGAGAAGATGTCCTCAATGAATCTTACATAGTGTGCAGGGGTTTTGTCAGTTAGACGAGGATTCCACATAGAATATACAATGATGAAAAAAATCTTGTCTTCCTTGTGGGTTTATGGTCTACTTAGGGATGTTTGTGTGTATGTATGTGTGCGTGTACATGTGTGTGTGCGTGTATGTGCATGCATGAGTGTGCGCATGTGTTAAGGGGAAAATAAACAGGATTGTCATGCAAATGGTGAATTCCCTTTACAGTTTAGTTGAATGTGCTATGAGAATGCAGAGAAGACAGTGCAAGAGACCTCTGGGTGTGCAAATGTTTAACATTATTGTTTCTTGTATATCTTTCATGCTAAGTAATAGTCATGGAGCCTCCAAGTAATTGCTGTGTGCTCTATTACCAGTGATTAAAGCAAAATGCGGTTGCATGTTTCTTGTCAGTGAATAATAATAATCAGCAAAGTCTGTGGCATCCTGGATGATTTAATTAAGAAAGGTGCAAAATGAATGAGTGTTTTTAGATGCGTGTTTCAATACAATGTTTTTCTTTACCTCTTCGGTTTACATCGTGTAATTTCAACTATTATCTATGAATCATACCCCTCTACAGCAGGCTTTGTCAACCTTGCCACTAAATGACATATTAGACAGATGATTCTTTGCTGGGGGACTACCCTATGCTTTGTAGGATGTTCAGCAGCATCTCTGGCCTCCTAACATTAGATGTTCCTTTCTATCACCTTTCTATCACCACCATATTACAGTGTCTTCAGACATTGCCAAATGCTCTCTGCGGGGAAGAATTTTTAACGCATTTCAAAGTAGAAACATGAATTGGAGAATATGCTATTTGTTAAATTTATAGTCACTTCCAAAGGAATCTCATAGTCTTAGAATACTCATATATTTTATGACCAAAACCAATTCTATCTGCCCAGGTCACCAATTTTCATGGTTAACATTATCTGCCATATTAAAATATATTATATTATGAAAACAGTGAGGTGCACTATTGGGTAAAGTTAGGTTATTTGTGCGCACAGAACAAAGTATAACTATATGATTACTAGAGAGTCATTATGACTCTCGTTTTAAAAAAAGAAAATCCGCTTTTTGTTATAGTGTTGGTTTAGAAAAGGACCACTTAATTTATGATGAATGCCTTGTAACTACTGGGTGTCATGTTGCAAATTTTTTTTTTTTTTTTTTACTTACCTAAAAATACCTCAAATAAAACAAAATGAACATGGGTGGACAGAATGACATAATATTATGGACCTGGATAGGTCCATGAAGACACTTGCACACATTTTATCAATGAATGTTTAACATTTTTTCTTTCTTTTTATTCTTCTGGTATGCAGTACATTATCATTCCAGTCTTTATGACTTTACCACCTCCTAGCAGTTATTCTATACAAGAATTTTCTTCTTTGTCATTCAAAGAACTTTAAAGAAGTACTTATTTAACTTTTTGGTTTAACATAACTTTATTAAAAGTCTAAGTTCTTCAGAGATGAATTTTAAGAATATGAAATAAAAAGTAAATAATACTGATTATCATGACACAAAGAAGAAAATAACTATGGGATGAAATTACACCTGCTTTTGGAGACAGTGGTCTAGTGCATGTGTGGTGTTTAAGAAGTGAAAATAGCATAAGGAGAAAGGTACTCGTAAACAGCATTGCCATTCTCAGAAAGGACATTGTAAGTGTCTCAAGACATTTAGTGATACTGGAATGTCATATTGTTATAAAGAGCTGGTAAAGGTGTTTTATTATGTATATTGAGCAATTCCTTCAAAAAAAATAATAGTTTTAAAGGATAATTTTTCCTCTTCCATTTTTTTACAGAAATATACCCAAATTTTTTGCAATTACAGTCTTCCTTTTACCTAGAATCAACAGTTTTTGGTATGTTTTAATTGTTTTTCAGTAAAGTTTTAGTTGTTTTTTTAGTCACTCTAAATTTTCAAAAATAATTACTTTATTTCTAGAGTAATTACTTTGTTTCTAGAGTAACTATACTAGATCACAGTGTGATTTGCCTGAAAGTAAATTTCACATCTTTTTTTTTCACAACAGTGTATCTATAAGGAATCATATAAATCTCTACTTCTTTTCTTCTGTGTATTAATATAAGATAGCTATAAGTAAAATTAATTTACTAATATTTAAGATATAATAGATTATAGAAATAATAGATCTCGATTTATGGGAGAGAGAACAAAATACTACATTTTATTAAGACTATAAGTATGTAATTTATAAGCTTCAACTTCAGTGGAGCACTGATTCTTAGTTTGGCATAAAAAAAAAAAAAGATAAGGAGTTTTACTGTATGACCCTCAAGAGCCACATGGTGCCTTGCCCTTGGAGATGCATTGAAACATCCTCATCTTTTTCATGTCTTTGTTCTTCTCCAATCTCTAACTCCCAGGCCTATTTCCATTTGCAGCTGTGTTCTTTGTTGCAGAGCAACAAGAGACACCAGCTGTGCTTACTTTATTGCACTGCTTATTGGGGCACTGATTTAGTTCTGGCCAAACATCTTGGGAGCTTCACCCTGGATAGCTTCCAGGATTCTAGTAGCCATTTTAAAATCATTACTCTGGGGCATAACTTCAGAAGCAGATAATTTCAATGAAATGAGGCTGACACTGCTATGCTACACAGTAAATTAAAAGTGCCTGTGAGGAGTCACATTGGACAACTAATAAGAGTGAAAACTGAACAAAAATTTCTAATTTTCACAACCTTTTTTTTCTCATAACTTATCTCTTGTGTTGGTTAGCTAGTGTTTTGTAACAAATCAACCCACAACCTAGTGGCTCAAAACAGCTTCCGTTTTACAGTGAACTACAAGAAAGATACAAATTAAGAAAACAATCCCATTTATAAGAGCATCAAAAAGAATAAAATACTAAGGAATAAATTTAAGGAGGTGAAAGATCTGTGAACTGAAATCTGTAGAACATCAATAAAATGAACTGAAGGGGACACAAATAAATGAAAAGGTATTCCATGTTCATGGATTAGAAGAATTACTATTGTTTAAATGTCCATTCTATCTGAAGTGACCTACAGATTCAATGCAACTCCAGTAAAATGTCAGTGGCAGTTTTCACAGAACTAGAACAAACAATACAAATATTTTCATGGAACCTCAAAAGACACCTCATAGCAAAAGCAATCTTTAGTGGGGGGGGGGCCACAAAGTTGGAGGCCTCACTTCCTGATTCCAAATTATATTACAAAGCTGTAGTAATCAAAACAGTATAGTATTGACAAAAAGCAGATGCCTAGATCGATGGAATAGAGAGATCAGAAGTACTCATGTATATATGGTCAATTGTTGACAAAGGAACCAAGAATACATAATGGGGAAAGGATATTCTCGTCAATGAATGGTGTTGGGAAAACTGGACAGCCACAAGAAAAACAATGAAACTGGATCATTATTTTACATCATAAACAAAAATCAACTCGAATGGGTTAAATACCTGAAATTGTAAAACTCCTGAAGGAAACATAAGCGTAAGTTCTTTGACATTGGTGTTTGTAATGATATTTTGGATTTAACACCAAAGGCAAAAGAACAAAAACAAAAATAAGTGACTGGGATTACATTGAACGAAGAAAGCTTCTACACAGCAAAGGAAACATTGACAAAGTGAAATGAAAACCTATGGACTGGAAGAACATATTTCATATGGACTGCTAGAGCAGCGTTTCACTAGTATAAAAGTGCAAGTTTCAAGGGTTCTTGAAGAAGGGGCCCAGAAGTTTTGCTGTCTTACTTTTGTTATATTATTATAACCACATCACTTGAAATCATAGTCTGTCAATCTTTATTGAATAATTACATGTTGACCCTTTTCACAAATACTTCGAAGAAAAGATTTTTTTTTGTTTTTGAGGAAAGATTTTGAAAAAAATATTGCCTCTTAATTTTTTGAACAACATTGTTCTTAAACCTGGTAAAAATTTATTACTGCTTCATTGTGTAATGATTAATATTTTCTTATATATATAATAAAGTTAGTTGTAAATGCAAAAAAGACCACTTAAGCCAATCTAGTTTCTCATTTTTATTCAAGGAGGTATATGAATCAGCAGATTATACTTTATGCTACTGCTGATTCCTTAGTTTCTCCATTTACTCCTTATGAAAGTAGACTAGACTTGGAATTCCCCTAAGAAAACTGATCAATTTATAATGGAAAATATTTCACTGGGATATTTTTTTTTCATCATAAGATGGACTCAATTCACAAACCTTATATTTGCTGAATATATTTTAATAAAATATATTCAAAGAATGATTTTCATGTGTATGCCCCTCAGTGTACAAAATTGGAATACAAAACAAAGCAATCAGAGTTTTGGCAGTTCTAAATGCAAGTCATGTGCATGTAGTTGCAAAAATATGATAAATGAAACTTCCATAGTGGTCAGTGGTGCATTTTGTTATATAAATTGGCCTTGGAGCTTGACATGTCTCTTGATGGAGATAATGTTTTGCTTTGTTTAAATAAACACAAATTAATTAAATTAATGTGTGCTACTGACCCTATGTTTTAATGAAAGCACATACATTGAAATTATTGCAAAGTTTTATAAATCAAAAAAAATTGTGTGTGAAATCACTGTTTTAGGACATATGATGTTGAAATTTCATTCTCAAAACTCAGACATGCAATACATTTAACTTCACTTTTCACTGAACTTGACTGCTAATTCTACTATTTCAAATTACTTTTTTGAGACACCATTTTGGATGTTTTCTTCATTTTGTCAGAGTCATATACAGAGCAAAGGAAAAATAACCCAGTCTAGAGTAAAGGCATAGCAATCAGGTGTGAAGTGGAATGCTCAGTGTTCAGGTATAGAGAGAAGGCTCAGCATGAGGTATGGTAAGCTCAACCATTAGATACAGAGTAAATTCATAGTGATCAAACATAGGGAAAAGCATAGTGATGAATAATTAAATAAAAACACTGTGATCAGTTCTAATTAGAAGGTACAGTAATGAGGCAGAGATAAAAGGGAAAGTGATCTGGTAAAGATGCACAAGTGAGCAAGAGGAATATTTGTGCTATTGTGGATTCCTAGTGCCATCTACCAGATGTCTCTTTTCCTACTAGTTTTCAGTTATCAGTCTTTGATGGTCATGGCTGCCTGTTCTCTGTTTCATTTGCAAGTCCTCTTGAGATCCCCTGAGTTTCTTTTAGCTAACTTCACTTCCTATCTTAGTAAATGGAAGATATTTTCTTGTGCCCCTCCACTGGTAAGGAGAGAACTCAGAAGATCAGATCAGACCTTTTTTTTTGCCTTCATAAATGAAATGGTCTCTTACATCCATTACCTTGTTCCTCTAAAGCACCATGGAATATTGGAGAAGTTGTGCTCCTTTGGAAGAGGGCACTACTCTGAAAGCTCATCACAGTATTGTGTGTATATAGCAACACACACACACACAAATATAAGAAAATTGAATGGCTTTTGTTTTATTCAAGTCTTTATGATAATTTGTTCCACAGCTATAAAAATGCAACAAACTAGAAAAATCTAAATGTGCATCAAAAAGCAAGTAGAATGTCATGTAAATATTGAAATTATATTTGTTTAGTTAACATGGAAATATCCATAACGTATTATTATGTATAGAAGAAGCTGCAGAGTGTTTTGTGTAGAATATACATAATCACATGATAGACTTTTGAATGAACCAAAATAAAGTTATGGAAAGACATACAAAATACAATAAGATTGCTTTTCTGAAGGGAATGACAGTGGAGTTTACAAAGGAAGACATTTGTTATACTTGTCTCTGGGTGCAATTTACAAAGTGCTTTATGTTTTCTCCTAGTGAGGGAAATTTACCGAAGTATCCCAGCCATTTCCCTCATCCCATAGGCCCTGGAAACTATCATTCTACTCTCTGCTTTATGAGTTTGAATATTTTAGATTCCACATATAAGTAAGATAATATATTTTTTCTTTCTGTGTCTGGTTATTTCTTTACCATGATGACCTCCAGTTTTATCTACATTGTTGCAAATGGCAGGATTCCCCTCTTCTTTAAGGCTGAACAATATCCATATATATGCCATATATATATATTTTTTCTTACTATACTTTCTCTAGTCATTTTTTTATTGATGGACATTTAGACATTGAGGTTGTTTCTATATCTTGGCTTTATAAATAATGCTGCAGTGACATGAGAGTATAGATATGTCTTTTAGATAGTGATTTCATTTACTTTGGACTTTTTACGTACTCAGAAGTGGGATAACTGGATCATATGATGGTTCTTTTAATTTGAGAAAACTTTATACTACTTTATATAATGGGTATACCAGTTTACATTTCCACTAATAGTGTATAATGGTTCCCTTTTCTGCACACTTTTGCCAACACTTCTTATCTTTTATCTTTCTTAGACTAGCCATTCTAACAGATATGAAGTCATATCTCATTGTGCTTTTCATTTACATTTCCCCGATGATTAATGACATTGAACAACTTTTCATGTACTCGTTAGCCATTTGCATGTCTTTTGAAAAATGTCTCTTCAGATCCTTTGCATATTTTTAATCAGACTACTTGTTTTTTTTTTGTCTATTGAGTTGTGTGAGTTTCTTTTATATTTTGGATATTTATTCTTTACCAAGTATATAGTTTGCAAATATTTTCTCCTATTTCCAATGTTGTGTTTTCACTCTGTTGACTGTTTTTTATGCTGTGCAGAAGCTTTTTAGCTTGGTGCAATTCCATTTGTCGATTTTTGTTTTGTTTTCCATATTTTGTTGTCATATCCAGAAAATCATTGGCAAGACCAACGTCAAGAAGCTTCCTCTATATTTTCTCCTAGGTTCTTTATTCTATTTTACTCTACGTATCTGTTTCGATACTGTTTTGATTATTGTGGCTTTGTAATATATCATGAAATCGAAAAGTGAGGTTCTTCCAGTTTTGTTCTTTTTGTTCAAGTTTGCTTTGGCTATTCAGGGTCTTTCGTGTTTCTATATGAATTTAGAGGTTCTGGGAGGGATTGTACTGAATCTGTAAATCACTTTGGTTAGTAAGGGCATTTAAAAATAGTAATTCACCTTAATATTTTAAATAGAAAAAACAGAATTTACAATAAACAAATCAAATAAATATCTGTTACAGGTAATAGGAATAATTCAGATAGAATAATTTAAATTAAAAGTCTACTTTTCTTAACTGAAATCTGAGATTTTATTGCATTCATTAAACAAGAGTACATTGAAATAAAGAGTAAAAGTTTTCAGGGAACAAAAAGAAAGAGATTTATAAAATTAAAATAAGATGCTGAAATTAAAACAAATAATAATCAGTGGACTGAATTATGTGATGAACATAGCTGAAGACTAAGTTGGAGATCTCACAAATAAAGCCAGAGACATCAGGCATTGTGTAGCACAAACCAGGCAAAGTAGAACACCTATGTGACTCAGTAGTAGACATGGGTGATCAACTGGAAATATTTTACTTTTGTTGTGGAAGGGAGAATAAAAATATTGGACAAAAGAAAACCCGAGTTTTCAACTTAAAGAAATATAAATAAGCATCAAACAGGAAAACTAATTTACTAATTTGAAAACCCACATATCAGATACCCTTGGATAATGAAGAAATTTTAAAATGTAACATAAAAAATATTTTTAAGGACAAATATTTCTCTATATTACAGTTTTCATGAGAAAAGATAGAAATGAAAAGGCAATAGCAAACTATATTAAAAAATTCTACTTTAATCCCAGCAGCAAAATTATCAGATATTAGAGAAAATAATTTTTTTATATATGAAAGGACTCAGAAAATTTCAGACATGGAAAGATTAGGAAAAATCAGCAGCCACATCTAGCAGGAATACTCTAAAAATACATATTCTGACGTTTAGCAAATTACTAAACTATACAGGATTTCAAGATAGAAGAATATATTGGGTTTAGAAAAAAGAAATATGCTATATGCACTAAGAATTATGAAAAATCATTTGATCTTGACCCTTGTAACATTCTAATTTTTGTGACAAATCTTAGAAATAAAGGTTTTTGCATATTTTCAGATTATTAGAGTTACATTAACTGATTTTGCAGAGAATATTTTTATATAATCAAATAGTGCTTATTCTTGATTTTTTAAAAAATAATTTATGGAAATAAACAAAGACCAACCAAATGCTAAAGAGCAAAGTCTATTTATTCAGAGTTTGCTGTAACAAGAGAGTTAACCACAATCATTGCATTTTGGCAGAGACTCAAAATCAGGCGGAAGAGTGTGAGAGGTTTATAGTGGACAAAAGAGGAAGTTTTGAGTGTGCCATGATTGGAAGCTGTTATCACAGAGAAGCTATAGGTGAGCTACCTAGAAACAGAACATCTTTTGTGATTGGTTAAGAATGTGAGTCTTGCTTTATCTGATTGCTTTTAAGTTGAAAATGGGGAAAACTGCAGAGAAGGTACAGTTATTGTAAGTTATTGATCAAGTCCTGGTCATTTGGGGTTGAACGTTTGACTTCCTGGATTGTTGTTAAGGAGAATCATTTAACCTCCTACATGCATGATTTATGGAAATAAGTAGCCTGTCTCCTGGGTTCTTTATTGTAGATAGCAGGTTGATTTCTTGGACTGCTTGCTACAGATTATGAGTCAGAGTTCTATTTTTATATATGGCCTAGACATTGTCCATTTATATCCAGCCTCTCAAACAAAAACATAGAAAAATCACAAAAATAATTTTTTGTAGAGGAAGTACATAATATAATGTATATTACAATGACTTAAAACATATAACTAACAAAAATTAAAAGTGAAAAGATGGTAAAGTATTGATAGTTCCTCAGAAATCATTAAGGGCATATTTGCTGCCTAAAATTATTGAAGCAAAATATAGGAATTTAATTAACCATTTTATCCATAGTGATAAAAGTCGCAAACATAATTAAAATTAATAATGTAATTAAATCATGTAATGGGAGAGGTATTGGGAGATAACTCTGATGCAATGAATTCTTCATTTTCAGTTATGGTATATCAATGAATATTTTTCAATTGTGATAGAATTAAAATTTTAAATTTTAATGAAACAACAAGCAGTAGGCCAAAATTTGGTACACTCAAAAGTGAATCTGGTGAGAGTAGGTATAGGAACTAAGAAGTAAAAAGGCTTCTAATTGTATGTATATATGGTTTAGTTGTAATTTGTTTTGTTTTTCTATTTTAAAAATACATAGACTGTGCTACTATGCTATTTTAGAAATCCATTTCCCTAGCTAATTGGTTAAAATAAATAAATAAATTAGAGTTTTTTACTCAGTGATTAAAGGTAGTGATTGAATATGAATTATCTGTGTAAATATAAATATTAAGACATTATATAAATATGTATATATAATAAACAGTGTATATATTACGAGTATAAGCTATAATCTTTTAGTAAATTCTTCTCAACTTTTATTGACAACTTTGTTATCAAGCAAGGACAAAATATTTTTATCCTTGTATTCTGTTTTGTGTTGTCTTTTTTGTTGTTTTTGGTTTTGTTTCTGGTTTTGTTATTATTGAATGAAAATTCAACTGAAACAATATTGCATTATTCAGAACAATGCTGAATTTGGTAATTTTTAAAATTTTTCTAATAGAATCCTTTCCAAACAGTGAAAAGTAAAGCTATTTATAGAAACAATTCTAATTTTTTATAAGAAACATGTTAAATCAGCAATAGTACATGGGCTTAATTACCACACTCAGTACATTAAACAAATAATTGGTGAATACTCAGAGAAGTATTAAAGTTTTCAATTATGTGTGTGTATATATATGATATTTTCATACATATATGAAAATTTTCTCCACTTCAAAAAGCATTTTCTCTTAAAGATCACATAATTTTATTTTGCATACAATGAACAACTCTCCAAATTATGTTCATCAGATTCTAATAGGTTGACTAATTTAAAGTTTGAATATAAAGAACACGTAGATTTTTATTTAAAAGTACTAACTATATTAGAATCAAGTACAGAGCCTAACCTTTTATTTGGTAAAGTATAGTCATTACTCAAAAGCAATGAAGGATGGTTGGGGAGAAACCTGTTAATACCTTCTATATTACAGAATTTAAGCAGGAAAATAAAATCCATCGCCAGTTAGATCAAGAGCAGAAGTTACATAGTGGAATCAGTTACAGAAATGAAAAGAGAGGTGAAAAACAAAGTCGTGGACCATGAGACAACCAGGGAGGGAGTTTAGTATCCCTAGGGCTGGAAGAGTAGTGTTACCTGACCCAGGATCTGGGCTTGATTGCCTTGACCCATGGAAGAAGGAAGCGAAGAGGGAGCTGGGACTATTGCAGAAAAGCAAGACACTGCCAGAGATACCATCTTAAGCCAAAGATACCATCTTAAGATACCATCTTAAGCCAGACACACCTTTCTTTTCTGTATTGCAATTTTCCTGTATTGCAATATTGCAATTTTCCTCTAGCATCTGTTTTTATTTGTTGGTGAGGAAGGCTGCAGAAAAGCACAACAGTGTTGTCAGTACCAGGCAAATGCTTCCCCTAACTATTCTACTACACATCTTTATTTTATAAAATATATATAATGACTTGGCTTTTGAGCATGTAGACAGAGGGGTGAAATATAACACTACCTCTCCCGACATAGATGCACTTGGACTGCCATCACATACCATCAAGGAAACATACATGCACGCCAAAATGTGGAAGACTAAACTGAATGGATCTCTTAAACTCCATCCTGACTGGTTGGAGAGATAGAATACAGAGGAAAGAATGTCATATACCAAAGCAGAGAGGACCAGGCTTGAATTTTGCCTTTTCTAATTGTCAACTACACAACCTTTTGAACCTCTGTACCTCCATCTGTAAAATAGCGTTAAATGTAATTTTCTTAATAGATTAAGGTCATTATTAAATTGAATGGCATATAAAGGAATGCTTTTCACATCATTGGTAGTAAATGCGTATTACTTCCTTAATGATTTTTTTTTCTATTTAAGGACTATAATATAAAATTTACTTGAATAATGTGCAATTTTACACTAAGCAGTTCCATAAAAGGGATCTAATTGAAAATACACAGAACTTAATGATAGCCATGATTTAAAATGCATGGTTACAACAGTGATTTTTGTTTTGGTACCAGATGTTTCAGAAGTGTTCTTGCAGAACAATTTTTTTTTTTAAAAAATCCAATGAGTCCTGGGTGAATACTCAAAGCTTTATCAAATTACACGATGACTGGAATCCTGTGTTATTGCTCTGTTGGTGAAATTACAGTCCTCCTGTGTAGAATGAAATTTAAGCTGTATCTTGGTAACTATTGCTTTTTCCCAATCCCTGGAAAATCCTTCTGAGAATTAAGTCCTATGAGATTCCTTCATAGAGATGCTCTTTGCCTTCATACATCCTCAGCTGATTTTTACTCAAAAGTTCTTGCTCAACATTAATTCACTTGAGATTTTCACAGGGCTGTGAACTCCAACAAGTCATGCATAATGATTTCAATCTCAGAGAATATTTGCTTGTATTAAAATGCTTTATTAAATATTTGAAATTGGTCTTTAGAGACTTTGAAGAAAGTCCACTCTTCTGCTTCTCCATTGATATGTAACTTTCCAAAATACATGCTATTTATAAAGCATAGTATAAAAAGAAACCAAATGAAAAGAGTGACACAGGGCAATTCCCAAAGGAAACAGGGCTTACGTTTTATAGTAGAAAAGATATCTTGAAAGCTTTTTTATGTACTTTAATCTTTTTTTTTTTTTTTAGATTTTTTTGTATAGAACATCAGCTGAAAAGTACTAATCCTTAGCATGGGAACAGCTAAGTGTGTGCCACAGGAAATATTTAACATGAAAATATTGTGTACTAAGTAGCCAATGATACTTTAAAAGGAAATGTTTCTATGATTGTTTTTTGTGGGAAATGGTTGTAAAAATTAAGAAAACTTATAAAGCACTTTTAAAGTTTTCTTTGATTAGAAGCTAGTTATATAGGGCTATTGGTTTAATATCTATTGACCAAATGTATATAATAATTTCCAGAAAATTTAGATTACTTTAATATTTTAGTAGACTAACGGACTTTTAGGGATTACTTCATATATTTTTATTTAGAAATCTAGTATTATAAAGAATAATTTTCTCTGTTCTACTATGTATATAATTAGGACACATAGCATGAGTAGAGGAATAGAATTGTCTAATGTGGGATACCCTTCTCAGAATACATAAATACTGATTTTTTTCTCTTAAACATTAAACCAGGAATAGAAATCCTTCATTAACATAACTAATATATTTCATTAATTTACTTAAAAATGTCAACAGTTATATCACTAGTAGTGCCTAATGTTTAAAATAATCAAATACACTAATTTCTATCTAATTTAATTTATCAACTTGTGAGATTAACTTTTTATTTTATCTCACTTATGATATAGCTGGCATCAAATAGCAAAGGGAATTATCCATCATTTTATTGTGAATTATAACTTTAGATTGTTATCCAGATTCAGTGAAAGAACACCTGTAAATTCTGAGAATAAACGTAATTTCTTTCCACTGTAGCTGTAACATATTTTATTAGTTTGCTAAGGCTCCTGTACCAAAGTACAACTGAGTAGCTTAAACAACAGTTTTTGTCTCACTGTTCCAAAAGCTAGAAGTCTGAGGTCAAAAGTGTCAGCAGGGTCATGTTCCCTCCTAAAATACTAGAATAGGGTCTGTCCCTAGTCTCTCCTTTAGCTTCTAGTGGTTTGTTGGCAATTTTTGAGTGCCCTTGGTTTGTAGAGGAATCACTCCTATTTCTGTCTTAATCTTCACATAAAGTATTCTCTATGTGTGCTTGCGTGTGTTTCCAAATTTCCTATTTGTATAAGGATACCAGGCATATTAGAGTAGGGGTCCACACTACTCCAGCTTGACCTTGTCTTAGTTAATTACATCTACAATGATCCTATTCCCAAATAAGATTGCCTTGATGTGCTAGAGTCTAGATGTCCAATTCAGGAACTTTGAGGGGAAACAATTCAACCCTTAACATATACCCTAAACCGATCTATTTTTTATTATCTATTTTTAATGAAAAAAGGGCACTCTTTTTACTTTTTTTTTTTTAAGATTTTGTTTATTTATTTGAGAGAAAGAGAGAAAGAGAGGGAGAACACAGAGGAAGAAGCAGACTCCCTGCTGAGCAGGGAGCCTGATTCAGGTCTCAATCCCAGGACCCTGAGACCATGACCTGAGTCAAGGCAGACCCTTAACCGACTGAGCCCCCAGCCCCCCAAAGCCTTTTTTCTAATGTAAAAGAACTTCTAAAAGCACTAATGCTTCTTAAAATGTTGCCTTCTAGGTTTCAAGTCAATAAGAGTATAAAATATGTATATATATATTCTTTTCTTTTGACCTGAAACCCCCTTACCAATTCTTCTTGGTAAGAAATTCTTAGAACAATTAGCCAAAGGACTTATTTTCCATCCTGGCTCTTTATTTTACCCTTACTGTGTTCAAGGGGCAGGCTGATTTTCAGTTGGGCTGTGCTGTACATAAATGTGAGCTCCCTTTGACCAGCAATCTGTGTACTTAGAGTGGTGGTCTGATACCTTCAGATGCCATCAAAGCAAAGTGATAGAGGTCATTTGTTCTACCTTACTTCACACAAGTAATCAGAATTGCCAAACACCTGTGAGACTGACTATATAGAGATGTGTAACAGTTAGTGACCATACATTCTGACCAGGGTAGAGAGTTAATATATTTTCTTTTTCTCTCCAGGATCCTGTCTCTGCTCACTTCTCTGTACTACTTTTACCATCACTTAGTCAACACTACCAGGCTACCTTTTTTCTTTTATTTTTTTCTTTGTTGTTTTTCATTTCACTTTTCCCTGCATTCATGCTTTTCAGCTTTCACTTAACAAGGCTGGACTTTTATAAACACATTAAGCCAAGCGGAACAAATTTTTTTTTAATTTTATTTTTTGTGTTTTTTTTGTCATGTGGTGTCCCAGCCAGTTACCACAAAGGAGGTGTGATCTTGGACTATTTGTCTTTCTCAGCTTTCTCTTTGGAATGATTGCTTGGGGACTATTTTTAAGACACTAAATACAATTTAATCCTAAATAACTATTGCAAAGCCAGAGAACATTTTAAAATTGAGGATTTTATAAGTGTGGCTTCTTAAAAGATGGCCTTTATTTTAATGTTTTCTGTCTATACCATTCTCTCTCTCTCTCTCTTTTTTTTTTTAAGATTTTATTTATTTATTTGACAGATAGAAATCACAAGTAGGCAGAGAGGCAGGCAGAGAGAGAGAGGAGGAGGCAGGTTCCCTGCTGAGCAGAGAGCCGGATGTGGGCCTCGATCCCAGGACACTGGGACCATGACCTGAGCCGAAGGCAGAGGCTTTAACCCACTGAGCCACCCAGGCGCCCCCCGTTCTCTCTTTTGATCTCAGTAATTCTTGTATATGCCCAATATGAACAGCATTTTTCAAATTAAATCAAGGATTTGACTAATATAATTTTGTAACACTGTAGTTACAATATGGACTTTTCATATTTTTTGTAGTTTTTTCTGGGCACTTTTTCTGGGCACAGATTTAATTTTCTTCAATGTGCTATCAACAAAAATTCCTCCTAAACCAATTTCTATTTGTAGATGTCTACCTACTGATACTCTCTGAATAGGTTGGAGAGATGAATGTGAGCTATAGAACAACTGTGACATCACAGAAAAAGTCCTTGAAACTTTTTTCCCTTATTTTAGTATTTATTTTATTTTATTTATATTTTTATTAACATATAATGTATTCTTTGCTTCAGGGGTACAGGTCTGTGAATCTTCAGTATTACACAATTCATAGCACTCACATAGCACATACCCTCCCAACATCCCTCCCATAACCCAGACACCCCATCCCTCCCATCCCCCCTAACAATCCTCTGTTTCCTGAGATTAAGAGTCTCTTATAGTTTGTTTTCCTCCCTGGTCCCATCTTGTGTCATTTTTCCCTCCCTACCCCCATGACTCCCCACCCTGCCTCTCAAATTCCTCATATCAGGGAGATCGTATGATAATTGTCTTTCTCTGATTGACTTATTTCGCTTACCATAATACCCTCTAGTTACATCCATGTTATTGCAAATGGCAAGATTTTGTGTGGGGTTTTTTTTGATGGTCGCATAGTATTCCAGAGTGTGTGCGTGGGTGGGTGGAATGGAGTACTATGCACCCAAAATATTTTGACTGCATAGTAGTCCATTCTACACACACACACACAAACACACACACACACATATGTGTTATTATTTAATCTACCAGTCTTGTTTAGATTTCCCTAGTTTTACTTGTATGCGTGTTTAGGTCTGTGTGATTTATCACAGGTCTATGTTCATGTATCCCATGCCATAATCAAAATACTGGGTAGTTCTAACATCATGAAGATGCCTCATGTTGCTCTTTTATAACCAGTATCCCCTAAGTCTACCTCCACTTCTTCCACCTGACAGCTGGAAGTCTGTTAATGATTTCTAAAATGTCATCATTTCAAGAATGTTAAATAAATGAAATCATAGAATATATCACCTTATGGGACTGGCTTTTCTCCACTGGGTATAATTGCTTGAAGATTCACCAAATGGCTGCATGTGTCATGCTGCGTGTTTATTTTTCATTGCTGAGTAGTATTCCATACCATCGATTGCCACAGTCTGTTTAACTATTTTCCCAGTAACGTACATCTGGGTCATTTATAGTTTGTGGCTACTACAAATAATGCTTCTGTGAATATCTATGAAGAGTTGCAAGCACTGTTTTATGTTGACATGTGTTTGCATTACTTCTGCATAAATGCCCAAGACTACAATTTTCAGGGTTGTACGTTAAATGTGTGTTTGATTTTATAGGAATCTGCTAAACGTACATTTCCCCCTGCAATGTACAAGTGACCTAGTTTCTCAGTATTCTTGCCAGCATTTAGTATCATCATGTTTTATTATTCATTATTAAAGATATCGTTTAGACACCACACAGCCCTCCCCTTCTGAGTATGTATAATTGCTAATCATATTTCTGCTTATAATATCAATGTAAAATACCATTTAGAGGCCAGAATCTTAACATACTATTAAAAGTTCATGTACATTTATAATCTGCTAATAAGGATTGTCAGAAGAACAAGGCATACTAATTTTATTAAGTTTTCTAGGATGCGTTGAAGACAAAGAACGAGCATCGCTTGAAGTTGACTCTGCATTTCAACAGAAAAGTAAAATCTTTATAGTTAAACAGATATTAGGCCCTTAATAATTGTTCCATACCTAAATAATTGAAGTACTTATTAAAACTAAAGACTGGGGGCGCCTGGGTGGCTCAGTGGGTTAAAGCCTCTGCCTTCGGCTCAGGTCATGATCCCAGGGTCCTGGGATCGAGCCCTGCATCGGGTTCTCTGCTTGGCAGGGAGCCTGCCTCACCCTCTCTCTGTGCCTGCCTCTCTGCCTACTTGTGATTTCTGTCTGTCAAATAAATAAATAAAATCTTTAAAAAAAATAAATAAATAAAGACTGAAAATTGTCAGTGCTTCCATAGTCAAATACCAAGATGAATGCAGAATTTCATACAGAATTACTTGATTGTGAAAATATTTTTGGTTGCTACATAACCTGAATTAGTAGGTGGAATTTTTTTTAGTTAGGCAGAATAAAATATCAAGTATGCACTATTAGATGATTCATCAAGTACATTTCATGAATAAATGAGAGCTCTTAACCCACTAAATCTACAGTAAGTTACATAGGCCCTAATAGATGGTTGTCTTGTTATACCTAGATCAGTCTTCATTTGAGAATAACTGAAATATGGTATAAATGTACCTAATTATGCAAATAGTATTTGAAATATATAAACAGAAAAGAAATAAGCAGAATACAGCTGCTAATTTTACCTCAAAATACAGTATTCTAAAGTTTATAAATTCCTTTAATGTACACTTTAATTTTAAAAAATCCAGTGTAATAGGCATATTCTGATACCCATTGTAGAAAGACAATTATGTTGGTACTATATAGAAGAACCCAAAGGAATGAGAACTGAACCTTGAGGACCAGTTTGGGCACTCATTAATAGTCCTAAAATAAAAATGACATAAATCATGGAAAATGGTTTGAAGCTGCTATTTTGATGCTACTGATAATTTAATGTCAACTCAACCGCATTGCCCCGTAATCACAAACCATCTGACCTGCCATTTTCTGAATAGGTATATAATAGGTAACGCGTGTTCTCACCTTACCTTTAAATTTACCTCACAGTTGAACACCAGTTTGATTCTTGATCATCAGTCCAACCTACCCCTGATTATGTGAGTGTCAAAAGAGGCCTTTCACAGTGTTATTGGCACACACACACACACACACACACACAAATATTAAAATATTGGAAATCAAATATTTTCTTTTGGCTTCTCATCTGATACAGTTGTTGGCAGGGGACAGATGTTTAACAGATAAACCAAGAATTAAATTTCGTAAGATACATCTATTATAGTGTTCCATAGGTACGTCAGTGTAACCTTTTTCTGTGTATAAGTCATGTGCTCAATATTACCACACACTAAAATTTGTTTTCCTGAATGCACAGGTACCTCTGTTCTACAGGTGACAGCTACTGATGCGGACGACCCTACCTATGGAAACAGTGCCCGTGTGGTGTACAGTATTCTCCAGGGACAGCCCTACTTCTCCGTAGATCCTAAAACAGGTTAGTGCATTTTTGTATAATTTGTGTGCCTGTGTGCTGGAATAAAAGAAAGCAATGTTTTTATTTCTGTGTCTTCTCCTACATCAGACATTGTTGTTTTAGCACATTCTAAAATGCCCTTGCTTTTTCTAACATGATGTGGTTGAATAATTGAAGGTAAATTCACTGTTTTCTTTAGCATTTTGATTATCCAGCAGTTATACCAGTAAAAATTTCTCACTTTTGCATGTCTTTGTATCAGTTACTTTCTGCTTAAAACAAATATGGAGTGTTACATTCAATGAGATCTTCAAGTGCATCATTTGTTGTGTTTACATATTAGGTTTAATTCTTTGCCAAAGATAGTAAATAATTTATTGAGAATTTCCATAATTCATTTGAATTGATTGTCACGTAAGTTGTTATATATTACATTGGGGGAATTGTTATGTCTTGAACTGAGGTTTTTTTCCTAAAGAGAAAATTCTTCAGTCTTTAAATACTGCATTATGTAGGAGAAATTAACTGAAAGTAAAGACAGAAACATGTAAACTTTTTTTTAAGGAAAAAAAATAGGAATTCTCTCTTTCCTTTCTTTTTTTTCTGTCCAAAATAAGCATATCATACTATGTGATGTCAAAGTGGGAATGAAGGATACTCAATATTGCATTATAGGATTATGTTCAGCAGCATAATCTAAAAACCGTAGAAAGCTATGGTCCTGTTGGCAAATAATTTGTTAACAAAGAATCGACTGAACATAAACGCATTTTGAAAGTAGCCAAATGTTCAGTAAGAAATGAGTTTTAAGTTTTAATAATAATTTCAAAGATATATATAATCATGAGACACAAAAGAAGAGAGTGATCTAAGATATCCCAGAGGTCCCTAGGTCTTCTCTAGTTACATTAGACTCATCTTGAATCAGATTAACACGTCGTTATTATCAAGTAATGGGCACAGCCAGATAACACAGAAGAAAGCCATTTTTGGTTATAAAATCCCCTTATATTTCCATGATCACATAGCTTACAAAACATTTTTCAAGGAACCCTGTTTCATAACTTTATAGATTCCAGGTTTGTTTACCACTATCATAGACAAGGCACATCCAGCTGAAAAGATGTTCACATACTCTCAGTAGTTAATATCATTTGAATGCTAGGAGTATTGTCATTATCATATTTTCAGGAGGAATCCATCAGCTTACTTGTCTTCTTTCTTTTCCTGGTGTGCACCAACACCTAAGTACACTGGACAAGAATAGATCGTTAATCTAATATCTAATAGATACCAATTAATCATACAGATTGATATACAGATTTTCCTACT
Organism: Enhydra lutris kenyoni; assembly: GCF_002288905.1. NCBI lineage: Eukaryota > Metazoa > Chordata > Mammalia > Carnivora > Mustelidae > Enhydra > Enhydra lutris. The sequence goes on along the minus strand of NW_019154116.1, from coordinate 16,019,596 downwards.
ATAATAATTTATGAAGAACATATTGAATATGTATAGATAGGTTAATGAAGAATACATACATACATATATACAGTATATGTGTTATAATTATAAGATAAATTACATATAATTAAATGAAGTAAAAAATAAAAATCAGGAGATGATAAAAAGTAATATAATGTGAGCTAAAATGGTATCGGATAGGCAAGTCCTTTTACTACCAAGATAATATTAAATACTCAGAAATAAAAATGTTAATATAGTAGTCAGAATTCTAGGATTAAAAAATATACATATATTATATACATTGTTACTCTGGCAAGAGGGTTTAGATTTAAAAAAAAGCTTTTTATTGAAATATAGTTGACATATTACATTGTGTAAATTTAAGGTGCACCATATATTTGATACATTTTAATATGGTAATAATATTGCCATGTGGCCATAAAAAATCTTAAGATAAATAAAAATGATTATTTAATATTGGTGCTGCTCATTTTGTTCTATTTTCCCAGTAAACATGACAGTTTTATATGTGAAATATATATTTCTCATTTTATTTATTTATTTTTTTAAAAGCGTTTACTTATTTATTTGACAGAGAGCAAGAGAGAAAGCATGAGCAGGGGAGAGGGGGAAGAGCAGACTCCCCACTGAGCAGGGAGCCCAAAATGGGGCTCAATCCCAGAACCCTGGGATTATGGCTTGAATGAAAGTAGACATTTAACCAACTGAGCCACCCAGGTGCCCCTATATTTCTCATTTTAAAAATGCATCTCCTGGGGGCGCCTGGGTGGCTCAGTGGGTTAAGCCTCTGCCTTTGGCTCAGGTCATGATCCCAGGGTCCTGGGATCGAGCCCCGCATCGGGCTCTCTGCTCGGCGGGGGGCCTGCTTTCTCCCTCTCTCTCTCTGCCTGCCTCTCTGCCTGCTTGTGATCTCTGTCTGTCACATAAATAAAATCTTAAAAAAAAAATGTGTCTCCTGGGACACCTGCGTGGTACAGTCAGTGAAATGTCTGACTCTTGATTTTGGCTCAGGTCAGGATTTCAGGGTTGTGAGATCAAGCCCTGCACTGGGCTCCAGGCGAAGAATAGAGCCTGATAAAGATTCTCTCCTTCTTCCTCAGCCCCTTGTTCCCCTGCTTTCGCACTGCCTCTGTCTATAGATAGATAAATAAACAAACAAACATCTTCCTGCAGGAAAGAAACAAGGATACACTGTGTTTCAGTTACCACACACACACCCACAAATGTGCAAAATCACACATGGTTTCAGTCCATTTACTTCCTATGCATAGCCAAATATTTGTAAGTGTTATATTTACTTCACAGCATATTGCCAATATATAGACATCATATACAGATTTTTTAAAATGACCATACACTTTGAATTTGTTAAAAAAAATACCAATTCTATATGTATCTGTGTGTCTGAGGGTCTGGGAATGTTTGCATGTGTTTGTTTGAAGACATGCATGCATTTGCATTTATGTGCGTCGGTACTTTGGGTGGATAAAGCGCGCCACGAGGACAAGATTTGACTAGTGTTGGACTCTGCTCTAGTAGGTGCTTTAGTGAAGAAAGTATATCAGTAACATCATATTCAAATAAAAATTGCACTTGGTTATACATGTTTATCATAAGTTAATTAAGCACTTTATTAAATAAATAAAAATGATCTGAAATGTAAATAAGCTGTTATTCAAATATGGCTCTATGTTATTGTCACTGCATTCCTTTGCTCCTTTAAGCAAGATGATTTATTAAATGTAAGTATACCTCCATGTTGATATGTTTTGATTTCAACATTATATTGACTAAACCACCATAAGAATCTATGGATACATTTCCTAATATAAGGATTCTTTAGATATGCCACTTTCTTAGATAGCTGTTTGTAGAAAGCATTATAAAACAAAATGTTTATTATTCTATTTAGTAAGACATTTTTGGTAATTTATGCTTAACAGATATATTACTGTGCAATTAAACATCTTCAGAACTAATGAATTTAGAGTAAACTGTGCTTAAAATGACGAATAAAATACAAATGTACTGAAAGCTAAAGTAACAGTTGCTATGGATAAGATGTTATATCAGAAGTGTTGGGATAACGGTTACTTAGAATAGTACATTTTCATAGTGTCATTTTCATTCTACCCTCTGATTTGGCATGGCTCTATTTCAGTATGTCTCTGGTTACTTTCAATGAAGATGAATTATATCAAAGGAACTTTTGTGCCCAAAGAGAGTTGTGAGTACTCATGGTTAAAATCAGGACTTTGGGTTGCCTTGTTTTTATTGTGTTGAAAGATACAGTTGATACTCACCATAGTTGTCCTAAGATGAGTTACCCATAAGATCTTGTCACTATTATGTAAATCATCCGTGAACTGCTGTGTCCAGAGAAATGAACTATGTTGCTCTTGAGTTGCTCTACTATTCATAATTGGTTTAATAAAGTCTATATTGTTTTACCTTAAAGAATTTTTTAATCAGTACAATGAACATAAGTCTTGTGAATCATCTATTGTTTTAAATAAGTTTGGTTGAGCTAATGTAGTTGAGTTAATGTTAACGTTGGGTTCATGAGTTAATTGGTTGCTTAATGTATAAAAGCAAAAGAGGAGTCCCCATTAAAAAGTGATATTTTAGGGGTGCCTGGATGGCTCAGTGGGTTAAGCCTCTGCCTTCAGCTCGGGTCATGATCCCGCAGAGAGCCTGCTTCCCCGACTCTCTCTGCCTATTTGTGATCTCTCTCTCTCTGTCAAATAAATAAAATCTTTAAAAAATAAAAGAGTGATATTTTACCATTGCATTTTTTTTTAAGATTTTATTTATTGATTGACAGGTAGAGATCACAAGTAGGCAGAGAGGCAGGCAGAGAGAGAGAGGTGGAAGCAGGCTCCCTGCTGAGCAGAGAGCCCAACACTGGGCTCAATCCAAGGACCCTGGGACCATGACCTGAGCCAAAGGCAGAGGCTCTAACCCACTGAGCCACCCAGGCACCCCAAGCATTGCAGTTTAAAAGATGCAGAAAACTATGGAGAATAAACTAAAGGAAATGACAAATATAAAAGACATAATATTACATGCTACTGTCCAGATTCATGTAGAAAAACATGTTAATTAAGCTTAATGAGTATAGTTCTATTTGAAGATACTGACTTTAATTAGGCAAGAGAACAGTTTCAGAGTTCGTAAGTGAAGTAACCACTTTCATGTTCATGAAAACCCTGAACCCTAAGCAATGCATGTTGAGGAAGGCTGATGAGTGAGAAAGCCAGGGGAAATGGTCAGAGAACCAAAGTCAAGAAATCTGGGCGATCCTAATCCAGTTAATAGAGTGTCAACTGCATTAAAAATAAATCAATACATTCAAGGATTTTATGCCTCGTTAGAACCTATGAAATTTCTGTCAGGTGGTGACAGCATAAGCTGAATGATTGAGGTGCTTAAAAAAAAAAAGAACCACTTCCCTTGACTTAGTTTGAAGACAAAGCCAAAAAGCAACCACCTATCTTTCCAGGATCTTTAGAACAGAATTGGGGATTATACAAAAAGTGGGTGTGCAGTTTTGAGTTAAGAATCCAAATCTCTTAATGGCCATGGCATTTATAGACATTTGATGATTCTCTCTGCTTTATCAGTCAATAATCCATTAATTACTTTGTGTCATTGTAGCTACTGCATATATGCTATGTCTCTGCCTATTTCACACAAACTGTTGAATCTTCCTGATGGTAAATTCAGAAAACCTGAAAACCTGAATTATCAATGTGAGGTCAGGGAAAACAAAAGGATATGCTGGTTTATAAAATCTCAGATGAGCTTTATTTGCAATCGTTTATAACATTAATAGTGGTGAATTTGACCATAGTTAATATGAAACATACTAATCAGCAATAGTCAATAATGGCATATTTGTATCTATGTAAATGGTAGTCACAGTGAGTTTTTGCCACTCCTAATAAAGACAATTGGAAGAGTTATTAGTTTAATATAGATGTACTTATATTTTAACTTGAGTCATTTTTCATACAAACTTCATGTATTTTTACTCATTAAATAATATTTAAAAAAATATAACAGCTAAAAACATTTCTGTTGATAAATTCTGTATTTAATTTTCAGGTACATAAAAAATAAGTCTAGATAAGGCTACCTTTTAATTATATACAAATAGCATTCTTGATATTCTTTTTTTTTTTCCCTAACATTCCTAGAGCATGTTAGCTCTCAAGTGGTTTCTGCTACATGTTGCTAATAAAGGGTAGTCATTGGGTTTCAAATCTTTTGTCAAACGCTTCACTAAAAATAGCTATTCCAAAGGAAACAGGACACTTGATATCTAATAAAATATACTGTACCTAGTAATGTCTGTGGGTTCTAAAGTCACAACCATTATTATTAATTTTTACAAGGCATTATTGTAAACAAATAAATTGTTTTTATGTCCTTCCAATATAAAGATTAACGTATTTAGTTATGTTCTAGTTTAATTAATATAGTATAGTACAGCAATTCATATTTATTATTTTTCCAGAATACTGAGGTTTTTTTTTTTTTAAAGATTTTATTAATTTGACAGAGATCACAAGTAGACAGAGAGGCAGGCAGAGAGAGAGAGAGAGAGAGAGAGGAGGAAGCAGGCTCCCTGCCGAGCAGAGAGCCCGATGCGGGGCTCGATCCCAGGACCCTGGAATCATGACCCGAGCCGAAGGCGAGGCTTTAACCGACTGAGCCACCCAGGCACCCCCAGAATACTAAGGTTTATTCCATAATGATCTAAAGGATACTTCATGATCAAATCCTAGTATGTTACTTAATATCATACTAAATTGATCAAGTTACTTAAATGTTATGCCTCTGTTTACTTGTATGTCAGTTTAGACTAACAGCTAAATTCAAGAGAAAATTAATGCAATGATCTTAGCCCAGTCCTTGGAAAGATATAAGTAATTAGTAAAGTTCTCTTGTTCACCCTCTTTTACTTTAAAACTAAGAAGAATTTCCAAAATTACATAGTGTGCCATGATAAGAGTTTGAAATAACCTTATATAAAATAGAAAAAAATATAATTTTGTTTGAAAGAATTTTTAGTTCACTTAACTATAGAAAAGTGCAAGTTCCACATATTAACTGGTACATAACTAAATTACATTTCTTTTAAGGCATTTATTTTTTTCTTTTTTTTAGGCATTTAAAATTTTATAAATATTTTTATTAAGACAAATACACTTGTAGAAAATTTTGAATGACAATTTAAAAGGAAATAAGTTAGGCATTAAAATAACCAATCTTTTATCATCAGAATTGACTGTCTCAACTCAAAATAGTGTCTCTGGATGAAATAAAGTGGCATGCTATTCATGAAACAATTGCTATTAATGCACAGGTCTTGACCAACAGTAACTCTGATTCTTGAAAAAGGCCTTTCCTTAACATTTTGTAGCAAAAAGCAGTCAGCTATAAAAATGCACTTAGTGGAAGGCCTCAGTGAGTTTCTTAGAATGCAACTGAAAACAAGGCTTCCAACATTCTTTGTCCAGTGTACATGATGTAATTAAATTCATCAACAACTCTGTCTCTATTTAACCTCTGGCTTTAGTTTATTTCAACAGTGAACAAAAAATTGTGGAAGATCACTGTGTATGTTTGGATAAAAGATGAAGAGCTTTTTAAAGAGCTTTTTTATCTCTTTTTAAACATTTTATGGATTTTAAATATTAATTTTGCATAATTCCAAATAAAAATCTAATTGAAAATAGTTTTTACCCCAAATCAGTATTTTGTATTTATTAATAGCCAAGCAGTTAAAATATTTAATTTATAATTCACAAAATCTGCGGAAGGAAAAAAGTCCATATTAGAATATATTTTGTCATTTTTTTCCTTATTCATAATCTATTCTAATTATATAACAATAATAATTGCACAAATACTTTTTTAAAATAACTTCCCATAATTAACTGCATAATGGACTTTTAAAAAGAGTTAATTAGTAATCCCAGTGCTAAAGAATTTTCTTCTGTTAGAGAAGAAGTCATGCATTAATTCAGAACTGAGTCATGTTGCCAAATTACTGAAAGAAACATTATCTCACTTTTCTTTTCTTTTTTTTTTTTCACTTTATTTTCTTTAGGGAAGAATTCTAAATAGTTCCTGAAACGTAGCAGAGTGTATGGAGATTCACACAAGAATCCCATTTTATATAGCACTTAAGAAATAAACAGTTAATGTGAGATTAAGAGTCCTTATGGTTTGTCTCCCTCCCAATCCCATCTTGTTTCATTTACTCTTCTCCTACCCCCTCAACCCCCCATGTTGCATCTCCTCTCCCTCATATCAGGGAGATGGGGGGAGGGGGGTTGGGAGAGGGGGGTGGGATTATGGACATTGGGGAGGGTATGTGCTATGGTGAGTGCTGTGAAGTGTGTAAACCTGGCGGTTCACAGACCTGTACCCCTGGGGATAAAAATATATTGTATGTTTATAAAAAATAAAAAAAATAAATAAATAAAAGAGAAACAAGAAATAAACAGTTAATGAACCATGGAAGACACTAGTGGTTGTCCACTTAATATCAATTTCTAATTTTGCCCTCACTTTGCCCTCCCATCTTCTGGATTTAAACATATGCATAATCATTGGAGGTATAGCTGCTATCTAATCATGTGACAATGAGCACATGAGGTGATAGTCACATGGAAGAAACTGGTGAGCAAAAGCTGGTAGTGAAGTTACTCTGAGTAATTTTTGTGCCAACACAGTGCTGATACCTGACTTTTGTGAAATGTGCTTTGCAGACCAGTAAATCACCTTCACAGCACAGTGCGCTGCCCACAGAGTTATAAGCTGGTTCCCCTAGACTACTTTCATTCCTCTCAACCCAAAATCCAGGATCCAGAGAAAATGCACAGTGCTGTCTGTATATCAGTAGGTATTTTACAGTTCTAGTGCCAGCACTAAACCAGGAAAGGAGTGACTTGAGTATCAAAAGGCATATTAATTGTTGATTATTTGGGGAGATCGGAGAATGAAACCGAAGATAATTTTACCTGACATTCCATTGAAAATGTATATCTTAAAAATAATTTTAGCTTTTATTAAAAGGTAGCAAATACACTGTCAACATTATAGATGTTAGATAACTCTCCTACTCCATCCCAAAGAGATACCATGTCCTATTTACATCAACCGAATTAATAATATCTATCAAATTTAATTGCTATGGGTATAGTTCTAATGAAAAAAATATGTAGATTAGCTTTCTACGTTAGGTACACTATTTGTTACAGTTACAATTATATGGTAGATCCATATAATTGAAATGGTTTGGACACTTAAGTGAATTTAATGGTATGCAAACTAAACTTAAATAAATCTTAAACAAGCAAATGAAAAAAGGAAACCAGTTGAATCAATTTTCCCCTCAAATATCAACTTCTTATAAGTATGTTGACCAACTCTTCCCTGGAAAGGGAAAAAAGTAATCTTTTTGAACATAAAATAATAGTGATAGGAAGTGACAGGAATCAATGTTGGTTAATGTTAACCTGTTTTATACTATTTCTTCCTGGTAAAAAAATAGATTTATCTTATGTATTTTCCGATTGTTTGTTGTTACATTATAGAAATGCAACAAACTTTTGAAAATTGATTTTATGTCCTGTAACTTTACTGAATCCTTTTACTAATCCTTTTATTTTGGTGGAGTCTTTATGGTTTCCTATATGTAACAGCATTTCATCTGCAAATAGTGACAGTTTTACTTCTTTCTTTCCAATTTGAATTCCTTTTATTTCCTTGTCTTGAATAATAGCCCTGGTTAGCACTTCTAAAACTATGTTGAATTAAAGTGGTGAAAGTGGACAACTCTGTTTTGTTCCTAGTATTAGAGGAAAAATTTATAGCTTTTCATTGTTGAGTATTGTAGGAGAGCTAACAATGCTGACTTCATCTTTGACCTTCCATCTTGTTTTCCCCTCTGGGGCATAGATGGTGCCATTTTAGATAACCCAAAGAGATCCTCTGGCTCACAGATGGTATAGTCTTAGGTATCTAGCCTGTGACCTCACCACCATCCTCATCACTCCAGAAGGGTTCCAGGTAGGAACAGAGAATAAGGCTGAGAGTAGTTGCCTAGTGCTAGTTCATCCATCTGCCTGATTGCCCCGTCAGTAAGTTACCCTGAATAAAATTCTGTATAAATGCTATGGAGTGGTTTGGTTGGATTTTCAGTATGAAAGTGTCTTCTCAGTCTGGACGGTGCATTACTGACCCTCCTTCATCTTGAAATAATTTGCACAGCCAGCAGGATACAGAAAAACTAAACAAGCATGCATAAAGGAATTATGCCAGGAGAAAGCTCCTTGTCCATGGCCAGTGTGAGGAAGGTGGAGCCTGGGAGCCCATTGGAGGTAGGGGAAAAATCAGGTTGAGCAGCCACCTCCATGTGGGAAGCTTTGGTCTGGTTGTTTGAGCATTTTGGACCATTATATGAGTACAGGGACACTCCTAAAACAAGAAATGGTTAAATATCCTATTCAAAATAGTAGGGAAAAGGAAGTAGAGAAGGGAAAGTGAACATGCCATTGCAGCAGTGGCTTGGCCACTGATCCCTGCCTTAAGATACATCACAGAAAAGGAATTATGAGTAAGAAGAGAATCTGAACAGGCCCAAGGAGCACTGGCTTTGGAAAAAGATGTACAAACTTCATATTCCCCTTATACAGACATTGTATCCAAAATAATTCAAAAGCAAGAGAAACAGTTAGAAATTATGGCATGTAAGGTGGCAAAGATATATGAACACAGATTACCACACACCAGAGTGACAACTATTAGGTATCAAGAGAATTGGGACCCAGAATCATGAGACCCCTGGGGTAATGATTCCTCTGATGAGGACATCATCATAGAGGAGGAAAATTATTTTCAAACATGACTTTTGATTCAAACAAAGACCCAGGCCACTCATGAGCCCAGGGGTGATGAAGGAGAAATTCCCACTAGTCAGAAAACAGGTCTGAGAGAATGTTCTGCAGCTTGGTGGAGCTAACCAGCTAATTTTAAGCAAAAGGACTGAGAAAGGGTGGCTGCTTAGGGGATACCACTGTGGGATGATGGGGGAAAGGTTATTCTGTTAAATGAGCTTCAAATGTCAAAAACTGCCTCGGTGACTTCTGGACCTGCCTTGTGACAAAAGTATATACCATAGGCATTGGTGAGGGTCACAGGTGCTTAGCTAATTTGATTGATTGGATAAATGCTAGCCTTAAGATTACCTGGCTTAATGAAGGGAATGTTCTATCCCCTCCATTTTGCTGGACTTCTATGGAAGAACCATAAGAAATTATACATGAATTGGGAATGAAACATGAACTTAGTATTTTAAAAGCCCACAGAGAATTGTTTTCCTCTGGTGTGGAAGACTGTATCTTAGAGTCAGTCCTGGGACCTTGGTATAGGACTTTGGTGTCTTGCCTCTATGGTTAATGGGCCCACTGTTATAGTAGCAGCTATGGTGGCTGACCTAACTGAAACTGAAAGAATTCATAATGAGGGGAAATATAATGAAAAACAGGGAAAAACAGATGATTCTGCTGATGACAAAATGTCAGCAGGGGGTCCATCATGGAGTCTTGTAAACTCATGGCAATATCTGATATTATCAGGGACCCCAAGAGAAAATTTAAATAGACAACCCAATTTGCTCTTGCTACTATGGAAGGCATTGCCTAAGGGAAGGCAGTTTACACTCTTGGAGGAAGGTTCAAAAAGCCAAATGTGTCATCAGAGTGTTCCTCCATAATAGAGGAATTTCAGGGGTAGATACCCCGCATGCCCTAGAGACTAGGGGTTAGGTCAGTGTTGCTCTCTAGTTCATGCAGTAAGGGGCAACCAGAGGCCCCATGTGGAGTTAGCCATTTATTGGTCTTGCACTAACAGACTGTTTTAGCTCTAATAGACACTAGAGATGAAAGCACACATCTGTGGAAACACTTGAAAATTTCAGAGGTAAATAAAGGTTACCCATGGTTGCAGAGGACAAATTATTGAGGTCCCGACAAACTGGGCTTTAGCTACAAATCAGCAGGCTTCCTCCCTGCTGTTTTGTATTGCATATTTCCATTTCTTAGTATATTTTGGGTGTAGATGTTCTGTAGGATCTGCATCTAACTACAATGGTGGGTGAATTCAAGTTTCATAATGTGTGATGATTTATCCACCCTGTCTCAAGCAGCAGTGCCATTACAGGCACACTTAAAGTCTCACTGGTGGGAGGTAAATACCAACAAGATCCGTGGTCCAGGTCAACCAGTAAAATATCTGGGTGTCATCTGGTTGGGTAATACAAAAATGATGCCTAAGGCAGTCATTGATTAAAATACAAACTTTCCCATTCCCTTAAACTGTAAAGGAATTACAGGCTTTTGTATGGGGTTATTGGAGACATTATACTCAAGCACAGATATTAACACCTGTCTATGCCTTGGTTAAGAAGGGAACTTCATGGAATTGGGGTGCTAACCAGCTAGATTCTTTCTTAAAAGCAAAAATGTGGTAAACCAGGTAAGAGTATTAATGACAGATGTGAAGGTGTTAAGTTTATATCCAGATGGGTTTGGATGGGCTTGTGGCAATGACAAAATGAGAAATCAGTTACAGCCATAAAAATGTTGGGGGCAGACTGTAGGAGTTCTGACAACACTAACTCTATCTTTGACCCTCCATCTTGTGCTCCCCCTTCCCATAGGTGGTGTCACTTTAGATTTCTAGTAGAGATAGCCTCTTCAGATAACTAGTAGAGATACCCTCTAGCACACAGATAGTACATCTATAGATAACTACCTTGTGCCCTCACCACCATGACCCTTACTCCATTAAGGCTGGGTATTGAGGTCCAGATAGGAGCTGAGAATGGCTGCATAGTGCTCTGTATCATCAGATACACATTGATTGCCCCATCAGTAAGTTACCTTGAATAAAACCCTGTAAATGGTATGGAGTGGCTTACTTGGTTTTTCAGCTTTAAAGTGCCTTCTCAGTACAGAGGATATATTACTGACCCTTCCTACCTCATAACAAATATGATGTTAGCTGTGGATTTGTCATTTATGGCTTTTATGATGTTGAGGTGAGTTTCCTGTATGTCCACTTTGTGGAATTTTTAATCATAAATCAATTTTATATCTTGACAAATACTATTTCTGCATCCAGATGATTTTTATCTTTCATTTTGTTAACATAGTGATATTTAATTGATTTGTGGATGTTGAACCATCCTTGAATTCCTGTAATAAATCACACTGATCATGGTGTAGTGTTCTTTTTAATGTATAGCTCAATTTGGTTTGCTAATATTTCCTTGAGTATTTTTGTTTTTATGTTCTTCAAGGTTATTGGCCTTTTTGTTGGTGCTTCTTGTCTGGTTTTGTTGTAAGGGTAATTTTGGCTTAATGAAATGAGTTTGGATGCATTCCCTTTTCTTTCGTTTTTTGGAAGAGTTTGAGAAAGATTGGTATTCTTTGAATCATTATAGACTTTACCAATGTAGCCATCTGGTGCTGGATTTTTGCTGGGAGGTTTTTGATTACTGACTCAATTTCCTTAGTAGTAATTGGCCTGTTCACATTTTTTATGGCTTCATGATTCAGTCTTGGTATATTTTGTGTTTCTACACATTTATTCATTTTTTCTAAGTTGTCAATTTTTTGGAATATAATTTGTATAGTAGTCTCTATGATCATTTGTATTTCTGTGATATCAGTTGTAACACCTTTTTCATTTCTCATCTAGTTCTTAGTTTCACTGATTTTTTTTTTCCTTTTGTCTTCATAGTCTCTATTTTGTTTCTGCTCTGACCTTTGTTATTATTTCCTTCCTTGTACTACCACTGGGCTTTGTTTTTATTCTAGTTCCTTGAAGTGTAAAGTTAGGTTGTTTTCTGAAATTTCTCTTGTTTCTTGAGGTAAGTGTTTATCTCTATGAACTACTTTAAACTATTTTTGCTGCATCCCATAAATTTCAGTATTTTTTTATTTCCATTTTTGTTATTCTCAACATAATGTTCTCAACATTATCTCAACATGTTCTCAACATAAGTATTGTTCTCAACAATACTTTATATGTTGTTCTCAACATATAAAGTATTTATAAATTTCTGTTTTGATTTCTCCTTTGAGCCATTGTATGTTGTTTAATCTCCACATATTTGTAGGGTTTTTTGTTGTGTTTTCTTCTTGTAATTGATTTCTAGTTTCATATCATTAAGGTTAGAAAAGATATTTGATAAGATTTTAATCCTCTTTTTTTTTTTTTTTTAATTTATTTGACAGAGAGAGATCACAAGTAGGCAGAGAGGCAAGCAGAGAGAGAGAGAGAGAGAGAGAGAGAGAGAGAGGAGGAAGCAGGCTCCCTGCTGAGCAGAGAGCCCTATGTGGGACTCAATCCCAGAACCCTGAGATCATGACCTGAGCTGAAGGCAGAGGCTTAACCCACTGAGCCACCCAGGCGCCCCAGATTTTAATCCTCTTAAATGTATTGGACTTGTTTTCTGGTATAATAGATTTATCTTGGGAAATGTTCCATGTGCACTTGAGAAAATATATTCTCTGCTGCTTTTGGATGGAATGTTCTGTGTATATCTGTTACATCCATATTGTCTAACACATCATTTAAGGCCAGTATTTTCTTACTGATTTCCTGTCTAAGTGATCCATCAATTGCTTTAAATGGGGTATTGACTACCCCCCTACTATGATTGTATTGCCATTTATTTCTCCCTTTAGGTCTGTAGTATATGCTTTATATATTTTGCTGCTCCTCTGTTAGGTGCACAAAATTACAAATGTCACATTCTTCTGTTGGATTGAACCCTTTATCATTATGCAATGCCCTTCTGTGTCACTCATTATGGTCTTTGTTTTAAAGTTCATTTTCTCTTGGGGCACCTGGGTAGCTCAGTTGGTTAAGCATCCGACTCTTGATTTAGGCTTGGGTCATGATCTCAGGATCACGAGATGAAGCCCTACACTGGGCTCTGGACTCTGCAGAGATTGCTTGTATTTCTCTCTCTCCCTCTCCTTTTTCCCCACTCATGTTTCTATGCACTCTTATGGTTTCTTTCTCAAATAAATAAAATCTTTAAAAAAATTATATTTTCTCTTATATAAATTACCCCAACTTTCTTTTGGTTTCCATTTGTGTGAAATATCTTTCTCCACTCCTTCACTTTTAGTCTGTGTATATCCTTACATCTGTTTTGAGTCTCTTGTATGCATATAGATGTGTCTTGGTGTGTGTGTGTGTGTGTGTGTGTATGTTTATCCATACAAATACATGTCTTTTGATTGAAGAACTTAGTTAATTTATATTTAAAACAGTTATTGAAGGATAGGTAATTTTCCTTCTGTTTATTGTTTTTTAATTGTATCATAGTTCCTTTTTATTCCTTTCTTCTCTTCTACTCTTCCTTTGTAGTTTGGTGACTTTCTTTAGTAATATGCTTTAATTCCTTTCTCTCTCACTCTCTCTCTCTCTTTCTCATAAAGATTTTATTTTTCTAAATTTATTTGAGAGAGAGAGAGAGCATGAGAGAGCACAAGCCAGGGGGAGGAGCAGAGGGAGAGAGAGAAGCAGACTCCCACTGAGCAGGGAGTCCGATGCAGGGCTCAATCCCCAGACCCTGGAATCATGACCTGAAAGGGGAGGGAAGATGCTTAACCACCTGAGGACCCAAGGGCCCCTAATTCCTTTCTCTCTATCTTTTGTCTAACTACTATAGGAATTTGCTTTGTGACTATAACAAGGTTTATGTATAATGCCTCATGTCTACTTAAGCTTGATTGAATTCTAAAGCTCTTTATACCCCCACACTGCCATTTTATGTTTTTGTCACATTTTACACCTTTTTTATCTTGTGTGTCCCTTAGGTAATAGTTTTAGTTACAAATATGTTTACTACTTTTGTCTTTTAACCTCAAAAGTAGTTTTATAAATGATTAATCCACTACCTTTATTGTATATTCACCTTTCCAGTGAGATTAAGCCTTTAGTGTGTATGTGTGCATGTGAATCTTTTTGCTAATTTTCATCTTAAAGAAGTCTCTTTTACATTTCTTACAATTCCTACTTTTGTTGAAGATTTTGACTTTTTTAAAACTAGTGTTATTTTTATTATATTATTTAACAGTTTCTCATCTCTGGTCTTCTATAAGCATATTTGTAATTTTCTATTTCTGTCATTTATGTAGCCTTCTAATTTATGATCTTTGTCAAGTGATTGTCATAATATTCTTATTTAACTGCTGTGAGAAAACAAAATGTTTTGGACATCAAAAAAAAAAATCATAGAAAGTTGCAAGGTCACCAAGAAAACTATCCCTAAGAAACAAAAACAACATGTTTTCTATGTATATAATTGAGAAACAAATTCCTGGAATGTAAGTTCTTTGAGAACTTCTGTTACTCATGTTTGTATCTTCCATAATGATCAATGAATTGTGTGACTTCTAGGAGAAAGCACTAGTTCTATAGATATACAATACGGTTTGGAAGGTGGTTTCCAAAGCAACATCAGTTTCTCTCTTTTTTTAAAGATTTTTTAGTTATTTGAGAGAGAGAGAGCAGAATGAGAGAGCACAAGCAGGGTGGAGAGTCAGAGGAAGAGGAAGAAGCAGATTCCCCCACTAAGCAGGCAGCCCAAAGTGGAGCTCAGTCCCGGGACCCTGAGATCATAACCCTAGTCAAAGTCAGGTGCTTAACTGACAGAGCCACCAAGTGCCCCATAACACCATCTTTTAATAATAAGTTCTATTTTATTTTATGACCATAATTATTTCATGTTTCAGAAAATTTCCCCTTTCATATATTGAATTTAGATAAGTTAAACATCTGAATCAGAAAAGAATAATGAAATTGTGGGTTTAAGAATTTTTTTTCTATTTTTCTCTCCTTTTTCTTTAGCCTTAGGTGTCTAATTCTTTTAAGTTTTTGACATAAGTCCTTCCTTTAAAATCTAAATAAATGGTCAAGCTCCCATCCCATGCAGTGTGGGAGGAAAAGTGCTCTTCCCAGTATTCTGAGTTTTCCTGATATGAAGGGGGGGGCAAGGAATTTGAGAGAAATCTTCTTTGTTTCACAGGTCATAAGTCTTTCTTTTAGCTGTAAGGGCTACTACCTTCTCTCTACTTCTGCTGGGGAACAGAGTCCCAATTTCTTTGTTGCCTCAGATCCTGCTAATGTAGGAATTTTGGGGGAGACAGAATTTTCTGAAGATCGAGGTTATGTGGAAGATAATTATGATCCATGCAAGTAGGAATTAACTTGAAATTGGAAAAGAAATATTACAAAATCTTCATTAAAAACATTGTCACAGGATATTTAAAGTGCGGCTTTCATTTCACAGTGGTCCCATTTTTCTCTTGGGGCCACTTTTTCTTGTTTTCATCTTTTCAACATCTTTCAGAATGTTCTACAGAAACTTGACTGTTATTATGTAAAAGAATAAGGACCATTTTTGCCTCACTTTTGTTTATCTGACATATACAAGCAGGCTTCACCCTTCTCCAAGAGACACATGGACTAGGGATTTTTTTTTGTCCCTAAGAGGAATTGTCCTTCCAATCGTAAGCTACCTGGTCAACTTCAGCCATCTTTTGGAACATTTCCCACTCTGCTATTTCCCAAAATATGTGTGGCTTAGTATTTTAGACACTCTTAATCCTTTTTTTGTACCTTTAATACTAGTCAGTTTTATTATTAAAATAACTTAAAACAATTGTTCTCATAATATTTCTTGACCCTTATTTTTCTTCAATTTTTTTTCTTTTTCTCACTGAATATCCCCACTCTAGTCACTCAATTATCATGATTACTTTAAATAAAATATTTCCAAATTTTTCCTCTGAACTTCATAACTATATTACTTATAAAAAATGGTTATGTAACAACAAGACAACATGGGCTATTCCTATGAGAAAAAAATAAAAGCCCTTCCTAGTCGGGATAGCTATGGATATAGGGCTCAAAGCCATGTTGGTATACAGCTCCATGCATTTCTTTGGAACTCTGGAATGCATGGAATTAACTTTGGAAAAATGTCTGTTCAAGTCCTCTCCATTTTTTAATTGGATTTTTTTTTTTTTTGGTGTTAAGTTGCATAATTTCTTTATATATTTTGACATTAATTCTTACCAGGTATATCATTTGCAATTATCTCCTCCCATTCAGTAGGGTGTTATTGTTGTTGCTGTTGTTAGTTTCTCCACGATGCAAAAGCTTTGTATTCTGGTGTAGTTCCAGTAGTTTGTATTTGCTTTAGTGTTTCGTTTTGTTTTTTGTTTTTTTTTTTTTTGCCTCAGGAGACCTATCTAGAAAAATATTGCTATGGCTCATGCCAGAGAAATTGCTGCCTGTATGCCCTTCTAGGAGTTTTATAGTTTTAGGATTCACATTTAGGTCTTTAATCCATTTATTTTTGTGTATGGTGTAAGAAAGTGGTCCAGTTTCATTCTTTTGTCTGTAATTGTCCGGTTTTCCCAGCATCATTTGTTGAAGAGACTGTCTTTGCCTTATAGTATATTCTTGCCTCCTTCTCCATAGATTAATTGACCATATTAGTGTAGATTTATTTCTGGGTTCTTTATTCTGTTCTGTTGATCTATATGTCGATCTTTGTGCTAGAACTATCCTGTTTTGATTACTACAGTTTTGTAGTGTATCTTGAAATCTGGAATTGTGATACTTCAACATTGCTTTGGATATTTGAGTCTTTTGTAGATCCACACAAATTTTAGGATTGTTTATTCTAGTTCTATGAATGATCTGGTTGGTATTTTGATAGGGATTACGTTGAATCTGTAGAATGCTTTGGGTAATATAGACATTTTAACAATATATTTTTTTTCTAAGCCAAGAGCACGGAATATCTTTCCATCTGTTTGTGTTGTCTTGGGGGAGGGGAGAGAAAGCTCTATGCACATCAAGGAATTATCATTATAATAAACTTTAATTGCAATAAACTAATGTTGCAATGTATATTATAATTAAATAAGTGCTAAATTCTATGATTCTATCTGGGAGTAAGTAAAGAGAGCAGTGCAATAAACTGGATTTTGACTTCTATGTTTGAGGTTATATTCCAGCTTTTGAGTGGTGAGGTTGAAAGGGAACTCACTTCTATCTATCCTCCTTATGTGCATAAGAATATTAACTTTGGCTGTAGTTGCAGTCAAAAGTTATTGTACTCAGTTCTCCCAATAAATTGTGACTTTAGCTCTTAGAGTTGAAGTTATCTGAAGTGTCAACTCACAGAGCACTAACCTATTCCTGATTGCAACACCCAGGATGCTGATTGCTGTGTGGAAACCTGTGTAAAGGACAAGCCCATGCATCATTGTCAGTGAACTTGGGAACAATAATTGCAATTTTGTGACTATTTTTATGTGATCGTATGTCAGGCAAAAAAAAAAAAAATATGTAATACATTTTTGGGCTTTTAATGTGTTCTAAACTTTACATGGAGTAGACTAGCTATTTCTGTTGTATAAGCAGATCACTAATCCTTCAGTTTGTCTCTCTTTGAGTAGCAAGATGTTATTTAATATTCAAGAGCCTGGCATCCTTAGATTTAACACTGCAGTGATATTTTCAAAATTACCCTTTGTAGCAAAGATACAACATAACCACAATTTATGCCCCTAATTTGTATTTGTTCAATAAACAAATCATTAGTTTGGAGACAGAAGGTCAATGCAGAAAAAAAAAAATAATTATGAGTGTATCCTTCCAGCAAATTGATGCATTGTTTTCTATGCATACACACAGACTTGAAGCTATAATTCTATTCTTCATCCTTTTCACACACACATACACAAACATGTGCACACATTCATGCACCAGAAAACAAGTATTGTGTTGTCTCACAGGAAATGGAATGAATAAAAGGACCGAGTTCTGAGGTCATTCAACACTAATTATCTTAGCCTCAGTCTCAGGCACTGTCTGAGCTATTTCTATTCACTGTGTCTGAGCTGTAGCAAGATCTTCCTTTCTCTTACTATCCTTTCTCTTCCTAGATTTCTTTCTTGAAGTGTCATCGGAGAGCCTACTTGCCTCATTACATTATGTCACCCATCATATATAGTTGCCCTCATCATTTGTTCATTCAACAAATATTCATTTACATTCAATAAACATTCATTAACATTAATCTTCCACAAAGCATTAAAGACTGTAGCAGGCAAGGTGGGTAAAAGAGGAAGATTACTCCCCAACCCCCAGTCCCCACCAAACACAGCTTAATTATGACTTAACTTGAGAATCTACCTATCTAGTAGGCGCTGCCTCAATATGACTGTAAGTCTACCTAAATGTATATGGACTCAAAACAAGTTT
This sequence comes from Enhydra lutris kenyoni, assembly GCF_002288905.1. NCBI lineage: Eukaryota > Metazoa > Chordata > Mammalia > Carnivora > Mustelidae > Enhydra > Enhydra lutris. The sequence goes on along the minus strand of NW_019154116.1, from coordinate 16,001,212 downwards.
ATAGGGGCACCTGGGTGGCTAAGTGGGTTAAAGCCTCTGCCTTCGGCTCAGGTCATGGTCCCAGGGTCCTGGGATTGAGCCCCACGTCGGGCTCTCTGCTCCGCAGGGAGCCTGCTTCCTCCCCTCTCTCTCTCTGCCTACTTGTGATCTCTCTTTCTGTCAAATAAATAAATAAAATCTTCAAAAAAAACAAGTTAATATTTTGCCTTATTTAAGACTAAGTGTACTTTAAAATATGTCCAGTTATATTTTTTTCAATTTTCTTGTCAGATAATCACAAATCCACAATATGTCTGTACATGGAGGAAACAATTTCTTAGTTATAATTTTCTATTAGTTTTCTTTAAAAATATTTTATTCAGTTTTGTATAAAAGGTTTTGAGTACCTCCTCTGTGTTTTTCCATTATCATTTCTCAAAATAAACTTTAAAACACTAGAGGGTAATGGGGAGAATGTGCAGCTTGAGAAAATAGCCTGGAAACTTAAATATACCCTTGCATTAACCATCAAGGAGACTCACCTAATGGTGGGGTAGAAATGTCTTCACATCTATGGAGGCTGGGTTTGTGTGCCAGTTTTGGACACATATGTGTAAGTACATGCTGTGGATATGAAGTGTGCAGAATAGGAAATGAACTATTGACCTTTCTCTGAGACAGATTAGATGAACTTTGGAATGGGACTTGATTCAGATTGTTTGGCTTCAACTTTCCTGGGAACATTTCCTAGTGATATTGTCCAGTTACATCTGGGGATGATTAAAATAAAATGCCAAAGTGAGAAACCAAGAATTTTAAGGACCTATTACGCAGGGAGTTACAGATTGCTAATTATATAGAAATCATAAAATCCTTCCCAATCAGAAACTCCCAAGAAAGATACTCTTTAATTAGCTTGGATGGTTGTCATAGTTTTATTTTTAACTTTCAAAAGATTAAGTTGATTTCATCTCTTTCACACAATTTCTAGAAATATTTGTTGCTTGAAATTGAAAACTATGGTTTATCTTTTACTAATTCTAGAAGCAGAGATTTAGAGGTAGCACAAATGTAACAGACAATAAGGATTGCTGTCAAAATAATTATATGCATTAAATCTTAATTTTTAAGAGTTGACTGTAAACATTATAAACTTCAAAGATGGTTCAAATGTTATTTTTACAATGCCTTTTTTTCTTTGTGTTCTTCATGGTTTTGAAGAATGTTATTTAAATGCTGAATAGAGGCACACCTGGATGGCTCAGTTGATTGTCTGCCTTTGGCTCAGGCTCAGGTCAGGATCCTAGGGTCCTGAGTTGGTGGGATAGAACCCTACATCATTGGGGAGGAGGGTGCCTGTTCAGCATGGAGTCTGCTTCCCTCGCTCCCTCTATTCCTCCCCCTGCTCATGCTCTCTCTCTCTTTCTCTCTCTCTCTCTCTCAAATAAATAAAATCTTTAAAAACATTTAAAAAGTAAATGCTGGGGGCACCTGGGTGGCTCAGTGGGTTAAAGCCTCTGCCTTCAGCTCAGGTCATGATCCCAGGGTACTGGGATCGAGCCCCACATTGGGCTCTCTCTGCTCAGCAGGGAGCCTGCTTCCTCCTCTCTCTTTGCCTGCCTTTCTGCCTACTTGTGATCTCTGTCTATTAGGTAAATAGATAAAATCTTAATTTAAGAAAAAGTAAATGCTATAACTCTGTAGCTCAGAAACCTAGATATAAACTTTGAGTTTATAATACTTGAGATCATGTAATCAACTTCCCCTTCAATATTATATGTATAATCTCCCCCTTTATCCAAATTATATTTAAAAATGTTTTTATAGTCACTTCTGTGAACACTGAATCACTTTCCTTCTTAGGTAATTTTGATGAATTTAAATAGGCACCAATTTCCTTTCTTTTTTTAAATAAATTCAAATTATTACAGTCATTTCTACTTTATTTTGTACATATACCATAAGGGCTTCATTAAAATTGCATCATTTTCTATATAGTCAAACTATACAATTTGTTTTTCTTCATCCTTTGTTATAACCCACCACACATTTGCTTCCACAAATTCTCATCACTAACCTTAGATGATGTTTGATTGGGTGTTTGTGGTGGGGAAGACACCTGCACTATCTTTAGTTGTAATTACAAGTACAATTACCTATTTCTCTGTGACAATGAAAAATTATTGATTTCATTAATTTTAAAAACAGTGGGTTTTGCTATAAAGCTTGTTTTATAAATACAAATGTGTTCCAACATGATTGATATACTAAGGAACCATTTTTTGCACATTGCAAATTTTGTATATATATATTTTTTTTATTTATTTACCTGACAGACAGAGATCACAAATACGCAGAGAGGCAGGCAGAGAGAGAGAGGAGGAGGAAACAGGCTCCCCGCTGAGCAGAGAGCCTGATGTGGGGCTCGATCCCAGGACCCTGGGATCATGACCTGAGCCGAAGGCAGAGGCTTTAACCCACTGAGCCACCCAGGTGCCCCCAAATTTTGTATATGTTTATGTACGATTTCATCCATGAGAAATAGTAGATGAAGACAGAGAGCCTCATCCCACTGAATATATAAAATGTTCACACACACAAGCATACACTTCAAACACCAACTAGCTACATCACTGCATGTGTAATGAGCCATACCTATCCACATCAGCTGTTGCCATTTTCCCATCCAATTTCAGAGAAGCCCCTTCCAGAACCTGACTGGAATTCAAACTACAGCTCTTCCATACCCACTATCACAAGTAAACTTTCAGAAAATGTGATGGCAAAGGAAATGATGATGAAGTTATAAAACACTTCTGTGGATCAGAGTGACTCAATATTCATTTCTCACTCACTGACCATTTGCCATTTCTTAGTTCTCTAGGAACTCCTGACAACACAGGCATGTAAGCGTCGCATCAATGAAATGCGTGGGGGTTTGAGCAATAGTAATGCAGTGGACAGAGAGTAGGTAATGCATAGAGGGAGAAAATTTGAACCCCCTTGGAAGAAATTTTTAAAAATTTGCCCAAGGAAATTTTTAAAGAATGTGTATCAGGAAACTCTTGCCGATGATACTTCAAGTGCAAGGTTGAGGGTCATGGAAGATGAAGCTGAATGAGTTCCAAAAATGACAAATAACTTTAATAGCAACTGCCTGTTGTGCTCTGAATATATGGCCCCTTCACGACTAAACACTCATTTCATTTAATATGTATTAAAACCCTGTATGATAATTATGAGAACATTATTAACAAAGCATGAGTGAGTTAAATGACCCCTTTAAGATAATAAATTTAGCAAGATTGAAAATCATTCTAAAACAGTCTCTGACATTTAAAAGTCCATGCTGCTAACCAGTAAAAAATACTACCCTTTCCTTTCCCATCCCTGCTCTAGTCACATTGCAATCACAAATGCGTAATAAAAAAAGAAGGAAAAGCAAAACTACATCACAAGAACAAACCCTATATGGGTATCTGTAGAGCTACAGAAGGGGCCACAAGTGTGAAACTAGTACTCCCATATGTAAAGGACCCACCATATACTAAGAAAATAATATGTGGTAAAAATTACTAGCATCCTACAGTATAATTTCTGATTATATAGAAATAGGAAATAGTTGCTAAGAAGATATGAGAGATTCCTCAAAGCAGCAATGTCAGATGAGGGTTTGTTTCCCATTCCCAAAAATGGATTTGTGATTAACAGCACAATACAAATTCCGGAAGGATTTAAGAGTGAAACATATCTAAAAAAGAACCTTATAAAATGGAAGAAAACATGTGAATCTTGTTCAAGTATCTAAAAGGGCAAGAACTTGCTAAGCAGTAAAGCATTGGAGAATATGGCAAATAATAAACATATAAGGGATGAGCAACCCCAGTAGTAGTAACTGGTAGTTGTGATTCTCTTCTCTGCCTGTGAAGTGATTTTTTTCACCTATCAATTGAGTTAACACGATGCAGCTCAGAAGGCTTGTTCAAACCAACACCTCATGTCCTGCTTATATAAATTAGATAGTGTCAATGGATATCTTGTCAGGGGAAAAAAAAAAGTTATTTACCCGTTATTTTAACAGAGAGAAAATGAGATAAGAAATCTGTCAAACGTGTGTTAGAGAATTATAAAGGTTTAAAAAAAGGATATTGAATAACTCAGCGTAAACGTGGGAAGCAGCTACCCTCTACTCTTGGCCACTGATGACGCGGCAACAAGGGGGAGAGATTGGAGTAAGGAAACGCAGAACATTAGGGAAGAGGACTCGGCTAACTCTGGCCCCCTGAATGGGGAAACAGCACTCAGAGAAAAGTGCATTCCAGCTGCTTTCTGTATGTCAGAAGCTTACACGAGGGACCTTGAGGAGAACCGGGGATCTCAAAGCAGTGATATGGGCTTATTAGGACTGATACCTTTGAGGAATACAATGAGCTAGTTCTGGAAGTGTCAAACAATAAAAACAATATCAGAAAGGGTGATAGGAGCAGACTGATGGAACCACGGTAATAGTTTTGTCTAATGACACGCTAACAGAAATAAGAAACAAGGAGCTTGTCTATCTACTGCCTGCCTCCTTCTTGTGTCCCTGTGGACAGAATCTAAGAGGGAGTAGCTGTTAAAGCTGACCTGTGGTTTGCAGAGACTGAGCCTGAACACCTGGAATCAACGTATAAATAAAGATGTAAATAGAAATTTGGAGCTAAGAAACAATAGCTTACAAATTGCCAAATGTATCAAGTATCTGAAATCCTTTCTACTCCCTTCTAGGACTCCATCTTAAAAAAAAAAAAAAAAAAAAAAAAAAACAATTAAAAATTGGGGCGCCTGGGTGGCTCAGCGGTTGAGCATCTGCCTTCGGCTCAGGTCAGGATCCCAGCTCCTGGGATGGAGCCCCGAGTAGAGTCAGGCTCCCTGCTCAGTGGGGAACCTGTTTCTCCCTGTCCAGATCCCCTGTGCTTGTGTTCCCTCTCTCTCTATCTCTCTCTCTGTCGTAAATGAATAAAATATTTTTAAAAAATAATTAAAAATATGAAGAAAAGTATATGAACAAAGATGTTTTCCATAGTTTTGTGTATAAGATTAAATATTTGCAAACGACCTAAATCTTTAAGTATGGGGGAATAATTTTATAGGATAGGATAATTTTATAGGATAGAATACTATGGTCATTAAAAATGACAGCAAAGAATTTTTATGACAGAGAATATTTAAGGAAAAGGTCAATATTCTATATTACGGTAATGTTAGTATGTTGTAGTACAGAGTGAAAATACAGTAGATTACTGAAAATAGATTACTTCCCTCTCCGATAATAGCCCAGCTGTTTTTGTGTTGACAGGTCAACTCAACTTCATGGGGTCATTTAGAGCTTCATATTCTTTTATCTTATTACGCAGCTATTTATGAAGCAATTTTTCCAAAATGCTTTTCAGCTCTCAGGTGCAAGAGGCCAAAGTCCAGCAAATGCACTATTTTTGTTGTTGCTGTTGTTGTTGATGTACTGCCACAATATAAGCACGTTTGTAATGACTACCATAAATACTGACTTAGGAGGAGCTCACTGGCAGTACAACTACTCGGCTCAAGTCTTCAGTGACACCAAAGAGGGATTTGCACGTAAGAAAAATAAGTGGGTAAGAAAGCTAAGTATCCTTCCAAATATGAAGTTCTGTCTAACAAACTACAAAATATTACTATTTTAGAGGATTTCTGAACTTTCCAAATTAATGATCAAGTTTTATTTACCTGGATCTTTAATAACTGAATTATCAATTTGGTTATATTTAATTCATGTTCACGTTTGATACATCTAATATCCTTTTTACCCATATGTTGTATGTACGAAGTCTATGATGATAATTGACTGGGGACCAATATAGTTAATGTAGTTTGGCCACAATAATTAATGACGCATATGGTTAAAGTAGTTAAAGTTAAGACATGCAGGTACAAGTGATAAAAACCTCCATCTGAAGAAAAATTTTTGGAGAGAAAGTCCTAAGCACTATTGAAAAAAATATAACAGGTAGAGGGAAATAAAGCATTTTGTTATAGAAAACAAACTTTTATTAGACAAAGTATGGCTAAGCACTACTGATTTTCTTTCTTTTTTACTCCCTTTTTTTGGATTTTTTTTTTTTTTTGGTAACAATATTTGGATTTTTTTCATTAAATATTTACATGAAAATTACTTTTTTTAATAGTTTCTTCACTTTACAAAGTCAACATTTTCTGCCCATTGGGTTGTGAACCCTCTGTTCCTGACAAAAACCACCATAATGTAAACTTATAGTATGATCTCTTCTGCCACCTCAGGGGGAAAAAAAAAAAATAGAAGCAGTAATCTAGAAAACTCTTCCTTTTCTTTCTTCATTTTCTATTTAGTTTGTGAAGATAGTGTGAAATCTGATTTCCATAAATGATTTTGTTAAAAGTGTGATTTGTGTTGAGGTCAGAATGCCTGGGCCTGGGTTTGACTTCACACTTTCTGGCCGTGTGAACTTGGGCAAGTAATCTGTTCTGCCAATGGATCCGTTTTCTCTGTGAAATGGAGAAGAGCACCTCTTGCACGGCGTTATTGATACAGGCACGTGTGTCTGTAATTGTGAAGAGCTTACTGCATAGCAAATGATCCTAACATTTTAAATGTTAGTCTGATCACAAGAGGAAGATATTCTTGTGAAATTTAAATAGTGAAAAACTGGAATGCAGAAAGGCTAAAGTTACTTGAATTAAAATAAATATTTCAGTAAAATATTTTATGGAGATATCTAGATTTTAGATCCAAAGACACAACCACAGGAAGAGCCTCTGGGTGGCTCAGTCAGTTAAAACCTGACTCTTGATTTTGGCTCAGGTCATGATCTTAGAGTCCTGGTATGGAGCCCCACATTGGGCTCCCCACTCAGCGGGGAGTCTGCTTGTCCCTGTCTCTCTGCCCTTCTCCCTGCTCAGGCTTTCTCTCTCTCTTTCAAATAAAAAAATAAAATAAAAAGAAATAACCATAAGAAATATCTGATAATTTATATTTATTTTATATTTATATTATATTTATATAAAAAATATACTTATATTTATTTTAAATCTGGTTTATCTTAGTTTATACATGGGTTAAGAAAGATTTAAAATCAAAATTCTGGATATAAACCAAAACTATACCATTCCTCATTTATAATCATTGGTTATATCAATAAAATATAGCTTTAATTGGGGAGCCTGGCTGGCTTAGTCCATGGAGTGTGAGATTTTTGAACTCAGGGTTGTAGGTTTGAACCCCACATTGGATGTGGAGATTACTTAAAAAGGATAAAATCTTTAAAAAGCATATAACTTTAATTGCTAAAACAAATAGCTAAAAATACATAGATAACTGTTGGCTTTTTAAGTATTTCATAAAGCTCTATGCCATTACTCTTTGGTAAATAGTTTATCATGATGTTTAACCTACTCACATTTAACTTGACAGTTCTTCATAATTCCTAGCATTTTAAGAAGAGGCTAAAGAGAAAAAAAAGTAACACATAAAAAAAGCTTTCATATCCTTAGTGTGTCAAACTGAAAAAAAAAAGTAATTTTTAAATGTAACATAATATTGTTTGCTGTTAAGTGAAATAAATTACTTGCTTTTGGCTGAATGCAAATGGCCATCACATAAAGAAATTTCTCATGTAACTGTATCCCAAACTGTATGTGTCTTTAAAAAGTTATTTCTGAAAATAACTGTTGAGAACTCTTTATTATTCTCTATAATAATGGGGTTTGAATCTAAAAATATCTAAAAATTTTGGTATATAAAATACCCCTTGTCAGTAGCTTAACACAGGTATTGACAAAATATTTCTTACAGCTTCTTATCTTTCTGTCAGATAATACTTATGCTGTTACCGTATTGCTTTTTTTCAGACATATCATTAATCCTATAGAACTAGTCTTTCTTAAATGGTCTTGAATTTAAAAAGAAACTTAGGGCATTAACACCATCATCCAGTGGGAACTTTGTACTAAATTACCTGGTCCTTCATAAACATTTTTGAGGATTAAAATGCTGATGGGAAAAAAAAAATAAAAATGCTGATGGGAATCATGTAGAGAAAAATTGTGGGGCACCTGGGTGGCTGAGTTGGTTAAGCCTCTGCCTTCCGCTCAGGTCATGATCCCAGGGTCCTGGGATCCAGCCCGTGTTGGGCTCACTGCTCAGTGGGGGTCCTGCTTCTCCCTCATCCTGCTTGTGCTCTCTCTCTCCGTCAAATAAATAAATAAATAAATCTTTAAAAAGAGAGAGAGAGGGAAAGAAAGAAAATTGTGAACACAGGTCAGTTGCCTAGGAGAAAATGAAGAGTTGCACCTTAGTTTTCTCAATGAACATTCTCAATGTCAAAGACCTCTTATCAGTAGGATAACATGAGAGACACGGTTCCATCCCATGAGGAAAGAAGTCATCATGTATTTATTGACTAGGCACTCTTCCAAGTGCTTTAATTTAATGCTCCCAGCAGCCCTATGAATGTTATAACATAATTATATGGATTTTATTGATGAGTAAACTAGAACACAAGCAAGTGAAAATACTAACCCACCGTCACACAGATGAGCCTTAGTGGATAGTGGCTCAAGGTATGCAGGTTGGCCCTTTGCCACTAGGTGATGCTGTTCTATTAGCCTGTGTTGTTCCTGTGTCTAGAAGTAGCAGTCCTCTTAGTCTACAGACTTGTGAATACTGTTCCAACAACCGAGGTCTTAACAACTATTGTATGTTTCTCAATCTTCCCAAAGACAACACATTATTTAATTTTATGAGGGGAGATATGTTAGGACTATGCCATGCAATAATAATAAAAAAAAATGTATCTTCTTGTATCTCATTGCAGAATGTCCAGTAATTGTCCCTACCCTCCAGAATTCCTTTCCCCATCACTGGTGTTGACTCTCTGGTGTTATAAAGAAATTATCAGATAGAATGTTTTAGGGTCTGCTCCAGTCATGCTGTTGCCCTGCCTTCTGAAATGAGCTAGACACATATCTGGTTCCATTTATATACATTGGAGTTTCAAAATTACATTTCTCTATTGTACATATAATTCTGCCTTCATTCTCTTCTACAGTTGATGTGTGTTCTCCGTTTTCATGATCTGGTTTATCCATCATATACTTTTCTATTAAAAACTGAATCTAGGGGCACCTGGGTGGCTCAGTGGGTTAAAGCCTCTGCCTTCTGCTCGAGTCCTGATCCCAGGGTCCTGGGATCAAGCCCCATGTCGGGCTCCCTGCTCAGCAGGGAGCCTGCTTCCTCCTCTCTCTCTTTCTGCCTGCCTCTCTGCCTACTTGTGATCTCTGTCAAATTAATAGATAAAATCTTTAAAAAAATAAACAACAACAAAAAACCTGAATCTAGACAAATCTAGAAATTGAGTTATTTAAATTTAAAATGAACTTTTTAAGACTTCTATTTGGCATGTTTCCATGACAAAATTATATAACTTGACACAATGAACATAAGGTTCAGCAGTTTTCACCAGGCAAACTTTGTCTACTTTCATAACTCAAAATGGGACCAACAGAGGAGTCAGATGTGGAAAGTACCAACAAACCTAATGTCAAACCTAGATAATCTATGGAAATATTAGGAAGTTAAAAAGGATGAGCTAAGTAAAGTAACTATCAATGATATATTTATTTCAAATATTTTATAAGCAATACTTTTAGCCATTATAACTTTCTGTGTTAATTTTTCTTAACTATTTTCTACTTGAATTGGAAGAACTTATTTTATTCAACTTATCTTAGATTTGATAAAACTGAAACATAACAGATTGCAGACTGAGAGTCCATCAGTTCACATCAGTTTTTTTCTTTGAGTAACTGCTTTGTCCCTGAACTTGACCCCTTTCTTATGCTGATAAATTACTTGAGAAACATAATTTACTTTCTCTTTTAACAAAACCTTATCTCTTTACCTATAAACTTAGAGTGAATTTCAAGCTGGTATATCTAGGTGCTTGTCAGATATGTCTACCTGGATGTACATCAGGACTACAAACTCTAAATGAACTAAACTCAGAAATAAGGGTCTTGCTTTATTACATTTTTTTTCCTTTCTCGTCACTCATTCACTTGGCTTAGACATTCTTCTAGACTTTTTCTTTTATTTTACCTCCTTGTAGTTAAGCTATCTTTGTAGAATATTGATCTGTTCTCTACAATGTGTTTTGATTCTTTCCAACTCTTCTTTACTCTCATTAAGAATATAGTGTCCCTTGTCATTTCACTTAAAAGTCCCCTAATTTGTCTCCTGTTTCCCAGGCTGATTTCCCTGAAGCCTCTTACATCTGTTGAGCAGAAGTCCTGAAGTGGGCGTCAAAAGGTGTATGAATCTTTTGAAATTTGTTGTAAACATTGCTATTTCCACCTCCACTCATATACTTCTACATATTCATACAGAGCTAGAATGACCCTTTTAATGTATAGCCTATCATGTCATGTGCCTCCTTACAATTCTTCAAAATTTCCCAAACCTTGAAGATAAAAGTTGAATTTGTCCTAATGTCACAGAAGCCCCTTCATGTTCTGATATTCAGTCTCTAGCCATACCTTTAAGCATCCTTCAGTAACACAAACCTATAGCTTCCTTTCTTTACTCCCTTATAATAAGTGTTTATGTTTCTTAAAGTTGATGGACATATAATATACTTTTCCCCTTGACACTAATAGAATTTGTTATTAACTTAAATTTTCTGTATTGAAAGTACAACTCATTTCGCCATTTCTTTAATTACCTTAAGCCATTAAATTCCATATTTTACCTGAAAAAAATTTAGTAATTTTTAATAAAAGGCATTATCTTCATTGAGTTTATCAACATAAGCTTCTTTTTGTCCTTCTTTGCTAGTCCTTTGCACACAATTCTCTCTGTATTATTACCTAGATTTATAGGGGAATATACTCCTCTCCTCTTCCTTTAGTCCACTTATTAATTTTTCAAACACATTTCAAATGTGACTTCCAGATGTTCTCAGGTTCCCATTTCACTACTTTGCAAAGCACTGAACCCTGGACTGGAAGAATCAGCATTGCCTGAGAACTCAGAAAGGCAAATTCTTGGACCCCTATCAGATACTCTTACCCAGACACCCAGATCCAGAAGGTAGAAATTGATTGTTTTTGGTTTTGGTTTTTCATTTTGATTATTTTTAGCTACTATATTTGCAATATTTGTACAGGCCTGGCATACAGTATATACACACATATATACTTATACATACATAATTGAGATATACTGAAGTTTCAGTAATACATATTTTCTTCTCCTTTTCTAAGGCAAAGTAACCATTAGAAGGATTGCACATCCAATCTTTAAAAAAAAAATTTTTAAGATTTTATTTTCAAGTAATGTCTCCACTCAACGTGGGACAGACTCACAATCCTGAGGTCAAGAATTGCATGCTCTGTTGACTGAGTTACCCGGGTGCCCCAAGATTGCCTATTTAATCTTGATGTAATTTTTTTTTTTTCTGAGAGTTCAGTTACTTCATGAATGTCTGTATAAACACAGTGTTACATTCAAGGCATCACGGAAAATTGGCTGAGTGGACAAGGACTCAGAGTTGTTGGTATTTTATTCCTTATTAAAATATAGCCTCAAAAATTATGGTTTGATTCAATAAAACAGATTAGTTTGAAACCAACTGATATTAAATTTTATATATATATATGTATATATATTACTTTTTATTTTTTTTATATACAGATACAGTGTTAACACAAGAAAGTGAGTTCATACTGGTGTAAAGATTTTATGGCTGACAGGACATCCAGTCAGGGAGCATACTGAGAGTGTCCCTTGAATTCACCTTTATTTCATATTTTTGACAATTAATTAGGAAACATCATTCATTACAAGATCATGTTCAATTATTTTAAAAAATTGCTCTCATTCATGCATCTTTTAAACCACATTAAGTTCTTTGACTTTCATTTTTTTTTTAAAGATTTTATTTATTTATTTGACAGAGAGAGATCACAAGTAGACAAAGAGGCAGGAGGAGAGGGAGAGAGGGAAGCAGGCTCCCTACTGAGCAAAGAGCCCGATGCGGGACTCGATCCCAGGACCCTGAGATCATGACCTGAGCCAAAGGCAGCGGCTTAACCCACTGAGCCACCCAGGCACCCCTGACTTTCATTTTTTTTAAAAAACTGAGCTAAGCTGATAAGTCTTTTATTATTTTATTTAATACTGACTATAATTCTCTGTAGCCATTCTTGTTAGACAGTTATCTCTTATTAATTAAATGGGTAGCATTTACATTTTAAATTACTATAACAGGTCTTTTGATGATAGTGGTCTAATTCCCTAGAAGAATAAAGAAACTTTTAAAATAAGTGGAAGGTCATTATCATCTTATCTTTTTTAATACTAATGAGAATCATAGAAACTAATAGAATATTAATGAGGATTTTATGTCAATTTAAAAGTCTGGGTGAAAATATTATCACAATATTCAATATTGTGAATATTCAATATTCACAATATTCAAACGCTTTCACCAGTGCATTGAAAGACCACACACTCCCAGAGAATATCCTAGTGTTGTCTTATTCAAAACACATAGTGAAAATAAAATGTAATTGTATATAAAAGTTTTAATTTGTAACTACCCAGGCAGTGATTTCAGGTAATTTGTCCCATTTTAAGTATTTTAACTGATATTTTTATACTGACAAATTCTTTTTCATCATCCTAAATAAATCAATAAACCAAACATAGTTTTGAAGGGAAATGAAAAGTGTTGTATAACTTTTATTATTATTTTGATCTTATTATTGGTAAAACTGGATATTCTAACTATGTGTTAACTTATTTAATTGTGCATGTAACATGACTAATTAGGGAGTAATCAATGCAACTAAATTCAACTAAAATAGTGCTCTGGCATAGAAAGTAAATTCCTATTGTAAATGGATTTATAAGTGTACCTGTTAGGTGTATCAGCCACATTAAGGTGAGAACAATTATCCATTGGATTTTAATATAAGGTTAAAATAATTCATCAATATAAGGACATTCAAATATAGAAACTTCATAAAACAGGGCATTTGAGTAAATATATTGGGTAAAATTCGTATATGTATACACAACAGTTATTTTAAACTAGAAAGTAATATATATATATACATATAATCTGAAATATATCATGATATTGAAATAGTTTAATTACTTTTAATATTAGTATTAAAATATTAGTATTAATATTACTTTTAATATTAGTCCTGTGTTTGTGTCACTCAGGAGTAGCAAACCCATTCATATATATGTTATACACTGTCACTTAACCAACAAACACTGTAGTTATAAGTCTCATGAAATGTATTAGATTTTGAAATCCTGAAAGATACTTATGGTTTTAGGATGAGAAGGATACATAATCTATTTCTATAACTAATTAAATATTAACTGTAGTCATTCATAAATACAAATAATATTAACAATAAAGTATTTAATGTTTAATTCACTGAACAGCTACATAGTATGAAACCATTTGGTCTATTTTGTACAGATGAATTACTTGAATCAGCTTTAATATATATTCTTGCTAATTTTACACTTATAACTTGATCTGTATATCATAGTATTTATTTCTGTTACTTGTCAATTTACTTTTGGGGAAAATAATTTTCTCGGTGAAATCTTAAATCACTAATTTAAAAATTAAGAACATTTTATCCAAACTGAAAGATTAAGAAATCAGGATTTAATTCAAAACTTTATTGAAATTGATGAGTTTGACATTTAGGAAAAATCATATTTGAGTATCAATTCATACTGTAATTTTAAACTTAAAAATTTGTGACTGAATTAATTTTTCTTTGATTCACTTCTCCTTCTCTTTGTATATCTTCCCTTACCATCTGACAGAAACTTAGACAAGGGCACAGATCACTTCCCATTAAATTTAGTTGTCTGCGTGAGCTCGTAACCTCCTCACTCTTTCTTCCTCTCCTCCTTCTTGTATCTCTTTCCCCATCCCTATTACAGGTTTTGTGACACTGGAATATTCTAGTTCCTCTGGATGCAGAACATTCTGCCAAAAAATCAATTTGCTTTGGGGAGATTCGTTTGAATCAAAATGATTTTTGGAAAATTGACCTAAAGTTATTTCTATCTGCTAACAAAACAAGTTGCTTAATTTTTTTATTGGTGTTACAAGGTTAGCTTGTTCAAGTACAACAGCCATCATTTCTCCTTGAAATATTTTTTTAGTCACATGTTCTTCATTGACTGGTATTGTAAAATTCCATCTATTCTCCCAGACCAGACATTGGGAGATATATTTGATTATTTCGTTCCATTTGTCCTCTAGAATAGATCATCAAAACTTCTCATTTTTCCTATAAAATATGTGACGGATAAGTTTTGTTTCAGTTCTGTTAAAGGTCAGTATCAAATCTTCCTTAGCTCTTCTTACTAATCTAAATAAGCTCAACTTGAATTTGGACTCACTTTTCTCAAACCATCCTACTTAACAATAAAGGCTTCTCATATGAAATCACTATTTTGTGTTCCTGTCACAGTATCTTATTGCTGGTATTTAAAATCTGAAGTTCTGTATATTTCAAGACATTTCTTAATTTCTCACCACCATAATAATAATAATTTTCATTGTATCATTGCCTTATTTTTTCCCTAGGTTAACTTTCTCACTGTTCTCTCATTTAAAACTAATTTCCCTGTGCAAATGATTTCTGTTTTCAGAAGTACCTGTTTTGATATCCTAATCCATTTTCCCTTTCTGCTCATAACTTAAATATTTCCCAAGCTTAGAAAATTTGAAGGTCAAACAGTTTGCCTTTTTAAATAAAAACCTATAATGATGGAATGAGTAACAATTCTATTCCTGTATGCCACTACTGCCTAACCAACATAATTTAAAGGCGCTGATAAGAAGAAGCCCTTATTAAGCTAGCAGGTGTCTTTCAGTCTTCCATCTTAAAAGAATTAACACTGAGCACATAGCAACTATATGAATATTAATACATCATTTTAAAATTTAAAATTTTAGGCAATAAAGTATAAATATATTTTGGTTATTTGATAATTCATTCCCCAGTTTATTACTTACACAGAAAATAATTTTTACCCCAGAGAACAAAAATGAATCTAATAATGAAAGGGATTTAGATTTTTTTTTTTAGACTTTATTTATTTATTTGACAGACAGAGATCACAAGCAGACAGAGGGGCAGGCAGAGAGAGGGGGGTGGAAGCAGGCTCCCCACCAAGCAGAGAGCCCAAGGCAGGGCTCGATGCAGGGCTGGATCCCAGGACCCTGGGCTCATGACCTGAGCTGAAGGCAGAGGCTTTAACCCACTGAGCCACCCAGGCGCCCCTAGATTTTTTTCATTTTACTTTGAGACAGTTTATGTAACTTTATAATTACATTATTTCATACTTCATAACAGGAAGTGATTAGCATTTACCATACTAAAAAATTGTGTAAATTCTTTCTACAACATTCCTGCTTGGTGATAGTATAGTTCTAAGGTTTATTCTCCTTTTTAAAATACTTATCTTTATAAATACGTTGGGAATTCTTTTATGGAAACATTTTACCAATTACTGATGATGTAATTGTTGTCTGTCCTGTACAAGTCTTCTTGATTATGTCTAGATTTCCTTAAGCCATTCATTTTTTCAAACATGCTTATGAACACTTAACTCTGTGTCATTCATTCTTCTACGTAAGGACATAGACATAAAAAAATAAAATTAGGATGCTCCTTTCCCTCAAGAAAAAAATACAGAAATTCTCCATGCTTTATTTTCCAGAGTTCTAAATTAAAGATCATGGTAACAACCCTACGTTTGTTTTAAGAACTAATTGATTTAATGCAGTGAAGAGTATAGCATTGTGTCTTGTGCATAAGATACACTCAATAAATGTTAGCCTATTTCAGTGCAGCGTGTTATGGTATCAATATTTTTGATGTCCACACCATAGAAGAGACTCACGTTGAACATATACTTTATTAAACATTCTAAATGTCTTTGTATTTGCTCTGGGGCCATTTTGAAATATATGCAGTTGATTTCTTTGTACCTAGGTTTGAAATCTCACATTATTTTTCATCCTTTCAGATATGGTCAGTTTTTCTACTTAGATTAGATTTTGATTTAATGAACCTGGAACGCCTCTCAGTTTTACAGTGTAAATATTTTATCAGCCTTCTACCTATGTCGACACATTAATCACAAATGCAATAATAAACATCACAAACTGATTAATTCTCAAAAACCTTTCTAAATGCTGCTAGAAATTTATCTTGAGTTTCACACTAATTTTCCCATAAGAAAATTTGATCATGGGTGAGTAATTCGGGATATTTTAAGCATCCTTAAATATAATTTTCTTTGGAACAAAGAACAAACAACTATTATTTAAACAACTATTTGATCATGTCCAATACATTATTACAATTATGGTTACTATATATTTTTTAAACCCCACGATATAATTAAGTGTTATGCCAGGACTTGGGGCCAAATGCAAGTTACATCACAGGCATTAATGCATTTCTCCAAAATTCTTGCACACTGTATTGTACAGACCCATGTCATGTTTCGCGTTCGTTTTGTAGAACCGGTTTCAGGAAATAAGCTTGTCAAAATACTGATTACAAAGATCATTTAAAATTCTCTTTTTTTTTTTTTTTTTACTTTAACATATTTTATTTAACCTACTATATCCAGATTATTATCATTTCAACATGCAATCAATATAAAACAATATTAGTGTGATATTTTGCATTTTTTTTTTTTTTTTTTTTTTGCACATCTTCAAAATCCAGTGTGTATTTTATAGCGCATCAGACTTTGGATCTTTTCTCCCCCATTTTATTTTATTTTATTTTATTTTATTTCTTTTTCAGTGTTCCAAAATTCATTGTTTATGCACCACACCCAGTGCTCCATGCAATGCTTGCCCTCCATAATCCCCACTAGCAGGCTCACTCATCCCTCCACCTTCCTCCTCTCCAAAACCCTCAGTTTGTTTCTGAGTCCACAGCCTCTCATGGTTTGTCTCCCCCTCTGATTTCCCCCAACTCTCTTCTCTCCGTCTTCCAGTGTCCTCTGTGTTATTCGTTATGCTCCACAAGTAAGTGAAACCATATGATAATTGACTCTGTCTGTTCACTTATTTCACTCAGCATAATCTCTTTAGAATGTTAGATACTCCAGTACCTTAACTTTTGCATATAGTTCATGAAGTTAAACAGAAATTTAAAATTCTTAAATATCCTTTCTTTCTTCTTTTTTCTTTCTTTTTTTTTTTGTTTTCAAAACTTCATGAACTATATGCAAAAGTTAAGGTACTGGAGTATCTAATTTTTTTTTTTCCCTCAGTTTTTAAACTTCCTCTTAGGGCTGATGCAAATCTTGAGAAAGAAGTCCATTCTGTGATATATAATGTCAACTTTGAAAATATTTTGTGTGAAATACTAAATAGATTATTGGAAATGAATAAAGTAAAAAAAAATTGTTCACTGGTCAAAAAAATGAGAATTAGAGTAAAACCAGATTTATAGATTCTATATCTATATCTATATATCTATATCTATATTCTATATATATATCTATATCTATACCGAATAGATTTATTCAGTATAAGACTTATCAATGCCTTAGCATGTAAAATATAGTGAAGTAGTCCAGAGTAGGTATGGAAGCTTCTGTTTCCTTACTCACTGAGCATTACTCATTAAGCAATGTCTCATTTTCTTTCCGTCAGAGATTATCTTTCAAGCTTGATTTTCTCCCAAATTCATTTGGAAAGTTCTGGCTTAGGAGATCTTTAGTTTAGAACTGCTCCCAGGACCACTGAAGCAGGCTAAGAATTTAGGCTGTGAGTGTAGGAGCACTCAAAATCAAATGGCTTTCCTCAAGCAGTGGCTGTGTACTTGGAACGACTTGTTTATTACAAAATTGGAAGGTGAAGAGGATGATCAAGTTTATGCTTATTTGTAAATATTAATTAGCATCAATGTATATTCTGTATATTATAAAGCATTGCAAAAATAAAACTGTAAATTATAATATTGCAGGGGAATAGGACCATTTTAGTTCTTCATTAAGGTATTCTCCTCTGATAAAATTCTGTCATTATTTGAAAGTCCCAAAAATGCCCAAGTGCTCATTAGCAATATATAGAAAAACAGTTTTTGAAAACATTAATTTTGTTAGCTTTAATGCCCAGTTGCATTATTGTAATATTTAAATATCTGGAAAAAAAATGCAGAACTGTTCGATGAGTACTTTAGTGTAATTTTCAGCTTCTCAGACTTCTGGATGACCTTTTCTCATCAATGTTACAACAAAATAGGGAATTAAAATAGATACATTCACTCCTCTAAATTTTTTTATCAATTTCCCCAAGTCGTCCTTGTTCATTTTGCATTGTTTATACCAGCTGCATAAGCCTACTTACTTATTATTCTCACATACGTAGTATTTTATTTCTTATGGGAATGAAAGCAATACATAAAAGTATGCTATAATTTCACATACAACTATACATTTTCATGGTGTGCATTTTGCATTAATTTCACACACTATGTATGTCATGGATAAAGCAAAAATCTTACAGTTAATGCATAGGTAGGAAAAAAAGTACAAATCCATGTGGCTTATGGCTTATCAAATTTTTATAACTCATATAGGAAAGGTAGAAAAATAGTTAATAGGAAAGTCATTTTAAATATTTTATCAAATGGGATGGAGAGTCCCAAGCTTCTTGAACTAAAACATGGAGAAAATGCATTCTGTGCAATTGTGTACTTTTCAGGTGATAAACTATATCTTTCTGGCATTGAAGCGTAAAGTTACAGAGAGAATTCTTGTATGGTGGTATTTACCTCTATTACACACAGTAAGAAACAGCACACCTGGAGACTAGATGACCCATTTGTTCTTTTTTTTTCCCCCCTCAAAATATCTATGTGGCATTTCATCAACATTACTGTTCATATGGGTAGCATATGCTAGCTTAAAGTAAATGCCAGCATAGCAAGATAAATTCTAAAGGCGTAATAGCATCTTGAACATTCTGGGTAAGGGCTTATATTTTCATGTGTAAAGAATGGCCATTAAAAAAAAAGAGCAAACTTTTTTTTTGTATGATGAGATTTGAAACATCTGTAAAAAATTAAAACATCTGTAAATACGTGGTACATAAAAAAGTCAACTTATCAAAAAAATATAAAAGAGTAAATCAGTGAAAAAAATAAGCCAAAGTGGTGACTGCATTTTATTAGAAACCATCTATTTTGGTCACCCAGTGGGCCTGGTAGTTTCAACACACATGAATTTTAATGTGAACTGAGAAATGCTTATTATGAATTATCTCTTCCCCTGATGTGAAGTGAATGAAAAGACTGACTTGTTATATCATCCCCACTGGGTTTTGGCTTCTCACAAATCCAAAAAGTAACCCAGGATTCAGCAAGGGAGCAGGAGTATCAAGCATTAGGTGATCCCTCAGTTCAAAGACTGATAATGGAGAATAAACTCATTACTCATTGCCCATCTGAGCTTGAATGTGTGTAACTTAGACTCTTAGAAAGGTCTCATTTCCAAAATATGGCATTCCATTTGCTAAAAGGCTTTTTCTTCCAAACCCCATTCTACAGCTCACTCTGTGCATTTTATTGTAATTTTATTTCATTTTGCAATGTATTTTCAGAATATAACTACTGACATGAGACTTTGCATTTGAACTTCCCTTGACTAATTAAACGAACTTTTACTAAAAATCTCTTCTCTAGTGTTCTGAAAGGGAAAAGTAGAAGAGACTGAAATATTTCATCTTAAAAGAAATAACTTCTGGTCTATGAACTACATTGTATGAGTGTAATGTATTTCTTTTGATTTTCAAGTAGGCTAAACATTATTATACACTATCATTCAATTTTTTTCTTTTTTTATAAAAGTGTCTTAAGCAATAGAATTTGCCCAGCAACTTCAGTCCTTTTATGATCTAAAAATAAGGGTATTTACGTGGAAAACTGAAAAGGTAAAACTAAATTTAAAAAAAATTAGAAAATAAGTACTATTCCAGTTAGATAGCCTACAGGTAATAGTAACTTTTCTTTCAAAGCTTGAAGGATAATTTTATAGTTAATATGCTTGTCAAAATTTCTACTAATTCCTGTTTTAAATTATTTTGTCCTCCCATAGGAATTGAGTTTTACATCCTCAGTCTCCTTTTTCTTTCTATCATTTCTGTTCCTAGTATTAGTTTTCTGTTGTTGCTTAACAAAATACCACAAGTTAGCAGTCTGGAAAAATAGCATTATATTATCTCACCATTCTGCAGGTCACAGTCCTGGGGCCGGGGGGGGGGGCGGTATGGGGGCACACTGCCTTACCTCCTTAGTGTCACAAAGCTGAAATCAAGGTATTAGCTGACTGAGTTCTTATCCTAAGGCTCTGGGGTTCTGCAGAGGAGCTCATTCAAGTTGTGGCAGAATCTGTTTCCAGGGACTGTTGTCCCTGTTTTCCTGCTGGATGAGAGCCAGAGAACACACTCAGCTCTGAGAGGTTGCTCTCAGGTCCCTTATACCTGAAGATGCTCCCTCCCTCTTCAGATCCAACAACAAAATACCTCTCTCTTGCCAGATTATTGCTACTTCAAAACTCTGTGTTTTTATTACAACTTTAAGGACCAGCCAAAAACAAAATAGAACACAAACAAAAAACAAACCAATAAAAAAACCTCTCTGCTTTTAAAGGGCTTCAGTGATTTGTTTAGTCCCACCTGGATAATTGTAATATCAGAAGATCAAGTGTTTAGTAACCTTAATTACACTTGTAAAATCTCTTTAAAGTGTAAAATAACATAATCACAGGAATAACACCAGGGAGCTGTGTTGGTCATCTCAGAAAATTAGTTATTTTCCAAGTCAAAACTTTAAGACACTTGGACTTTTTTGTCTTGGATATGTTCCTTTCTCTTCTAATGCAAATATGTGTGATATACACATATTTAATTTACTTCAAGAAAGAAGTACCGGTAGGGGAATTATATTTATAGGGACTCACATTCTGAAAAAATAAGCAGTGATGTGTATGTATCTCAAAATATACTAATTCTTAATAAACACTTATATATTATGACTTCAAGATTTTAAAATGGATATTGTTTGCATTATTATAACATTTAGAATAATTAAGAAACTATTTTTACAGTGTAGTTAACAAGTGGTCAAATAACAGAATCATAAAATATCATGCATTTTTCTTCCCTAAAAAGTCAGTCACTTATTTAATGTCTGTTACAAACCGGCACACAGTTTTTGGTAGTGAAATACATCTTATACAACTGAACTACATTAAATTGAGGTCCACAAAAACAAAATTCTGATTATTTGGGGAACATTTATGGATAGCTTAAAGGCTAAAGCAAATTTACAGACTTTTCAAATAGTTAGAGGTCAGAAACTGTGCTGAGTCTTTGTTTTTTTGTGGGTTTTTGTTTTTTGTTTTTTGGGCTTTTTTGTATAAAAGATTAGTATACTGATTATATATTATTTCAACTTATTTATTAAGGATATTCTTCAACAATACTTAATGCACCAGTATTTAATTAATGTATGCCCTTCAGTCAAAAATACATATTCTAGGGGCGCCTGGGTGGCTCAGTGGGTTAAAGCCTCTGCCTTCAGCTCAGGTCATGATCTCAGGATCCTGGGATCGAGCCCCATGTCTGGCCCTCTGCTCAGCAGGGAGTCTGTTTTCCTTCCTCTCTCTCTGCCTGCCTCTCTGCCTACTTGTGTTCTCTGTCTGTCAAATGAATAGATAAAATCTTAAAAAAATACATATTCTAATCTACATTTTATGTCATCAGAGAAATGCAAATTAAGGCAATGAAATATGATTGCACACTACTATAATGGACAAATCTAGAACACTGTTATCAAGAGTGTGGTGAGAATGTGGAGCAACAGGAACTTTCTTTCGTTGATGGTGACAATGAAAACTGGTACAGCCATTGTGGAAGACTGACAGTTTCTTTTTTTTTTTTTTCTTTTTTAAGATTTTATTTATTTGAGAGAGAGAGAGAGAGACAGAGACAGAGACAGAGATAGTGAGAAAGAGCACAAGCAGGGAGGAGAAGGAGAAGCAAGCTCCCCGCTGGGCAGCGAGCCCTGCATGCGACTCAGTTTCTGGACCCTGGGATCATGACCCTAGCCAAGGCAGCCACTTAACCAAATGAGCCACCCAGGCACCCCTGTTTGACAGTCGCTAACAAAATTAAACATTTTTCACCATTTGATTCAGCACTTGTGCTTCTTGTTATTTACCCAGAGGAGCTGAAAATTTATAACCACACAAACATGTGTACACGGATATTTATAGTGGTTTTATTAATAACTGACAAAATTTGAAAGCAACCAAGATGTTGTTCAGTAGTAAGTGGGTAAATAAACTGTGATCCATCCATACAATGGAATATTATTCAGTGCTAACAGAAAATAAACCATCAATCCATAAGAAGACCTCGAAGAAGTTAAAATACACAATGCTAAGTGAAAGAAACCAATCTGAGAAGCCAACATACTTTATGATTCCAATTATATGATGTTCTGGAAAAGGCAAACTATGCATACAATAAAAAGGGGGGGTGGCACCTGGGTGGCTCAGTTGGTTAAGCATCTGCTTGTGCTCAGGTCATGATCCCAGGGTCCTGAGATCGAGTCCCACATCAGGCTCCTGGTTCAGCAAGGACCCAACTTCTCCCTCTCCCTCTCCCCCTGCTCAAGCTCTTTCTCTGTCTGTCTCAAATGAATAAATAAAATTAAAAAAAAAAAAGGCAAACAAAAACAGTAGCTTCCATAGGCTTGGGGTAGGGAAATAAATTTAAAAAAGGCAAACAAAAACAGTGGCTTCCATAGATAGGGTAGCACAATGAAGCACAAAAGATTTTTAGGACAATGAAACTATTCTGTTTGATACTAATATGGTGGACACATATCATACATTTGTCCAAACCCATAGAATGTACAGCACCAAGATTGAATGCTAATGTGAACTATGGACTTTGAGTGATAATGGTGTGCCACTGTAGGTTCATCAGTTGTTGAGTTAGTCTTGTATTCCCAATTAAAACTCTGTTTAGTCATGATATATTATTCTTTTTACATATTGTTGTCTATGCTTTGGTAATATTTTAGAGTACATTTGTGCTTATACTTATATGAATAAATGGGTCTCTCATTTTTTTGTACTATTTGTATTTGATTTGACATCACTTTAATTATACTTAATAAAATGAATTAGAAAGCATTTCTCATTTTATTATCTGGAGAAGTTAGTGTAGACCTACTATATTGTATTTCCTAAAATTTTGACAGAATTTATTCTTTGTTGAAAGACCACTTACATAAGCTGTTGATTTGATAGGATTAGGACTTTCAAGTTTTTAGCATAGTGAAACTTCTGTTTGAGACTAATATGATGGATACAAGTTCTCAAGTTTTGTTTGGGATGAGCTTTGGTAGTGATAGTGAGTTCCATTCAAGAAATGTTTCATTTTTTTTTAAAGATTTTATTTATTTGAGACAGAGAGACAGCGAGAGAGGGAACACGAGCAGGGGGAGTGGGAAAGGAAGAAGCAGGCTTCCCACAGAACAGGGAGCCCAATGTAGGGCTTGAACCCAGGACCCTGGGATCATGACCTGAGCCGAAGGCAGATGCTTAATGACTGAGCCCCCCAGGAGACCAAAGAAATGTTTCTATTTTATCTAAATTTTGAAATTCTTGTGATAAAGTTGCTCACATATTCCATTATTATTCTTTTTTATTTTTGTAGGATCTTGAGTGATATCCATATTTTATTTATTATGTTGTTTGCTTTCCTTTTCATGGCCAATTTTGCTAGAAGTTTATTGATTTTTATCAGTCTTTCAAAAGTATCAGCTTTTTGTCTCCATGATTTTGTTTACTTTTAATTTCCTTGATTTTGCTCTGCATTATTTCTTTCCTTCTGCTTATCTTAGGCTTGGTTTGTTCTTAAACTTCTTATCTCAAGGTGGACTCTTAATTATTGATTTGAGTTGCTCTTTTCTTTCTAAGGTAATCACTTATTGCTATAACTTTCTCTCTTATGTACTGCTATTGTTGCATTGCCCAAATTTTGAAACATTATGTTTTAATTTTAACTCAATTTAAACTATTTTTAATTTCTCTAGTTCTTCAACCCCTGAGTCACCTAGAAATATATTGTTTAATTTCCAAATACTTTTGAATATTTCAGTATCTGTTATTGATTTCTAATTGAATGTTGCTAGTTTGAGATCACACTCCATATGTAGGATATCAATTGTTGTAAATGTACTTAGATTTGTTTTATAGCCTTGTTATATAGTCTGTCTTGTTGACTATTTCTTGTGCACTTCATAAGAATGTATGTTTTCTGTAACTGAGTGGAATGTTTCATAAATATAAAATAGCCCAAGCTGGTTAATAGAATTGTTTGAATCTTCTAAATCCTCACTGACATTTTGCTCCAGTCTTCAGTTTCAAGTAACTTCAGTTTCAAGTAACTATGAAGTTACCCATGTAAACTCAGGTCTCCAAAGTGATCAAAAAAAGTCATTATATTTTTGATTAGCCACTCTTTGTTATCATTGTTATTGTTGTTTTGGTGATGGCAATGTTGTTCTTAACTTCCTTCCTTCCTTCCTTCCTTCCTTCCTTCCTTTTCTTTCCTTTCTTCTCTTTCATTTGTTCATCCATTCATTCATTCAGTCCTAACTCTCTTATTCTAAATGAAAACCAGAAAACTCAATTACATTTTCAGAGAAAAAATGGAAAACACTTTGGAGTTCTACCTTCTGTTTTTTGGTAGGTTTGCATATGTTGCATTTTGGGAATTCTTACTAACCCATTGTCAGTATCTCACTGCGAAAAATGAGAAATATTCATAATGAAGTAAAAAGTACATATTTTAAAACTACTTATAAGAACTGAAGTATTAATAAATATTCTATTAGAATTCTTATGGAAAAATGTGACATGAAATCACTTAGAAATTTGCAAACTAGTGTTTTTCTCTATCCATTTTGGTTTCAAGTATACAATCTAATGATTTCATATTTGTGTATATTGCAAGATCATCATCACAATAAATCTAGTAATATGTTGTATGACTTCACAGGGATTAAACAATCTTTTCAATATAATAATAATAAATAGTGGGAAGTTATAAATATCAAAATTAAGAAATGAAATTCTCCCATATTAAAATAAAAAAGGTAGGGGCGCCTGGGTGGCTCAGTGCTTTAAGCCTCTGCCTTCGGCTCAGGTCATGATCTCAGGATCCTGGGATCGAGTTCCGCATCAAGCTCTCTGCGTGGCAGGGAGCCTGCTTCCTCCTCTCTCTCTCTCTGCCTGCCTCTCTGCCTACTTGTGATCTCTCTCTGTCAAATAAATAAATAAAATCTTAAAAAAAAAAGTAACATCTTAGTTTGCCATTTTGTCCTATGATTCTCAAATATTTCTAACATGACATTGACATCATCAATGGCTTAAGAAGTAACAAATTTGATAAGAAGCTAGTGTATGTATGGTACTGGATTGTCATACTTTCAACAATGTTTAAAACATTTGGAATTGATACACTAGATACAGTCCATCTTCTACTGATCAAACTATAAAGTGTTTATTTTTCTCACTCACTATTTAATATGAGATCCATATGGAGTAATTTAACTGTTTTGACAGTTATTTGTTTCAAGGAATTTCTGATACAAAGCTATGTTATGAAAATCCAGAAAGTGTTTATTGTATGGAAATTTAACAAGGCACTGAGAGAGGCTCTCCTGTCTGCCCCTCCTCCCAAATCCTTCTGATGATGTGATCACTCTTGTTATTTTACTATAGAATTTCGAAGAACATTGGATTTGACTTGAAAATACTTACCTGATTTTCTAAAGGACAGATTGTGAAAATATCCTTAAAATATTTTAGAAGTTTATAATTATCAAATACATATACCAGGCAAAAGAAATTTACTTATACTTGGTACTGTTTATTATTAGCAATTTTATCAGCAATCAGCAATTAACTTTATTAAAAGCAGTCGGCACTGTTTATCATCAGTACTAATAACGACCACCAGAGGTACCTACTGTATTCCAAACAGCTCCACAAACATTTTGTGTACTTTATATAAGTAAATATAACTGAAGGCTAGGAAAGTAAACACAATTGACCCTTGAACAATACAGGTATGCATGGGTTCATGTATATGAGCAAATTTTTTTCAATTAATATAGTATATTACATATATTACATGTATTTTTTCTTATGATTTTAATAGCATTTTGTTATATCTAGCTCACTTCATTGAAATAATATAATATATAATACATATAACATATAAAATACATGTTGATCAATTATTTATGTTACCAGTAGGTCTTCCCATCAATAGAAGCTAGTAGTAGTTAAGTTTTAGGGACTCAAAAGTAATACATCGGTTTCAACTACACAGGGAGTTGGTGCCCCTATTCCCTGAGTTGTTCAATGGTCAACTGTGCTGCCCTTCCCCTGATAAAACTGAGTATTATTAAGAAAATTGCTGAGACACAGTTTTTAACCTGTTTTGCTTAAAGACCAGTGTTGCAGTTAAGTCACCTGTTTGACCAACCATGAAGTGTAATACGAAACATTCCTGTGTATTTTTTTTATTTAAATTCAATTAGCCAACATATAGTATATTGTTAGTTTCATGTGTAGTGTTCAATGATTCATCAATTGCATATAACACCCAATGCTCATCCCATCATGTGCCCTCCTTAATGCCTGTCACCCATTTACCCCAGGGCATGCACACGCTGTCATTGCTTGATGGGAAGAATAGTCTTTTAAGTTCCTATGCCACATACAAAAATCATCACATTTACATAAACAAAACAAATGTGGATGCTAAGTTGCAGTACAAGACAAGGGAATAAACAGCAAAGAAATGACTTTAATGCAGTACAATAAGCATACATTAGAATTATTTGCAACTGTAGCTCCAATTTTGTATGAAGGCAGTATTCTAGTAGTCAGATGGACTAACCTAGATACAAAGCATCCTCAATTCTGGTATTTATCCCTGGATAGGGCTTTAACACTAATGATGACAGTTGTACATTATAAGAGGCCCTCCTGCTCCAAAACTCAGCAGGCTGGTGTGCTGTCTCTCTGGGCAATCTGCAAACTCTTCTGTTAAGAATTAGAAAGGACAAACTCCTGCAGAGGTAATTGCTATTCCTCACCTCACCCAATGAACACCAGCTTCCCAGAGTGAGAATAATGATTTTCAGGTTGTTTCAAAGCCCAATTCTCTTGAACATGGAGAGGATGTTTTATTGAGATGAATGATACTTTGTTTCTCGGGTAGGGGGGTGGCAGGGAAAATTCATTTAACACTGACTCAGCAAAACTGTCTTTTAGATCCATTGTGTGCAACTTTATAATATTTAAAAGAAATGGACAACTTTAAATTTCTTCAGAGACCATGGATTACAAATATCTAAAAATATGTGTTAAAACTAATTGATAAATAGTTCTATTATAGATTCCCAACTGTATTTAAAATAATGTCTTAAAAACAATATTATTTTGAAAGAGTATAAGAGTACATTTTAAGGCTTTTATATGATAACATTAACGAGACCTTGGAGAGTTCATGTTATTGGAACACTGGCATCTTCTTTCTTTCTTCTATACGTAATACAGATTAATTTATTTTTTAAAAGTATGATTTTAAATGATTATTTCTGATAATAGGTTATCAGTCTTTTCTTGTTCAATACATTCTTTTCCAAGTAAAAAGCTTATAGATGTACATACAGATTTTGATCTAGTTAGGTAGCAAACTGTATATTAATGGCACAAGAAAGTACAGGTTTAATTAAATTCTCACCTAGCTTTTATACATCTCACAAAAAATGGTTATTGCTGTTATAACCTTTTAATACCTTACATATTCTGCAAGCCCCAAGACCAATGATACTTTCACCAATCCACAAGATATTTAGTTGTCCTGCCTAGTTATCTTCATACCATGCTGTTGGTATTTCTATTATCACAACCATTTTAGCCCTACTTGCCATTGGCAATTGTATGACTAAGTTGTTATTCTCTGCTGACACACTCAACAACACACACACACTTGCGCGTGCACACGCACACGCACACGCACACACACACACACACACACACACACACAGAGGTTATAGAGGGATCTATCTTTTGTCCCTACTTACTGGGATATCATTGACATATAACATAGCATAAATTTTAGGGTGCACAATGTAGTGATTTGATGCACATATATATTGAGAAATAATCACCATGGTAGGGTTATTGAATACCTCTGTCATCTCACATAACTATCAATTCTCTTTTGTGGTGAGAACATGCAAAATCTGCTCTCCTGGCAACACTTAAGTATGTAATACCATATTGTTAACTGTAGTCATCATGCTGTACATGAGATCCCCAGGCTTATTAATCGTATAACTGAAGTGCGTACCCTTTGATCGACATCTCCCCCTTTCTCTCCTTCCCATCTTCTGGAAACCACTGTTCTACTCTCTGTTTCTATGGCTCTTTTCGTTGATTAATGATGTTGAGCATCTTTTCAAATACCTGATGACCATTTTTACGTTGTCTTTGGAAAAAATGTCTTTTCAGTTCCTCTAGCCATTTTGAATATAATTGTTGGTTTTTGAGGTTTATTTGGCTATTAAATTACATAAATTTCTTAATATCTTGAATAATAACCCCTTATCAAATATATGACTTACAAATATTTTCTCCCATTCTGTAAGTTAGCTTTTCATTTTGTTGACTATTTCTTTCTCTATGTGGAAGCTTTTTTATTTCTATGTAATCCTACTTACTAATTTTTGATGTTGTTGCTTGTGCTTTTGATATCATATCGAAAAAATATATGTTGCCAAGATCAATAGGAAAGTTATTTTCACTGTATTTTCTTCTAGGAATTTTATGGCTTCAAGTCTTACGCTTAAGTTTTACCCATTTCAAATTAATTGTTGTGAATGGTATAAGCTACGGATGCTATTTTATTATTCTGTATATGATTGTGTTGTTTCCCCAGTACCATTTATTGAAGAGACTATCTTTTCCCCATTAAGCATTCTTGGTTCTCTTGTCGAATATTAGTTGACCTTTCATGCAAGGACTTATTGATTCTGTTCCATTGGTCTGTGTGTCTATTTTTATGCCAGTACAATACTGTTTTGATTATTATCACTTTGTAATATAGTTTTATGAGGAAGTGTTACACTTCCAGCTTTGTTGTTCTTTCTCAGGAATGCTTTGGCTACTAGGGTTTTTGTCAGGTTGATGTGAATTTTAAGATTATTTTTCCTATTTCTATGAAAAATGACACTGGGAATTTGATAATCATTGCATTGCATCTATAGATAGCTTTGGGTAATATGGACATTTTAACAATGTTATTTTTTCCAGTATTGAACACAGAAATAGAATATCTTTCCATTAGTTTGTGTCTTCTTTCATTTCTGTCATCACTATTTAGACTTCTCAGTTTACAGATCTTTCATTTCCTTGGCTAAATTTATTTCTAAGTGCTTTATTATTTTTTTATACTATTGTGAATGGGATTGTTTTCTTTATGTCCTTTTCAGGTATCTTGGTTTTTGTGTATAGAAATGCAACTGATTTCTGTATGTTAGTTTTATAGCCTACAACTTGACTGAATTTGTTGGTTAGTTCTAATAGGTTGTTTTTTGTTTGTTTGTTTGTTTGTTTTTAGTGAAGGCTTTAGGATTTTCCAATAAAAGATCACATCATCTTTATACAAATATAATTTTATATCTTTCTTATTAAATTTGGTGCATTTTATTTATTTTTCTTGCCTTATGGCTCTGGATAAGACTTCCAGTACTATGTTGAATAAAAGTGGCAAAAGTGGGTATCTTCATCTTGTTGCTGATCTTAGAGGAAAAGCATTTACCTTTTAACCATTGAGTATGTGTTACAAGATTATCATATGTGCCTTTTATTGTGTTGAGGTATATTCTTTGCTACCCAGTGTGTTGAGAGTTTTTAACATGAAAGGATGCCATATTTTATAAAATGCTTTTTCCGCATCTACAAAAATGACTATATCATTTTTAACATCCTATTAATGTGATATGTCACATTTATTGATTTGTATATGTTGAAACATCCTTGTATCACAGGAATAAATCCCATTTGATCATAGTGTATAATCCTTTTAATGTGCTATGAGATTATATTTGTTAATACTTTGTTAAAATATTTTGCATCTACATTTATCAGGGAAGTTGACCTGAGTTGGTTTTTGTTTGTTTGTTTTCCTGTAGTATTCTCATCTGGCTTTTGTATCAGAATAATACTGGTCTTGTAACATGAGTTTTTGGAGTATTCTCTCCTTTCTAACTATTTGGAAGAGTTTGAGAATGATTGAAATTAATTCTTCACTAAATATTTGATACAATTCACCAGGGAAACATCTGGAGCTGAACTTTTCTTTGGAGATTTTTGGTTACTGATTCAATCTCCTTACTTGTATTGGTTTATTCAGATTTTCTGTTTCTTCATAATTCAATCTTGGAAACTTGTATGTTCCTAGGAATTTATCCATTTCTTCTAGGTTATCCAATTTGTTGCTGTATAATTCTTCATTGTAGTCTCTGATAATCTTTTTTATTTCTGTGGTATCAATTTTAATGTCTCCACTTTTTTTTTTTTAATTTTTTGAGGCTTCTCTCTTTTTTTCCATATTCTCACTTGGCTGAAGTTTTATCAATTTTGTGTATCTTTTATGTAAACAACTCTGAGTTTAATTAATCTTTTCTATAATTTTCCTCATCTCTGTTTCATTGTTTCCTGTTCTGATCTTTGTTATTTCTGTATAGCTAATTTTGGGGTTAGTTTGTTCTTCTGGTTCTAGTCCTTTGAGGTGTACAGTTGGTTGTTTATTTGTGATGTTGTTTCTTCTCCTTCTCCTCTTCCTTCTCCTCTTCCTCCTTTTTAAAATAGGCTCAACTCTGGTTATGGAGCCCACACAGGGCTCAAACTCATGACTCTGAGATCAAGACCTGAACTGAGATCAAGAGTCAAACCCTTAAATGAACAGAGCCGCCTGGGCGCCCCTGTATTTTCTTAACATAGTTGTTTATCACTACAAACTTCCCTTTTAGAACTACTTTTAATGAATCCACTAGATTTTGGTATGGTCATTTTTGTTTGTTTCAAGATTTTTTTCATTAATTTTAATTTCTCTTTTAATAGGTTTTTTTAAAGATTTTATTTATTTATTTGACAGAGAGATCACAAGCAGGCAGAGAGGCAGGCAGAGAGAGAGGAGGAAGCAGGCTCCCTGCTGAGCAGAGAGCCCGATGCGGGGTTCGATCCCAGGACTCTGAGATCATGACCTGAGCCGAAGGCAGTGGCTTAACCCACTGAGCCACCCAGGCGCCCCTTAATTTCTCTTTTTATTTCTTCTTTGGCCCATTGGTTTTTCGGGAGTATGTTACTTAGTTTCCACATATTTGTAAATTTTCCTGTTTCCCTCTTGTTATTGATTGCTAATTTTCTACCATTTTGGTAGGGAAAGATACTTGGTATGATTGCCAAGACTTATTTTATGACCTATCATATGACTTATCCTGGAGAATGCTCTATGTGTGCTTGAGAATAATGTGTATTCTGCTGCTCTTGGATAGAATGTTTTTGTATGTCTGTTAGGTCCATTTGGTCTACAGTATAGTTCAAGTCTAATATTCCCTTATTTATTTCCTGTCTGGATGATTTATCCATTGTTGAAAGTGGGGTATTGAAGTCTGTTTACTATGATCATATCGTATGTTTCTCCTTTACATCTGTTACTATTTTCTAGTATATTCTAGTATGTTTTCTAGTATATTCAGATGTTGGGTGCATACTTATGATTATTACACCTTGATTAAGTGGCCACTTTATAATTATATGAACTTCTTTGTTTCTTGTTACCATTTTTAGCTTGAAGTCTGCTGTTTCTGACACAAGTATAGCTACCCCTGCTCTCCCTTGGTTTCCATCTGCATGAAATCTCTATTTCCATCTTTTCTTTTTTTTTTTTTTAAGATTTTATTTATTTATTTGACAGACAGATCACAAGTAAGCAGAGAGGCAGGCAGAGAGAGAGGAAGGGAAGCAGGCTCCCTGCTGAGCAGAGAGCCCGATGCGGGACTCGATCCCAAGACCCTGAGATCATGACCTGAGCTGAAGGCAGCGGCTTAACCCACTGAGCCACCCAGGCGCCCCTATTTCCATCTTTTCACCTTGAGCCTATGTATGTCCTCAAAGCTGGAGAGTGAGTCTCGTGTAGGCAGCATATAGCTTGATCTTTCTCTCTCTCTCTTTTTTTTCTTTTTCTTTTCTTTCTCTCTCTTTTCTCCCATTTAGCCACTCTATACCTTTGAATTAGAGAATTTAATTCATTTACATTAAAATGTATTATTAAATGTAAGAACTGATTAATGCTATCTTATTGTTTTGGGGATGTTTTGTAATTAACCTTTTCCCTTTCTCCCTCTCTGTCTTCCTTTGTGAATTGATGATTTTTTGGTGTTTTGCTTTGATTCCTTTTTTTTGTCTATCTCATGTGTATGATTGGAGATTTTTGCTTTGTGGTTATTGTAAAGCTTACATAAAATATCTATTGATATAATGCTGATACAAATTAACTTTGATTATATGCAAAGTCAATACCCTTTTCCCCTTTTTATGTTTTGATGTCACAGTTTACCTGTTTTTGTATTGTGCATTCATCTGTAGTTATAATTATTTTTTTAAGATTTTATTTGTTTATAGCAGAGAGAGAGAAAGAGCACAAGCAGGGGGAACAGCAGGCAGAGGGAGAAGTAGGTTCCTCTCCAAGCAGAGAGCCCGATGCTGGGCTCAATCCCAGGACCTTGGGATCATGGCCTGAGCTGAAGGCAGATGTTTAACCAACTCAGTTCTATTTTTAAGATATTTGTCTTCTAATTTTTATATTGAAGTTAAGTCTTTTGCACTCTAGCATATTATAGTATTCAAGTGCTCTGAAGCTGGTAGTATAGCTTACCTTTATCAATATGCTATTTTCATGCCACTAATTAGTGTCCTTTCCTTCCAGTTTGAAGTATGTCTCTCGGCATTTCATGTGAAGCAGGTCTGGTGATGATGAAATTCCTCACTATTTTTTTTTGTTTTTCCTGGTAAAGTTCCTAGCTTCTCTTCATTTTTGAAGTACAGCTTTACCAGATAGAGTATTGTTGGTTGGCAGGACTTTTTTCTTTCATCACTTTGAATATATCACCCCATTCTCTGAACTGTATCAATCTGCTGAGAAATCTGCTGATAGCCTAAAAAATATGATCTCTTTATATTTAACATTTTTCCCTGTCTTTAATTTTTAATAGTTTTATTATAATCTGACTTAGAAGATTTCTCTTTAAGTTACATTTGTTTCATGACCTATCACCTTTATGGACTTGGATATGCAAATCTCTCCATAGATTTGAGAAGTTCTCAGTCATTATTTAAATAGGTTTTCTGTATTTTCTCCCTCTCTTTTTCTACTCCAGTAATTTGATGATTGTTTCTTTTGATGTTACACCATACACCACACAGGGTTTCTTCAATGTCATTCTTTTTTTCTGTTGTTCATCTCTGACTGGATAATTTCAAAATTTCTTACTTCTAATTCACAGATTTTTAAAAATTCTTGATACATTCTGCTGTTGATTTTTTTCTGTTGCAGTTTTCATTTGATGTGTTATAGTCTTCCACTCCACAATGTGTTCATTTTCATGATTTCTGTGTCTGCTAAATTTCTTATTTTGTTCATGTATTGTTTTCCCTGACTTCGCTATATTGCTTTTCTACAGTTTCTTGTAGCCAATTTAACTTGTTTAAAACAACTGTTTTGAGTTCTTTATATTTAAATTGCAGATCTCCTTGTCTTTGGGTGTTGTTATCCTTTGGTAGTGTAATATTTCCTTGATTTTCCAAATTTCTTGAAGTCTTGAGATGCTGTCTTTGCATCTGCGATATAATTACCTCCTCCGGTCT
This sequence comes from Enhydra lutris kenyoni, assembly GCF_002288905.1. Classification (NCBI taxonomy): domain Eukaryota; kingdom Metazoa; phylum Chordata; class Mammalia; order Carnivora; family Mustelidae; genus Enhydra; species Enhydra lutris. The sequence goes on along the minus strand of NW_019154116.1, from coordinate 15,967,077 downwards.
TTACCGACTGACCTTAGGAGAGAATTATCCTCTGTTAGCCATTCTAGAGATTCTGAGAATTTCTTGGCCCTTCTGTGGATATGCATGCTTCACACATCTTGGTCCCTTTTATGGTAGATTTCTTGACTTTGTATGCCTTCTCTTGATCCTGCAACATATCAGGCCAAGTGCTGACAGCCAACCTTTGCTTTCCCAAGGGTAAGCTAAAGCTCAAGTTTGTGGTTTCTTTGTGGTCCAGAGATTTAGGCCTGGTTTTATGCATGTTTTCCCTAGTTATTTGCTAAGACTTATTGTCTCTCCACCTCTGTGAACATACATAGAGAGCTGGACACAGTATGGGGAAGTATTAGGTGAGATATGTATAGTACTAGGGGTACCTGTGAGTCATTTGAGGGAATTGCAGGTAATGCATCCTGAGTGGCTCATAGGCCAGCTTCTTGATGGAATCTGTGATACATTCAGTCGGATCTGCAGCCCCTTAATGCTCTCCCACAGTCCCACTTGCTGCTCTCCCAGACTCTTCCACGTCCTCACTCACTGTCTGCAGGGAAGCCAGGCACTCACTCCCATGCTCTCGCTTTCCCCGTGGGAAAATCACAGGCTGAGATCTCATTTGAAACTGAATTGCACCATTGTGAAGCAAGGGTGACTTGGATAAGTTCAGACTGTTCTTACACTTCTTCAAAGTGTCTACATTCATTGTGTTTGTTTGTTTGTTTTTGTTTTTGTTTTTGTTTCAGTGGTATTGGAGCTTCTCTGCTGGAAATCTGGACTTCCACAAAAAGACTCTCTTATCTGTGGGTAATTGTCCAAAACAGTATTCTCCAGGGGCTCCTAGACAGTGGCTGACAGGGGGTGAAGGCACTCATAGGCTACTGCAGGGTTCACACCTGTGACTGAGGATTGCAGGGCAGTCACCCAGTGTATGCATAGATGTCACTGCTCCCACGTCCCTTGGTGTATGGTGCTAAGCCTCACAGCTCCCAGAGACACTTTTGCCACGGAGGGAAACCAAACCATTGTTGTTGAGGGGGATTCCTGAAAATGACACCTTTTCAGCCATGTTGCTGATGTCACTCTAGCTTCTATTTTAAATTTCGACATTAGTTTACTTGCAACCTAACCTGTCACTAGATACTCTACAATACTTTACAAAAGTTAATGCTATTTGTTATTCTATGTACAAATGTCAAAGGAGTGGGCAGCATAAATGCTATATATTTGTCAGCAGATACTTAGTGTTTTCCATAATATTTCATCAGTTTCTATTTTTGTATGAGTGCTTATTTCTTTCCTTCTTTGGTAATGTTTGGTCACTCCCATCTGGCATTTTATGTATTTATATATTTTTAACAAGATCTAATTCAGTTAAAATAATCGCTTAAATTCATCTACATGTCTATGCTGCTCAAAAGGAGAAAAAAATGTATTCCTATAGTTGGCCCCAATAAATCTTGTTAAATGGCAATATAATCTCCCAAGGGTTGTTTGGTTGATTGAAAATGATCTTAGTTTGATTTGAAAATATGTTCTTTATTAAGAGTTTCAGTATTCGAAATGTTGATTCTAAATTTGTTCAATTCAACTAAAGAAAAAGACAAAAATGTGGTTATCACTATATTTTGAGAGATACAGTAAAATAAAATTGAAGACAGTTTGATATCCTGAAAGTAATTTCAATTAAAATGTAAGAAAGAGTTGCCTTTTTTTTAAAGTGCTCAGAAAAAATAGTTACCCAGAAATAAATTTCCTGCTTACCTCCATGAAAGGTAACTCTAAGGGAAATTGCATTTATGTTGGTTATGTCTGAGTATACTTCACAGCCAGAATTTTAGTTACTAAGGACCTTGTATTAGTGAGCCAGGAGAAAACTGTCAGTTAGAGAAAAGAAAAAAAAAAAAAAAAGAAAAGAAAAAAGAAAAAAGAAGTGAGTCGACTAAAAGTATCTCTTTTTTCATGCTTCCTCTATGTATGGGAAGAATCAACTTGCTTTCATCTTAATCCCAAATAGAAGAAGCAATTGACTTTGGGGAAATCCTGTAAAATTTATTGCTGACAGCATGTTAGAGAGTACTTTCTAAGGATGACAGAACACATGAATTGATTTTGCTTCCAGGGACACCAGGATAACTGATTCTTTCAATCACATAGCATAGCTCTGAGGTTTGTTGTCACTTCTTCCTGCAGTTTGAAAGGTTTATATTAAACATGTGGGAGGACAGTTTGAAAGGAGATATCCAATCTGGTACTTAATTAGTATGATGTATCCAACTGCCACTGCCTATATTTAGATAATATACAGATAGTCTACTAAATATATAAGAAAGAACATGTTTGCTTAAATATAATAACAGTATTTAAACATTAGCAAATATGTGAATGGACAAAATAATGTATTTATTCTCCAACTATTAAAGTTAATTTTAATAAAAGATAATTTAGAAAAAATACGCTCTTATTAAATGATATTGTATACCCCTCAACTTTACTTTGTATAATATACAAATGCATTTAATTATTAAATACAGTGGTTGATCTTAGACGACTAAATTTTTCTTGGATAAACAATATTTATATCTTGTCAGTTTCATGAAGTGTGTATATGCAGATATATATGTATATATATTTATATATATATGTATTTATACACACACACATAGTATGGTTACATATACAGATACATATGTTTTGTGTATTATGTTATATTATTATATGCTGAAATGTATACAAATATACATTCACAGTCATTTAGACAGGTACATATACATATAATCAGTTTTGTATATGCATGTAATTTACATATTATAAAGTAATTTCAAGTACCTTTGATGAGGCAAGGATGTTTTAGCTACATAATACAAGAGAAGGAACAGAATATTATAGATATTTTGCTACTTTTCCTCCTCACTTTTATATATTCCCACAAATAAAAGGAAAAAGAAAAGAAAACACAACCCCCCCAAAAAAAACAACACACACACACACACACACACACACACACACACACAAAATTCACAGGAATCAAAACCAGGATCAAAATACAGACATTTTATTTTATTTTATTTTATTTATTTTTTTTTTTAAAGATTTTATTTATTTGACAGAGAGAAAGATCACAAGTAGGCAGAGAGGCAGGCAGAGAGGCAGGCAGAGAGAGAGGAAGGGAAGCAGGCTCCCTGCTGAGCAGATAGCCCGATGTGGGGCTCGATCCCAGGACTCCGGGATCATGACCTGAGCTGAAGGCAGAGGCTTTAACCCACTGAGCCACCCAGGCGCCCCCAGACATTTTATTTTTAAAGACCTCTGTAATAGATTGTAAGTGAACCTCATCCTATTGTCTCAAAGTTTTCACAGAGGCTACTAAATAAAGGCTGAGGAAAAAACAATAGTGCCCTATTTTATCACCCTCTAATTAGAAGTAAGAGATGTCTATATATTACTTCCAAAAGGAATGATTCAAGAGTCATTTGGTGAAGATCATCCAGTCACAAACCTGCGTCCTCTAAGAGAGGTGATGGTTGAAAATGTGGAAGACAGGACCTTGTTAGAGAAATTCGACAGGCTACTGCCCACCAACCACTTCTCCCCATTCCGTCTTGGGCAAAAGGCATGAAATGCTTCTTTTCACCCTTAAGCCAAATAAAGGAGGGTCCAAGGTAGTCACAGCAAGTGTGTCATGGGCTCACTGTAGCTTGAGGACCCTGGAGACCAGTAGGAGAAGGTATACAAGCAAAGGCTAAAATGGCAGAGAGAAAAAAAACAAAACTTTACTTACTGCAAAATGAATATACATCAGTGACAGCAAAATACACAACCTTGGGAATCTTGCTTGAGAGGACTGACTAAAAATTTAAAATCAATCTCCATGAGGGAAGTGTTAGGTTCACTGGACCTAAAGGATAAGAGAGAAGTGTTAAATGAGGTGCTGAAGAAGCTGTGGGCATCATCTATGTCAAGGTGGTCACACAAAGATGAAGCCTGGGAAAGATCCAGCAAAGGTGTGTCAGTGATGAGAGGGCACCAACCCAAGATTACAGCTAACTCTTCCATGTATGATTGTGTTGCTTTTAGTAAATCCTCCCTTTTATTTGGGTCAGATTCTGAAAGGATTTAAAATAACAGTTGACTAGGGAGTAGGAAAAAAATGATACAGCAGGAAGAAACCAACTAGTTCATGCCCCACTGGAGGCTTATTGGCCTTGGATTGATCCAGACTTGGGGTCTGCTATCTGGACCAGATTACTGTTATGTAATTAATACAGGTCTGGAATTTTTATGCCCAAGCAGGGAAGTATTTATAAAATATATTACATGGTGTGCCTGAAAGGCTATGTCTGAGGTTTAACCAAGAGCATTAAAAAAAAAAAAAAAAAAAAAAAAAAGAATTAGTCCACAAAACAGATATAAAGAGATGATGGGAATAAAAGTAGTTTGGTTTCTGGTTACAAGCCAAATCTAGATCATTTCAAAATCCATTGTCCAAAAGTATGGAGCCATTTAAATATCTAGCAACTCTCCTTGTAAAGAAATGTATTCTTTTATCAAAACTTGAAGAGAATATATTTCTAATCTTAATTGTAGATGTAATTTCCCCCTGCCATGCCTAATACCTCCTTAGTTCATACACCATTATGTTTCATGGTACTCTGAATAGTTGTGTTACCTGTGGTCTCAGAATTTTCAGTCTGTATTCCACACTTTCTCCAAACTAGTATTTTAAAAAAATCAGAATCCAGTCATTTCAGTTTTGTTTCATAAACTCCAATCTTTACCTCTCCCTGTCCTCCAGCACCTTCAGAATATAAGCCATAGTTTTTTACAGCACATATTGGGCGCTTTGTGATGTTTCTTATTTACCTTTTGGGGATCACGTTTGGCATCACTGAATAAACTCCAACATTTCCTCCAAAATATCATGCCTACGTATCTGTTTTTAAAATGAGAGTTCTACTGCATGATTCTTTCTGCCATATTCTTTACTTGGCTAGTGTCTGCTTTTCCATTAGAATTGGTCTCAGACCAATGGTCTAACTGGTGATTTCCTTGAAAGCCCTCCCCAAACATTTTTCGGCCATCACTCTGAACTATATCTCCTGTTAACCTCCTGGCATTTACTGTCATAGCACTAGGTCTGTCCTAAGGAAGTAATAAATTAAATAGTCACTGGTAATAACATGAAAATTGCCAGTAAAATAAAGCTTCTAAAGAAAATTATATTTTCATCATTTGCTTTCATCATGTGAATTTAATGAAAATGTTAAAAGATGAAATAAAATATAAGTAATGAAATTAGTGATAAATCCTAACTACCAAAAAAAAGGCTGGTATCGTTTACTGTATGAAAAAACTGTATAATATGTTAATAGCATGAATAACATGACAGGTAGTATTCATAAAATGACTACTTAAATCTCAGGTAAGTTTTATAAACTTACAAAGAACTTTATATAAATTTTCAAACCTCTTGTTTTTATTTTCCATTCCCTCTATGAGGAAACTGCTTTTCTGAGGGGTTAAGTGAATTCACAGAGCTAATAAAGGAGCAAGACAAAGAGCTATCCCCATTTCTGTCTGATTCTGAAATTCTTGCAGTTAACTTCTCGATTTTACAAAATAATCTTTATCACCCACAATTCTTGTTTTTATTATATCTTCTTTTCATAGGCTTTTCTCCCCTCAAATAAAAACAGAAATGCAGATGGACGCTTGTAGCTTAGTTCCTAAATGTGCTCACCGTGCTCCTCATCGCAGATTATGGAAGCAAACAAAGTTTTACCTTATAATTTGGATGAGGCTCACACAACATTTCCATTTGGGGCAGATTTTTAGATGAAATTCTGTCTCTGGTTTACATTTTCTTATTCTCTCTCAACATCCTGACACTTTCTTTGAAAGAAATTGAGTTTTTGTGCAGCTGCTATTGATGGGGTATTCTGACTTCTAAACAATTACAATGCTGTCACAGGGGACTGGTCTTTCTACTTTATATCCTGGTATTTTTAATGATTTTTTTTTTTTAAGAACTACATATACTACTAGCTATGGGTAAATGTCTTTGACAAGAAATTCTATTGAAATACTTTCTTTTTTTTAAACCAGAGATGTTTTCTGGCAACTTTATTCCTCCAATATTTTCTGGAAAATACTGCCTTCACATATTCATTCTTCCTACATTGATTTAGAAAGCATATAATACAAGGATAACATAAAAGGGAGCTTCCATATTTGTTACTGTTAATTTTTAGTTGATCTTGTTGGAAGACTCTTTTTTGTTTTATAATTACAAACATATTGCTAAACAAGGCTTTTCTATGTTGACATGCAAAAATTTCTAAGAAGTGTTAGTGTTAGTATTTACTATGAGGATTTTTTTTTTTTAATATGTAGGTTAGAACAAGTGGTTTACTGATTTGTTTGTCAAAGGTATTTTTTCCTGCCATAATTGAAAACTCTTGAGAAAATTTGTAGATTAAGGAAATATCTGGAGGGTGAATAGTAAATCATTGTGAATTCTTAAGTTAGCTTCTGCCATAAAACTATCTTGCTGAAAAAATAAGTAATATATGCAAATGCGTCAAGAATATATAACTAAAGTCACAAAATAAGGCAAATCTTTTTATTACATTTAAATATGCATACATTTTTTCTAACTTAAATTAAAAAAGAAATCCCCCATGTACAAAATGTAATTTATTGTGAAGATTAAGAAAGAAGGAGAATATTTGAAGTCATTAAACTAAAAGTGTTATAATGTTGGCTCAAAACCAAGATTTTTTTCTTTAGGATCCTGTAAGTCCTCTCTAACATACAAAAATCCTTTTGGAGATTTTCTTTATCTCTACTGCCCCACTCCTTCCACCAACTCAAAAGTATGTAATCAATCACTCCTTAAAGTGCAGCTCTTTCTGCCCATAGATCCTGTCCTTGTCCTTTAATAAAAGAACTCTTTTGCATCAATAACAACAACAACAACACCTTAAGGATTTTTTTTCTTGAATTAATTATTAAAATGATGAAGAAAAGGGACACCTGATTATAAAATAATTTTTCATCAAAGATAGAGATTTCTTTTTTATTATTATTTATAAGAATGTACTCCAGATTAAGAGACTTCATGTACAAATGATGTGAGCATCAGTAGAATAGCAAAGGGGTAAAATAGGAAAGAGGAAGATTTAATTAGGCAGAGATGTATTTGGTTCAAAAGCTGAATCTGAAAAGAAACAACAAACCAAACAAAATGTGAAAATTAATTGGTAGTATTTACTTAATAGACCTTCCAGAATGTCTGATCTGACTTCTTCCCTTTATAATTAAGACACTAAATGTACAAGGCATTTAGCTGAGATATGTTTAAATCTGGTTCTAGAATCCAAGACTCTATTCAAATAGATAGTTTGAAAGTTCTGTCAGCAAGTTTCTTTAAACACATCACATCTCCCTCTCTGAACATAATAATAATTAAAAAATAGTAAATAAATACAAATAAAAATAATAAAACACATCACATCATCTTTTTCTGCCTGCACACCTCTATTTTTATCTAACAAAAATAGTTTATTGATTTTCTCAACTTTCTTATACTGATAAGTTAAACTAAGATTTTCAGACATGTTGGATGGACCCCCCAGTCTCCTAATGGTGTATCATCATCAATGGAAATCTAGTAAAAGTGAACACAGGAACAGAGCAAGTCTTGTGCGATCAATCTGCGGCGTGGCTGAGTTGGCCTAGGTTTTCAGGCACACTGACCTCTAATTTCCTGGACCAGTTCCCTGATGAAGTGCTGCTGGAGAGACGAGATTGCTGCTTCTAAATTGCCTCTGCCTGCTTGCGTCTGGCCTTTGGGACCCACTACAAAGCCATCCTTAAATTACATCTATCTCTAATTGCCTAAGGGATTCAAAATTTTGCATTTCTTGCTATTAAGTTAGGAATGTCAGAAAGAACCATAACTCCTCTAACTTTATCTTGTGAGACCACATTTCTTTCCTGGGGAGGTGCGTTATAAATATACCCAAATCTGCGATTAACTGAAATTAAAAACAAACAAAAACAAAAACAAAAAACTTGCATAAATGTTTTTCAATAACTCCCTTTTATTACTTACTCTCAGCTAAAAGCATTTTTAAATTTTTTATTTAATTTTTATTTTAGTTTTCCTAATCTTGAACTTTTTTATAAGTGTTTATTTTGACTCTAATTGGTTAACATACCGTGTTATATTAGTTCCAAGTGTACAATATAGCAACTCAACAATTTCATACATCACCCAGCTCTCATCAGGACATGTGCATTCCTTAATTGCTGTCACCTAGTTCACCCACCCCACCACCTACCTCCCCTGTAGTAACCATCAGTTTGTTCTGTATAGTGAAAGAGTCTGTTTTGTGGTTCGCATCTCTCTCTTTTTCTCTATTTGCTCCTTTGTTTTGTTTCTTAAATTCCAGATGTGAGTGAAATTATATGGTATTTTTCTTTTTCTAACTGACTTATTTCACTTAGCGTGATATTCTCTAGCTCCATCCATGTTGTAAATGGCAAGACTTCATTCTTATGACTGAGTGAAATCACACTGTATCTATGTACCACTTCTTTATCCATTCATGTATCCATGGACACTTGGGTGCTTCCGTATCTTGACTATTATAGATAATGCTGCTATAAACATAGGGGTGCATGTATTCCTTTGAATCAGTGCTTTTGTATTCTTTGGGTAAATACCCAGTAGTATGACTCCAGGATCATAGGATAGTTCTATTTTAAACTTTCGAGGACCCCCACACTCTTTTCCAGAGTAGCTGCACCAGTTTGCATTCCCACCAACAGTGCATGAGTGTTCTTTCTCCATATCCTCATGAACACTTCTTAAGGAAGAGTATTGTTTTTATCTGCAAATCCAATATTTTCCAGTCAGAAAGTTTTCACCTTTACCTGTTCCTCATCCATCTTTTCCTCTTCTCCTTCTATCTTTGAATGTGGAATGTTCTGTATTTTATCGCCTTTAATGATTTTATTTTCATTTATAAAATACTGGAAAATTTCCCCTATATCAATCTTTCTCTCTTGTTCTGTGCTTTTTAAAACTCTTCTCTGTTTCAACATTTTTTACATCATTTATTTAATTTGTATTTTAATTTGGATTTACAGTACTGATGCAGTAGTTTATTGCCTTTAGATTTTAAATTTAATGTTTTAATGTATTTATTTATTTTATAAAGAGAGAGAGAACATGTGAATAGGGCAGGGTGAGAGGGAGAGACACAATCCCCAAGCAGACTCCCCAGTGAACACAAAGCCCAACAAAGGCTCCATCCCAAGGCCCCGAGATCATGACCTGAACTGAAGCCAAGAGTTGGATGCTCAATTCACGGAGCCACCCAGGTGCCCCAATTTTTAATTTAGTTCAGATTCAGTAATTAATTTTGTGTTTTTGAAATGTATTTTTCTTCATATAAACCATATATTTTTAAAAGATTTTATTCATTTATTTGACAGTGCAAGTAGGCAGAGAGGCAGTCAGAGAGAGAAGAGGAAGCAGGCTCCCTGCTGAGTAGAGAGTCCTATGCAGGGCTCGATCCCAGGACCCTGGGATCATGACCAGAGCCGAGGGCAGAGGCTTTAACCCACTGAGCCACCCAGGTGCCCCTAAACCATATTTTAATTTTTATTCCAGTCTTCTTTATCTTAGCAAATGACTAGTCTGTTCCAGTTCTTCAGGGCAAAAACAAACAAAATAATGAAACAAACAAACAAAAAATAGCAAAACAAACAAATATCATTCTGAGGTTTTCCCTTCTCCTATACCTTGCTGCCAATTCACCAGCAAATCTCACCAACTCCAACTTCATTATACATCCTCATTCCAGTTACTTCATTTTCCCTCTATTTCTTCTACAGGCATACCTCAGAAATATTGCAGGTTTGGTTCTGGACTATTGCAGGAAAGCAAGTTGATGAATTCTTTTTGTTTTGTTTTGTTTCCTAATGCATATATACTGCATCCAGTCTGTTATCTATACAATAGCATTATGTCTTAAAAATGCAATGTATATGCATTAATTAAAAATACTTGATTGCTAAGGGAAATGCTAATAATCACCTGCATTTTCAGGGAGTTACAATCTTTTCATTGGTGGAAGGTCGTGACTTTGTTGAGTGCTGACTGACCATGGTGTTGGTTGTTGAAGGTCTGGGTGACTGTGGTAATTTCTTAAAATAAAACAACATTTTATCTTCATATAGCCTATTGCTTACATTTTTAAATGATAGTTGTAGTAGATAACATTTATTGAATAGTTATCACATTCAAGCCCTGTTCAAAGTATTTTCCGTTTCACCTCAATTTAGCATCTCAGTAATATAATGAAGACAATACTGCAGTTAAGTGTCTGCTCAGGTCATGATCCCAGGGTCCTGGGACTGAGACCCACGTTGCAGGGGGGGGGGGGGGGGGCCCTGCTCCACAGGGAGTCGAATTTTCCCTCTCCCTCTGCCCCTCCCCCTGCTCCTGCTTCCTCTCTCTCACTCTCACATGCCCTCTCTCTCTCAAATAAATAAATAAAATCTTTTTTTTAAGTATTTTTTTTCCCAAAGAGGTTAAGTAATTTAACCAAGTTCGCAAAGGCTTAAGTAAAAGATCTGATTCTCATTTTAGAGAACAGATTTTTCGTATGCTAAGCCAGCCTGAAATTGTCTTGAGTACACAGATGACTTCTCTTTGGGTCTGTATACTATTCATCTGAAAGCTGTTGAAATTCCTTGCCAAGATCAGAAGTTGAACCTGGTTTGATATAAACTGGCATTACTATGTTAGAGGTTCAGTAGCCTTAGGAAGCAAAGATACTACTGGGACCAGAGCAAATCTGAACAAAGGGAACAGATGTATGATTTTTTTTTTCCTGTTTTCCCCCATTATTTATTTATTTATTTATTTATTTATTTATTATTTATTTATTTATTTATTTATTTATATTTTTTAGTTTTGGTTTATTGTATTTTTTTTTTTTTGGAAAGGATCCACATACAGAAAAATAACATTTTAGTATATGGCTTATTATAACTTCCATGGGATAATTTTATCGAAACTTTTTCCTAGCTATGACCCCCAATGTCAGAGAAGAACCTTGAACTCCTCTGCCCAGGAAGAAGGAACAACAGTTCTAATGAGTTACCTGCTTTCTGTTTATTGTGGCTTTGCTAGCTCTAGGCTTTCTGACACAGGTGATTCAGAACGATTTAGCAACACAGCACAAACACCTGGTCTTAAAAATATTGCTTTCATCTGTCTTATAGCCCCTACTCATTAGAGTTTGTTGGTGAAGTTAAACTAAGACAGTGTTTGTGTGTTTCCTGTGACACATAGGATTAGGAAAAATGTACACTTTTTCCCTAAGATTTTTCCTATCATTTGGTTTCCAAACTGCATTAAAGATTAACCACTAAAAGCTTATGTTGCTTGGATAGCGGTTTAACAGTATTGAGTTGATTTTCCCCTCTTAGAACATTTCTTCGGTCAATTCAGTTGGACGCTAAGTGAGTGGTTTCCTCAATTTGCCCTCTTTTCCAAAAGCCACAGCCAGTTATCACTTGCTCAAAATAGAATTTGGACCTAAATCATGAAGCTGTGTAAAACTTGGTCACTTACCTCTTATCAGTCCAGTTAGAAGGCAAGACACTGTTTCTTTGTTTTGTTTTTTGTTTTGTTTTGTTTTGTTTTTAGGCAAGACACTGTTCTAACATGCATAGTTCATGCAAAATATTCAGTAAATCCTTAAATGCACTAAAGAAATGTTTGATCTACATTCAGTTACCACCCTACTGTAATATTGTCAGGAGAGAGAATAGAGAGGAATATCTTCCTTTAAAATAAGGCAAAGGAGGAGTAAATTAACAGACGGCCCACATGAGCTGCAGAGTCGAAGGTTTCTTCTAAATGACATTATGGTTAAGGTAGAGGATTTTATGAAAATGAACAGATTCAGAATTGGCAGGTCTGAGTTTGCATTTACAGCAAGTTCCCATGTGCTGCTGTTGCTGTGACTCTGCGCGCCACACTTTGACGATAAAAGGTCTAGAATTTTTGAGAGAAATTATGGTGATTCTTGTTATTTCATTATATGCCACATTAATGATCATCTTGCCATTTATTAAGTTATTGTTTCATGTAACAGGTGTTTACTGACAACCTATTATATACCGGGCATTCCCTACAGTGTTTGGTACATGTTAGCACGCAAAACAGATCTATATCCATGACCACCTGGCTCACAGGCTAGTTGTTGGGGGTGGTGAAGAGAAGATTAGAGAAGACACAATAACAAACATAATAAAAATAAAACTGCATATAATTCTAGGAAGTGGTGATTCAAAGGAATAAGAGAAGGGATTAGAACAGACGTATGTAATGAGCACTGGGTGTTATATACAACTGAGGAATCACTGAATTCTACCTCTGAAAGTAATAATAGACTACATGTTAATTGAATTTAAATAAAATTAAATTAAATTTTAAAAAAAGACGTACAGATCAGGAAGGAGCATGGAGACTAGGACCCAACAAAGTTTTGCATTATATAAAGCCTTAGGGTTAATATGGGCATTTATAGTATGCCCAATTTAGCAGGAATAAAAACAATCTCCCTGGGGAAAAAAAAGTCCACCTGCCATTTGTAGATTTCCAAAAGCTCTATTTTAATTTTCCCCAGAGGAGAAAACTCCATTAAGAAAAGAGGCACAGATGGTTTTGATTCAGTCTTTTTCTCTCAGTTTTGCTTGAGAGAAGATGGTATTTATTCTGTCATTTCTGGCTCAAAGTGAAGAATCACATTGCTTATAAAAGGTAAATCCATGGTCACATAAATAAGATTAAAAAAACCTTCATGCTTGCAAATTGCCAATAGGAGTGGAGATTCAGCTAAGAATACACATTGTCATGATTTTAGCTTTTTTGTTGTTCTTTTTTTAATAAGTCTGGCAGTTCCACAAGCTTGTGTGAGTAGTTTTGTCTTTACAAATGAAATAGCTTGAATTTAATGTGTATTGATAACACATTTTGGAGATTGAAGATAGCAGTGTATATGAAAATTGCTAATCAAACTTTTTACAATTAAATAATTAAAATTTAAATTATAAATACATTTCTTTCTCAAGATATATCATATGAACAATTACAAAATTATAATTTTGTACGAATTACAAACATAGAAATTACAAAACATTGACAAAATTACAATTACAAAACATAAAAAATAAAGTAAAACACTTTCACCAAGAAGATCATTTGAATAGTAAAAAAATATGCATTCTTGGTTGGTAAAATGTGCATGGTTTTTGAACCATTAAAGAAGTGATTAATAAAAAAGTGATTAATGTTTGTTAATTAAGCCCCAGACCTAGTTGTAAAATCTGCAGCTTATCAGCCTTTTCTGTAGTGTTTACTGCCCTAAGTGAATCAGACTATATAAAAATCAGGGGAAGACTTTTTAACTCAGTAATTGAAAATCATCGATTGAGCCAGGTCTATTTCAGCAAATAGTGGTTTTATGGGTAATATTTCACAATTCATTGGCACTTTACTAAGAGAAAAATTCCCCTTTACTTTTAGGAAATTTTCCCTTGCTGCCATCACCTGTAATAAATACACATTTTGACTAAAAATTCATGGGAATGTCTATTTTTCCTCTGCCAAAGTGCATAAAGATGATTGTAACTCTTCAAGGCAATTACTTTGGAGAATTATATTCTGTAAAACCATGTTAAGCTTGTTAAACATATCTGTGAACCCCTGTTTCAAAATCATATTCAGAGAATTTGTAATGCAAAAGAAAAAACTGAAGTGAATAAAAGATGGATAGATACACACACACACACACACATACAGCCTGTTTATAAGAATTTATAACCCTTCGGGGGCATCTGGGTGGCTCAGTCATTAAGCGTCTGCCTTTGGCTCAGGTCATGATCCCAGGGTCCTGGGATCAAGCCCCACATCGGTATCCCTCCTCCATGGGAATCCTGCTTCTCCCCCTCCCACTCACCCTGCTTGTGTTCCCTCTCTAACTGTGTCTCTATCTCTGTCAAATAAATAAATAAATAAAATCTTCTCACACACACACACACACACACACACACACACACACAGACTTTATAATCCTTTTTTCCTCTTTTTTTTTTTTTTTTGCCCAAAAGTATCATAATTATTCACCTAAATCACTTATTAATTAGATATAGGCTCAAGTTATCACATACGTTTCCAACCATCGAATGCAGCTTCCAAAGATGAAGGACAGTATTATCAAGGTTTTGACAAACTCAACTCTCATTTCTTGTAGTCTTCAGGGAGTGATTCCGTAAAACGAATGAATAAATACAAATAAAAATCATGATAGCAACATCTTTGGCATGAAAACTAAAGCAAGAGAAGACAGGTTTTAGAGTTCCCATATGTATCTGCATTTGTAAATTTTATTTTTATGTAATCTAAAGAGAATCACCTAATGACCAGACATCCATATCTGATATACTTAAGTCAAAAGAGTAGCCTACAGTAAAATATAAAGTACTTTGCTTAGGTAGGCCTGCAGATCTATGTAAGGAACATGCTACATTTATCCATTGGCTCTAGGAAAACACATCTGGCATCAGTAATCAGTAGAAAATCACTGAACACTTTTTAGCTAATCCAGATGAGTTATTTGATATTTTGTGCCTTTGTCCTCATCAACAAATTAGGAATGATACATAAATATCCTGTTCTATCATCTCACAGAGCCATTTTGAGTTGAAAATTACATTATGTTACAAAGCTTGGTAAACTTCAAACTACTAAACAAATTGTAAGAACAGTGTTCATCCAAGCATGTTCTTTGGGAGAATATTTCCTATAAACTGACTGTATTATCTGGTCATCCTGACACATGATAATATAATAAAAGCAGTAAGAATGATGTTAATTTTTGCCTCTGATTTTGCTTATGCTTTTCTGGGCAGTTTTCTAAGTGCTTTGCACATGACTTTTTTTTTTTTTTTTTTTAAGATTTATTTATTTATTTGAGAGAGAGAGAGGGAGCATGAGCAGAGAGAGGAACAGAGGGAAAGGGAGTAGCAGACTCCCTGCTGAGCAGGGAGCTGAATTTGAGGCTCTATCCCAGCACCCTGAGATCATGACCTGAGCCAAAGACAGAGATTTAGCTAACTGAGCCACCCAGTCCCCTGCACATGTTTTTGTCGTTGTTGTTGTTGTTTTAAGAGTTTATTTATTTGGCAGAGAGAGACAGTGAGAGAAGGGATACAAGCAGGGGGAGTGGGAGAGGGAAAAGCAGGCTTCCCACTGAGCAGGGAGCCCAACGTGGGGCTCAATCCTAGGACCCTGGGATCCTAGGTGCTTAACGACTGAGCCACCCAGGCGCCCCCATTTTTTTCATCATTAGAATAATCTATGGCAAGATAAGCACTCATGACCCACATTTTCTAAAGGAGGAAACTGAGTCAGAGAATTAATTTCCTTAAGACCACACGGTTAATCAGTGAGAATAGGATTTGGACTCTGTTTAGTCTATCTTCAGAGCCCACATTTATAATTGATACATTATTTTCAATACTGTCTTGGTAGACTTCTAGTGTGGAAATGGAAAGGAAAGGAAGCATTATCTTGTCCTGTTAGAGAGCGGTATTGTTATGTATCAAAATATAGTTAGTTACAAGATCATTCTTTCACACATTATAAATAGTTCTGCACAAATCATGTAATATAATAATTTAGATGAGAGATAACTTTTCCTTTAACTTAAATTCCTGCATACCTTTACAAGAATACCTCAGGGAAAAGGGACTTGTCTTGAATTTGACCAATATTTCCAAGTTGCAAGTAAGAAGTTCCTAGAACAGTATAATTATATCCAGGGTCTTCTCACTCATTTCTATCAGAGCCCACATGTTTTGGTAGCCAGAAAATAAATTAAATATTAATTATTAAATATTAATTAGGAGATAAGCCACTCTTCAACACCTCATTCTCTAAATAAAATTTTAAAACCATATTTAAAATTATCCAGATGAAACTCACATGGTTATGTAATGTTAATAAAAAAGTCATGCAATTTAATGTGTGCACATCTACTTCAGGACTGTTTTCCATACCCCTTTGTATTCTGAGTACTTAACAGGTGATAATGCAATCAATGCTCACCAAATTGATTACTTCATTGAAGGAATTAACTGAATTATTTTGATGATTTGTAATTTGTTAGAATTTGGTTGTATTAACATGCAAAATGCAATCGGAGGAAATAGGCTGCATTCAATATCTGTTGACGTATGGAGATGTGGCTGATACCTTTGCTTCATTATTAATTCTGTTTGGTGGCAGGGCTGCAATGCAACATTTGAAGGTAATATATAATCTTACTCTGGAGTAAAGAGACATCACAGAGACCAGGATATGTAGGAATTTTTTAATTTTCTTTAGAGTGAGGAGCTAGGTAAGTACACAAGAGGCCAATTATTGTAGTATAGAGGAACACACAGCTTTGGGCACTATTTAAGACATCACCATGTTCTTTTACTTAGAGGCCTCCAGCAATCAGAGCAATCTTTGCAGCCTGCTGTGAATCAGCCAGTAGTCAAGGGAAGAATGTGTACACAAAGGCCTGGGTGCACCACAGAACACAGGGAGGGTGGGACACATACAATGAAGTTCGTCTTCTTCCCTAATTGATGGTACCCAAACTGAACTAACCTAAACAGTAGACTTTTAAGTGTTCTATACATCTAAGTTTTGGTAAGTAAGGACCTGGATCACAAGGTGATTAAGTGACATAATTGCCCCCCCCAAAAGTCATATTTAACAGAATGCGCGGTACATGGAAGGTATTCATAATTATGTATATGTGCACAGAATTAGAGATAAATGAGACTCACGACAGTATATAATAAAGGCCTGCCGACGTAGTTAGGATTAAAGGAAACTCTTTAAAGGAAAGAGCCTGGGTTTGGAAGTAGCACAGAGGTTTTCTTCAATCAGCCAGAAGATCAGAAAGAATGAAGGGAAAATAACTGTACCTTTGGGTGAGAACCTGTAGAAAACATGGTTAAGAGATGCATTTCTAATTGGAATTGCAAACAAAAAAAATGCAAGCCTCTGGAACTATAGATTAAGATATTGCCAATGCTGAGGCAAACAAAACAAATATCTTACTATTCTAAATTCTCTAGGGGAGAAATGCAAGTCAGAGAATGCTTCTTGAACTGTGAAGTTTCTGACTTGCATATTTGCTTTGGAAAAAAAAATACATGCTCATTTTTGAACAACTGAAAAGCAGAAATGTGTTGTTTTTTTTAAAGGTGGATGATAACTATATTGAGAATATGCTATGTAATATATATTATTCTAAGTATTTTCATGAATTAAGTAATGCGATTACATGTTAATGAAATAAAATATATATTGGTGTTTCCATGTTATAATTAAAGGAAGTCAGGCGAGTATGGTGAAGCCAAGGTTTGAATGTAGGCAACTGACTTTAGACCCCTAGACCCTCAGTCATACCACCAAAATAAGTATGCCATTTTTGCAAACTAGTCTACAAATATAGCTAAGAGAAAATCCCACTGACTAAAGCACGCAACTGATGATAAAAAATGGAGTTCGAAAGAGACAGTAAATTTTTCAAAATATTAAAGGAGAATAAAAATGATTCTTAATTTATTTTTAGGGAGGTATAATTGACACAAATTTTTAGCTGTACAACATAATGACTCAACATTGTATATATCGTGAAATGACAACCTCAAAACGTCTAGTTGACATCTGTCAGCATACATAGTCACAATTTTTTTCTTATGATGAGAATTTTTGAAATCTACTCTTACCAACTTTCAGTATGCAACACACAGTATTACTAACTATAGTCACATTACATCTCCTTGACTTATTTTATAATTCCCTTCATTTCATCCACCCCCTGCTTCCCATCTCCAGCAACCAACTGTCTGTTTTATGTATGTAGGTTTTTGTTTTTGTTTTATTTTAGATCCTACATATGAATGAGATCATACAGTATTTATCTTCCTCTGACTTATTTCACTTAGTATAACGCTCTTGAGATCCATCCATATTGTTGCAATGGCAAGATTTCATTCTCCTTTTTTTTTTTAAAGATTTTATTTATTTATTTGACAGAGAGAGACACAGCAAGAAAGGGAACACAAGCAGGGGGTGTGGGAGAGGGAGAAGCAGGCCCCCCTCATAGCATGTAGCCTGATGTAGGGCTGGATCCCAGGACCCTGGGATCATGACCTGAGCCGAAGGCAGATGCCCAAGGACTGAGTCACCCAGTTGCCCAGGCAAAACTTCTTTCTTTTCTTATGGCTAAATGAGATATTTTTTAAATAATCAATTATAAATATAAATTTTAATGATATTAACAACATGTGGTACTATCTCTGAGTGGTTTTAAACATAGTATTGAGTGATTATTATTGGTATCTCTTTAATATTTCAAAAAGACAATATTATCTTGTCCTCAATTCTTATAAATTATATTTATATAATTTTAAGACACTTTATAAGCCCTTCAACAAAGCTCTGGATATTTTTGTGGTATATAGCAAAGTTTCTTGGCCCAGTCTATAACTTGAAAATAACCTCAGGGTTTGAGAAATGGCTGGTTCAGTGACCTTGCTAAAGTTACTACAAAGGAAATATTAAGAAGTAAAAAAATATTTTTACTTTTTAATTCTTTTAAAGTAAAAAAAAAATACTTTTAAATCAAGGATTTGAGTAAACACATTTCTGTTACAAAGCAAAGAAAAAAAATGACAAATGTAGAATTATTTTGGAACTCAAATGATATAAAGGAGTAAAATTGAAAAGAGCTATGCATGTTGCTTCTAAATTAACTGAGACTATGCCAAAAATATCCAATTGATACACCTTCTCAATTATCCATATGCATTAAAGATCTCAGGCTTATGACTTACTAGTGCTTATGTTTGGTGCTCTCTCTTTAGTTAATTCCTTTTGGAATTATTTCTGAAAGGGAAATACTGCCAAGTGAGATGTGTAAACTCTTGTCTAGTGAGCTCATGCAGTAACTTTGATAAATGGTACTTGAATCAGTGGGAAGACATTTATAGGTTCTCTGGAACCTTAAGAGTGAACAGCATTGAAATAAGCAACGAAAGGTGCTAAATCAACAAAAGTGGTACGATTTCTAGGTTTGTTTTAATAGAAAAAGTCTCCAAATAACTAAATCAATGCCTCATTTGGTCTTTCTTCCTTAGCCCTCATTTGCCATGTTAATTTCCTGCCTAGTTCAATCCTTGTTCCATATCCTTCTCTGATTATGTCTTATTCTCTAATATAAATCACTCTTCAAATTGTAAATAACTCTATACGAAGAATTCCCAAATATTTTCAGGAAACCAATCTTCATATTCAGTCTGCAGTACATTACATTGATTAATGCAGTATTTTTCTACTTACTTCATAGGCTGCCTTAGGTGCTTACTTCCTTTGTCTGCCTTGTTCCCCCACTAAGAAACAAAATGAGAAAGCATTGAATAACAAATTATTGGTTAAAGAAAGGGCTTGGGATGAGAATTAGAAAGTAACTACTCTCAGACTCTAGGATCCTGGTACACTTTTACAATATATGAACATTCTTAGCTATAGAAACAAAACACATACATATGCACAAGCCAAACAACAAACAAACCAAAAAACAATGGATTTCTACTAACTTTGCATGCTATTTCATGAAATACAGAAATCCATAATAGGACAGGGTTTATATGTATTAGTTCTAGCTGGAAGGAATCATATAGGATATAGCCTGACAAAAGAAGGGCCATGTTGATAATTAATACGTGAATGGCAGAGCTGGGATGTAGATAGACTGTTTACATCAGTAATTGAAAACAAAATTAAAAATAATCTACTCCCCCACCTCTAAAATTAGTGTTTTTTTTTTCTTCTACAATGTTTTTCTTTCCCTTTGGGAACATGTTGTCTACTTTTCTAAGAGTTTCTAAGTAATCCCTATATTGTGCAAAACATCCTCCAAATGTTGTTGAGAAAAATTTAATGTAGTCCAGCTGTTAACATACTTTAAATCAGGTTTAAACCTGATTTATATCTTGCTAATACAAAGGAGTAAATATGCTAATTCTGCCCATCCAATAGTTACATTTATGGAAGAAAGGAAGCAATGTTATTTTTAGTCAAAATAGTTTTTTTTATCTCTTTATATGCATTAAGATTTAATATGTTGATTTTATCACACTTGCCTTTTTAAAAATATTTTATTTATTTATTTATTTATTTATTTATGTATTTGATAGAGAGATAGAGAGCGTAAGTAGACAGAGTGGCAGGCAGAGGGAGAGGGAGAAGCAGGTTCCCTGCTGAGCAGGGAGCTGGATGTGGAGCACTAATCCCAGGACCCTGCGATCATGACCTGAGCCGAAGGCAGATACTTAACCAACCAAGCCTCCCAGGTGCCCCTACACTTGCCTTTTTTTAATAAAAATAATTTCTGTCCTGATTATTAACATTTTAGTGTACAATGCAAAGAATGAAGACTCAATAAAGAGCAATTTAGGACATTAATTGTAGTAAGTGGCACTCTCTTCATTATGTTGGGCAAGAGTGTGTTTATATCCACCCATCTCTTTATAACTATCATTATTATACTGATTTGCCAACCCAGACCTCTCCACTGAATGCCATGTATTCAACTACTCATTAGTCTTTTTTTCACATAGATAGCGCTTAAGCACATAAAAGTCAATATAGCCATGAATTAACAGTCTCTTCACTGATCTTTATATCATACTTCTAATCTTGTAGAGGGACCCATCACTGACCCAAGTCCTTAAGCCAGCTACGCTAGTGACATTTGAATCACTCCATTTCCCTTATACCTCACTTCAATCAGTAGTCTTGTCCTTAAAAACTTACTCCAAAATGTCTCACATATCATTTTCTTCATTTCATATCTACTGTTAAGTTTAGATCTGACTGCCATGTCTCCCATTAGTATGTCCCTGACATTAATACATTTCCTACACTGCTCAGATCACATCACACTTGACTGAGCAACAACATTTGTCACTTGGATAATTTTCTGTTCCTTGAAATACTCTTCTAGGATGTTATACCCTCTTGATTTTCTTCTTTCCTCAATAATTACTGGTCATGTGTTGCTTCCATATTTTTTTCCCAAACTCATTGGCATATGGCAATGTTCAATACTGAGTTTCTTCTATTCACTAATTCTGTTGCTAATATCATTGTGCTTAATGGCTTTATATATTATCTTTATGCTGACCACATTTTTAAAATTAACATATAATGTATTATTTTCTTCAGGGGAACAGGTCTGTGAATCATCAGTCTTATACAATTCACAGCACTCACCATCATACATACCCTCCCCAGTGTCCACGGAACACACTTAAAATGCTAGTCTGCACTGCTTCTCTAAACACCAGCATACTGTGTGCCAGCTGCACATCTGTGTCTGGTATCTAGGAACTATTACGGTGCCTGTCCAAAGTCAAATTCCTGAACTCAAATCACTCTCCACCCACAGTTTTCTATAATCTATATAAGCAATCTATATTAGCAAAACCTTGCTGTTTTGCTTTCATACTACAGATCTATCTTATTAGCAAACACTAGCTTCAAGATATACCCAATGTCCAACTGTATCTCCCCACTTATAGTCTAACTAACTTCATTGTAAATATCTCCTAACCTATCTCCCTAATTCCACCGTTCTTCCACACAGTCTTTTCCCAACCCAGCAGCCAAAACAATAATGTTAAAACAGATGGGATCATGTCCTTCTTTTGCTCAAAACCTGCCAGTGGCTTCCTATCTCATTTATTTGAAAGTCTTACACAATGATGTGCATGTCTGTAAATAATCTGGCCAATCATGTCATTCTGATCTCATCTCCTTTTGTTCTTTTTGCTTTAGAAATGCTGGGTTTACAAATGTCCCTCCTATAAGCTAGAGCGCAGTCACATTACAGCATTTGCACATGTGACTCTTTTGGCCTAGAGCTCTTTTCTTTTACCTCTTTCACATCTGTATATATACATATATACATCTGTGTGTATATATATATATATATTATTTTGATAGTAAATATTAAACAAGCAGAAATACATATGCATGTGTATAAATAAATGTTTACTGTCATTTTTACTGGCATAAAAGACATGTAGCACCCTGTTTACAATTACAAAATATGCATTTCTCCTTTGTAAATTCCACATGGCCTCTTGATTCTAACAGAATGATTACATTGATTTTTGCCAAATTTTTGCATCCATTCACAACCTATTGTTGCAATTCAACAAATATTGACAGAATCCTACAACAAATAATGCTTGATTACTGTCTGATTCAACACGGAATTTGCTCAGGTCATTGACAAATGAGTTTAATCCTGGTGTGGGTATTGGTTAATATTTTTGTTTACATTAACATGTAGATAAAGGATGTTTGTATGGACTTCAGTTTCTTGTCAATTACATGAATGCTTTTCTCTGCTAAGTTTTCATTAAAATGTTTTTTCAACTTTTTGTTGAATGTAATAGTTACACATTTGAGTTTAATCTGCTTTATTTATGCTTTCTCTTTTACTTTCTCAGATCTATACAGTCACTAAATCAGTAAATTAAACCTTGAATTGGTAGCATTTGCTGAATCCCATGGTGAAAATACTTTTACTGTCAATGATTTTCAATTTACCAAGATGGCACCACGGAACACGGAACTGGGGAAGGATAAACAAGTATCCCATCATTCTGTAGTATTTCAATCATGTATGTAAAATAGACATAAATGACATCAAGAACATAGGTAATAGTAAAATACAGTAATTCAATTAGAAAGTGATGAGATTTCATTTATTATTTTTAAATATATTGAATTATACATTTATGATTTAATTTTAGCAATGGCTATATTTACTAGACAACTTTCCAATTCTTTAAGTTTTAACAATCTGCTCTTGTGATCTAGTCCTAGCTAAATCCAACACGCCACTGTTACAGTCCTAGTTAAAACTATAAGCCCAAACCAAATGCTTCATCCCTCCCACCCAGCAATCAGTACAACCTAATCTGCTATATATAATATAGGTGATTATCTTGTTTTTAATCTTTTTTTCAGTAATCTGCCTTCTCTAGATTATAAGCTTCATGAGGGCTCCTAGGACAGTCCTGTATTCTAGTAGGCGCTCTATATCTACTAGCTGGAGGAAAGAATGGCTTTATAAGTAAAGGGATGAAGGAATCAATCCAAGGACACTCTTTGTTAGTTATATGCTTGTATAATCTCTATCCTCAGATCTGTCAGACTGCTGTCACAAAGGTCCTTCTCCATCTTTGTCTTACTTTCACATTGTGGTTTTTCATGTATATTTTCATACCATGTGCCTTCACAAATCACTTTTTATGATTTCGCTTAAAGAATTTCACTAGTATAAGCTCTAAGAACAGAATTACATATTCAATATATTTATTTTTTCTTGGTGCATTTTTTTTTGCCTCCACTCCCAAATTTATATGTTGGAGTCCTAACCCCCAGCACCTCAGAATGTGACCTTATTTGGAGATAGGGTCTTTAGAAGTAATCAAGTTAAAGTGGGGTCATAAGATGGGCTATCAGAGAATATATCCAGTATTCTTATAAAAGGGGGAAATTTGGACATAGAAATGCTCTCAGAGGGAACATGATTTGAAACTGTGGGAAGAATGACATGTGAGCATGCACATGGCCATCTACTATTTAAAAAGAAAGGCCTAGAACAGATCCATCGCTCCCAGCCCTCAGAAGGAACTCTACCAATACCTCGATTCCAGACTTTTAGCTTCCAGAAGCATGAAGCAGTAAATTTTTGTTTTTAAGTTTCCCAGTTTGTGACACTTTGTTTTAGCCCTGGCAAGCTTATACATTTAATATTCAAAGGAAGTAAATTGAATTTAGTAGCTTTATTTGTTTTATATCTTATCTAGTTTTATTCTAAATTTGAAACTTGATGCTCAGGTGCATTTCTGCACAGTCAGTTGCACTCCCCTCATTCAGCTAATGTTCATTAAGAACAGCTATGCGTCAGGGATCGTTTTAAGCAATAAGGGTACAGCAAAGAAAACATTACAAATAAAAATCCTCAACCTTGTGGAGCTTTTATTTTGGTGGAAAAGGACAAATAGTTGTCAAAATTAATAAGTAAGTTAGAATAACCGTAAGTAGATGAGTGTGGTGACAGCACAAACACAAGAGACTAAAACTGAGAAAGATAAGACAAATGAAATCCTTGGGAAATGTAGAAATATTACAATGTGGCTACTTTGTGGCTAATGTGGCTAATGGAAAGATTAAAGCAAACATTATCCAATGGATTGGGCAATAGGAGAACTATTAATGGGAGATCACATGAGCATTTTCAATGTACTATAGAGCCTCAATAAAGCCCAGAGGGATTCAACTGGCAATCAGTTGAAACATTATAAGATTTGGCAGAAATAGATTCTTGATGCTGAACCTCCTTTGAGGAAGGACTTGGAGCCAGGGTCGGGGATGCATTCAGCATGCTACTCCTAGCTGTCAGCTCCTTTAAGATCTATCTCAGGTGTGGGATGCCTGAGGGCACAGTTGGTTAAGCATCAGACTCTTGGTTTCAGCTCAGATCATGATCTCCTCCTGGGATGGAGCCCCAGGTCAGGTGCCATGCTTAGTGTGGAGTCTGCTTGAGATTCTTTCTTCCTCTCCCTCTGCCCTTCCCACTCATGTGCCCCCATTCTACCTCTCTCTCTCTTTCTGTCTCTCTCTCTCTCTCACATACATAAATAAATCTTAGAAAAAAAACCTATGCAAGGTGCCTACAGTCACCTTGCTGAAGTCACATCATTTCCAGGATAACCCTCACCTAGAGACTGAGATGTACAAAGTCTGGCTATTTTAGTCCAAGGCTGAACACTCAGGCAATCTATCCCTGCTGCATTAGCCTAAATTTTGTTGGATGTGCATCCTGGTCTAATATCTTCTTCTCTCCTTGTGCGTTCCCTCTCTGTACCTTCCATACCCTCTACCCAAATCCTCAGTTCAGTCATTGCTCCTACTGTATATAGAGAACTGTTTTCACAGGTTTGGGTATAAGAATTTGCATAAATTCAGGTTCTGAATGCCTCACATTTTTTTATTTTATTTGAAGTTCTATTTACTTATTTTGAGAGAGAGAGAGAGAAAACCAGAGAGAACCAGAGAGAAGAGAGAGCACAAGCATGGAGGAGGGAAGGAGAGGGGCAGAGGGAGAGGGAGAAGCAGACTCAGCAGGGAGCTTGATGCAGGGCTTGATCTCCAGAACTGGAGATCGTGACCTGAGCCCAAGGCAGAGGCATAACCCGCTAGCCGCCCAGGTGCCCCCTGCTTCTAGTTTTTTTAGATGACAGATACCAAAGCATATTTATGCAAAGATTAAAGAGGTGTTTTTATTAGTCACAATACATATAGGGAGAGATCTAAGAATTCCAGTGCCTGTTAGCTTTCACTAATCTACCAGTTTATGAGCTTATAATCACTGGAAAAACAAAGTAAAAGTTAACACTTGGTGGAAACTTTCTATTTCATCTGTCTGGTTTTACTATTTTACGTATGTTGAGTGGTTCATATCCCTACTCGACATATGCAAGATACTCTCCTTCAATTTTTTTTTTTTCTTCTGCTATGGAGTAGACTCTCAATAAATCGATTTTATTAACAAGTTCCTTTTTGAACAACATGTCGAAATATCCCATATTCTCAGTAACCAACAGCAGGACATATTTATCAGTCTTTATTTTTTTAAGATTTTTATTTATTTGTTTATTTGACAGAGATCACAAGTAGGCAGAGAGGCAGGCAGAGAGAGAGGGAGAAGCAGGCTCCCTGCTGAGCAGAGAGCCCGATGATGTGGGGCTGGATCCCAGGACTCTGAGATCATGAGCTGAGCCAAAGGCAGAGGCTTAACCCACTGAACCACCCAGGCGCCCCTTTTTATCAGTTTTTAACCATTCCTTCCATTTCCTTAATTGCAATTTCACTCATCAACAATACATTACTCCCATGAATCCAAATATTAGGAAAACACAGTAAAATTGTATAGCTTAAGAGAATAAAACTAGTTTTTAATGTTTGCTCCTTAGCTATACTTTTATTGTTTAGGAATCCCTTCCTGCAAAAACATTCAGATACTGACCAAAAGCCCCACTCCTCAAATCATATAAGAAAAATGCTTCCAGCCTCATCTTTCATGTGTTCAGGTCTTTCTGTTTAGTCTCTTTATCAAAGGATGAGATATCTGTTCATGTATTGATGGATTCAACTTTCATGCCTCAAGTTATCAAAAAATAATAAATTCTATGTCATTTTTCCATCACACTGTAAAAACAACAGGATTTTGCTCAACACGTACTCAACAAGTACTCACGTATTTTGGGAATACCATTTAAATTAGAATATAGTACCTATCCTTCTATATTGTACATTCTATTAATATCATTTAGATGCTAGTTAAATATGTTTCCAAATTATTAAGTTATTGCATCACTCACATCTGGTAGATGCTAAGAATGTGTCCAGGCTACTATTATTGCTCACTTGAACCATTCAAGAGTGTGAACAGATGTGGCTTTAACACACGAGGAAAATTCTTTCCCAAGAATAAGATTCTCTCTATAAAATATTCATGTTTCTTTGAGTTACTTTATATTCCTATGACTTTCTGTGACCTGCCTCTGTACCTTTAAGGGGTATTAATAACTTGTGTCCCTATTCACGTGATCTTACTATACTGCCTCTCAGTGATGCTGGAGTCACAATGGGTACTCATTAGTTTCTGATTCGTACTAAATTTACCTATAAATTAATCACAATTATACATCCAAAATTGGTTTATCAGTCACGTTTCACAACCACTGTGCTATCTTTCTCCAAATATTGTCAGACATGTTACCCTCTTATCATTCTTAAAGTTTCCAGGAAAATATAGATGGTGTCACAGTTAAATGATTAATTTTGTTACGTTTTCACTTCAGACTTATATTTGAAATATCGAAGACAAGAATGCATGGCCCTGCTTGAAAGCCGAGGGATTACTTTCTATAATTTAAAATTATATTTACTTTTCTTATGTTGCTCCTTGAATGTACTATAATCATCTGACTACATTCTAATTTTATTCTCAAAACTCAGTAATCAGTT
Organism: Enhydra lutris kenyoni; assembly: GCF_002288905.1. Taxonomy (NCBI): domain Eukaryota; kingdom Metazoa; phylum Chordata; class Mammalia; order Carnivora; family Mustelidae; genus Enhydra; species Enhydra lutris. The sequence continues at coordinate 15,939,818 of NW_019154116.1, read as the reverse complement.
GAATTGTCCACAAGTGCCTTAAATATTCAATATTAAATTATGTGCCAAAAGAAATAAACATATACATAGGCATACCCTTGAAATCTTAAAGATAATTTTAAGGATTAGATATATGAGTTTGTTTCAGTATTGCATATTTGTTATATGTGACCTATATAACACATGTTTATAATATATATGCATACATACATATTCATATATATACACATATATAGCAAGCATAATGTGATAGCTTATTGAAAATGACAATGTGTGGGGCGCCTGGGTGGCTCAGTGGGTTGGGCCGCTGCCTTCGGCTCAGGTCATGATCTCAGGGTCCTGGGATCGAGTCCCACATCGGGCTCTCTGCTCAGCAAGAAGCCTGCTTCCCTCTCTCTCTCTCTCTGCCTGCCTCTCCATCTACTTGTGATCTCTCTCTGTCAAATAAATAAATAAAATCTTAAAAAAAAATTAAAAAAAAAAAAAAAAGAAAATGACAATGTGTTTTGAAATTATTAAGGTATGACATAATGCTGAATAAAATAAAATGATATTCTAAAAGGAAAATAAAACTTTCTTTTAAAAATCAAGAAAATAGATAGCATAATAAATAAATTAGTTCTATAGGAGAAATCATCAATTTTTGGTTACTTATAGACCTATGTTGTCAATTATACCTTTACCAATAGAACTAGATAGTCATATACATAATGAAAGTGAAAAAAATATATATACAGCAATGTTTTGGTATTTTTCTTAATTAGTGGGTTTAAATATAGTTGTCTCGACAAATGGTCCAGGTTTTCAGTATATTCATATTAAGTACCCTTTCTTAAATAGTAACTGCAATTAAAAAAAAATCCTATATAAATCATCTTACTTTTTTAAAATTTGTCTTAAGCATTATAAACACAAATTAAAGAGAAAAAATAAATTGTAGAGGAAGTAAGAAGCAAAGAAAAATGCCAATGTTTAAACAGGCATAATGTATAAACATGATAAATTTAATATTTGTTACTTGTATTTGCATTTTGAGCCCATCACATTTTTACAAATCATGTGAACAAGCTATTTTGGGATAATCATACTTAATTAGTACTTCCAGATTTCTCTTTTATTATTATTTTCCAAGGAAATGCATTTCTATTTAAGTTAGAGTATTTCTACAAACATTCACTATTTAGTAATAAAATATTTTTGTTTAAAATTTTAAAACTTTGAAATTATATTTCTAATTTCCTTGATTACAAAATCTCATAAATATCATAATTTTATTATTCCCCATAGCATGCAAATTTCCAGATGATAAGAATCTTAAAAGTCCGTTATTTACAGGAACTTAATATTCTATGTGCTCATTGCATATCAATTATATGAAGGTCAGTTCATTTTACCTCTTCTCTTTATTCTACAAATACTATTTTTACCTGGACTGATACACACACTGTAACTGAAATATTTGAAAAGTGTGTGTTTATATGTATGTATGTGTATATGCACTTCAGGTCTGGAGAGAAGGGTTGGTGGGTAGGTGAGAGAAATAGAAAAAGAGAGAGAGAGAAGAAAAAATAGTATTAGCAAATACACAGTCTTGATTTAATGGTGTTGGGATAGATCCAGAAAGCCAACTATGAGTAATGAATGTGTGTATACATGTGTGTATGTGTCCGAATGTCCACATGCATGTATGTGTATCTCTGTGTGTGCGTATTCCAAAATTGAATGCCATTATTGTATAGGAAACGACCCCAAAACCCAGAGCTTTCAAAACAACAGTAATTTTGAAAGTCAGGAAGTTGAGCATGGCTTGTCCGGGAAATTCTTTGACCCATGTGGCATTGACCTGGTTATGTGGTAGCATTCAGGTGGCACCTGGACTTGTGTGGATGTTTAAAGATGTGTCCATCGATATGCCTGTTGCTTCAGTGGGAAGAGCTGGAGGATGTCAGATGGGTCTCTTGCCCTTTCTCTCTCAGGGCTTTTCTATGTGGTGTCTTTGCTGGGTAGCTAAACTACTTACATGATAGCTTAGGGCTTTCAAAGAGCAAAGGGAAAGTTCTCAGGCTTCTTATGTCCAGGGCCTAAATTGCATATTCATCAAATCAATCATAGTCCAACCCTGATTAGTGGTATTGATATTCGATTCCCTGCAAAAAGGAAAACATAAAGTTACTGGCCACTTGGAGTAAGATGAGTCTTGGGTTTCTAAGTTTATCAGTCTTTCTTCTGTCGCACCAAATACCAGTTGGTTAAGCATCTGTGTTAGGCTCAAGTCATGATCTCAGGGTCCTGGGATGGAGCTCTTAAGTCAGGCTCCCTGCTCAGTGGCAAGTCTGCTTCTCCCTCTTCTTCTCCTCTGCCTCCGCCACTCCCCAAACCCCTTTTGTGCTCTTTCTCTCTTACATTAAAAAAAAAAAAAAAAGACTCAATCCTTAGCTTTTGGAGTCACATCTTTTAGTTACCCAGAATTATCCACGATTTGTCTGACATCCTGATTTTCCCCAGAACTTGGATTCCAATGCTGTTAGAACCCAACCAGGCCAAGGCAACCAGAGATTGGTTTTGAAACACAGTGGCAAGATGCAGACATCTTTCCAAAATCCATTTCAGCCTCTTGTAGTATTTTCCCTGAACTCACAAGGAATCAGAAAATCACAGGGAACTGATTGTGACAGCAGAGTCTGAATTCTAATTTTGCAGACTAAATGTTGGCTATCTCATACCTCTCTGTCCTTGGACAGTTTTCTTATCTATAATATATATCTATACCCTATATACTATATATATAGTATATAGGATATATACTATACCCTATATATTTCTTATCTATAATATATATCTATACCCCATATATATATATCTATACCCTATATATAGATACATATATAATATATATCTATGCCCTATACCCTATTATATATCTATACCCTAATCATAATCTATTCTTGCAAACCCTTTATGCTGAAAGCCTGAAAATGTATAGAATGTTTGGTCATCACAAATGCTCTGGCAGCCCTATGATTTTATTTGTATGCTTATTAAATATATTAACTAACAAGACTGAACTTTTGAAATTATAGCTTACATTGAAATACCAATAACAGATATAAAAATAAGCAAAATGCAAAAAAAAAAAAAGAAAAGAAAAAAAATCCAAACAAACCACCTAAAGTAAGAAGTATCTTTAACAAGGTATCTACATACTTTTAATTATATAGAATACCTTGTTAAAGGTATACCTTTAAAGGTATACCTTTATAGGTATACCTAAAGGTATACCTTTAACAAGGTATTCTATATACAGCAGAATGTAGCTATATTCTGTTGGAATCTGTCTTATTTATGCCTCTAAATCCACAGAGGGGGTAATATCTACTTTTGTGATGATGTTCCCCTCTCCTTCTCTTCTCTGTCTCCCTCACTCCCTTCCCCTGCCCTCTCTTCCTGTCTCTCTTTCAAAACAGGCCAACCCTTTCCTATAGACTCTATAAGGTTATATAATATAAGGTTATATAAGGTTAAGTCCTTGAGATAATGCCACTGTAGCATTAGGATTGTTTGTTTGTTGTTGTTTGTTTGTTTGTTTTTAGCATTAGGATTTTAATGTCAGGAAATTCTGGGTTATATTTCAAGATTTGCAAGTTTCTGGTCTGGGGAGAGTGACTTTAGCTTTGAGCTTTCTCTTCTCATCAAGTATATGGGCAAAATATATGAGATATATAGCTAAAGGGAGTGCCTGAGTCACAGTCCATACTCAAAAAACGTGAATTCTCCTTCCTTTTCTCTCAGGAGAAATAAAATGCTTCACCATCAATTTTAATGGTAGGAAGAGAAAAAATATAGAGGAGGAAAAATTGAATCTTCCTACTAAAGCATAAAAATGTCTTCCTTCATGAATTTATGGTTGTTAATTCCATGAGTCATAGCTTGAAGCTAAATATGTTGAGGGTTTCTATTTGTTCTTTTCACTCTGGGAAACCATGGTTTTATAGAATATTATATATTTTTCTTTAAAAATAAAATCAATTATATAACAAAAACATAAATAAAACCTAAAGTAATCTATTACCCACTGGAACTTTAGAGTCTCAGATGTGCTAAATATAGCTGTAGAGATAACCTCATCTGCTCAGCCACAGTCAGTAATAACATCTGACATGTAGTGAAGCTTAGTCACACTTTCCACAGGGGCAGCAACAGAGCTATTCAAACTTTCAGTCACTTGAGGAACAAAACAAATATTCAGAGTATTTTAATCACTGAGTACTTAATCTCTACTTTTCTGCTACAATCATTTTCCAATAAATCCAGTTTTCTTTATACAGCTATGCACATTCTATACCCTCACCTTTGTTCTTATCAGATCCCCTTTGCAGGGATATCCTATTTCTCCATTCATGCTTCCATAATCTACAAATATTCTATTTATAATATAAATACTATACAAAATAAATAATAGCATTCTAATAGTCTATTTTATTCTACCATAACATATAGTATACTCTTCCATCAGAGTCATCCATTTTTATAACTATGACCTTTGATGTCTGGGTTTTGTTGACCATTTAATAAAATATATTTTCTGTATTACTTAATTTCCCAGATTTTTATATATACCTCCCTATCAGTAAATACCCTAATCATAAAATTCTAATGCTATAAACTCTGCCCTATATGTTTCTGTATCCCACATTTTATATAGAACAGAAACACGTTCAGCATACATTGAATTGGTGATGAATGAAGAAAATATATTTCTGGAGCTGTGTTGCTGATAAATACCTATAGATTTAATGCCTAAATGTTTTTGCTTTCAATATAGACAAGAGCTTATGGAAACCACATATGCTTACCAAGTCAGTAGGGAAAATTCAGACTATATAGCTGAATAGATATAGTGTATGATACACTAAATATTGAAACAAACAGCTTTTGAATAGCTAACATAATGTATCTTCCAGATACCTAGTACACCACCATCAGGCAGTTGGAACGTTGAATTTTTACTGCCAGGATCTTAAGTGTCATCATGTAGAAAATGATTAACGAGACTTCTGAATATTTCTAAATCTCTCAGTGTTCGTATTATTTTAAAGAAATATCTTCCAATGAAATATGAGCATCTTGAGGACAGATATCTTGTCTTCTCAACTCTAGGTGGTTATCTCAAGTTTGAGCATTCATGAGAATCACAGAAGGAGCTTGTCACAAAAACTGACACTTTGACCCACTCCCCCATATTCTAATTCAATAGATCAAAGGTGGCTTCCTTAAATTTGCATGTTAATTGGCACTCCATGTGATTTTGATATTAGGTGGCTCTTGTGCCCCGTTAGAGAAATACAGGAGATTCCTGTGTATTTTAATATATATTACATACTGATATGCTAGGCTTTAAATGAATGAGTAATTGAGTAAATTAAAAAGGAAACATGAGAAAGAGTCAAAGTGTATATAGTAGTTTAGACCTGGAAGAAAGCATGCCTGTTTCTCTTCTAAATGCATATGTGGACTTTGTGTGTTTCTGTAGGAAGCTGAATGTGTACGTTTGTTTATTCGTTCTAACCTTTAGGAATTTTATTTTGCTGTCTTGTGTAGTATTATCTAAGGAACTAGATTTGTACATTTCCATCTTAAAATCTTTTTAGTGGCTAAAAATGCAAGAACACATTTTGGAGGATATATTGCTCTATATGGCTATCATCAATCAGGGAAGAAAACATATGGTTAAGCCAGTGAGCCAGGTTCAACAAGTAATGCTTATAACCACAGATGAGATTTCAACGTTGTGAACTTGTATTCAGCAGAGAGTAATTCCCAGTTACAGGCCCCTACATATCACGGTGATTGGTAAGCAGTAGTCAGAAGGTAATTTGCAGGCAGTGGGGCACCTGTAATCATTTATCAGGAAGGTAATAAGAAACAAAACAAAATGATACAAGGGTAATCACATCCTGTTGATTCACCCCAGCTACATAAGAGAATAAGAGGCAACATTTCCAGTTAAAATTTTTGAAGTAAACATTGCTAGTGAAACTTATCCAACAAACATTCAGAATATGACATTACCAGTTACCTAGCGTGTTTTTAATTAAAAAAAAAACCAACAAAATAAAACAAACAATGAAATAATTTTAAGTAATTAATTTAACTTCTCTGTATTTTTTTCTTTAAAATTTACCTAGGGGTACTTGGGTGGCTCAAATGTTTGAGTGTCTGCCTTTGGCATGGGTCATGATCCCAGGGTCCTAGGATCCAGCTCTACATGGGTCTTATGGCTCAGCAGGGAGCCTGCTTCTCCCTCTCCCTCTGTCTCTCTCCCTGCTTATGCTCTCTCTCTCTCTCTCTGTACCTCTGTCTCACATGAATAAATAAAACAGAATTCTTAAAAAAAAATTACTTAAAGACCATGTGGTAGGATGTCTTTTTTATCAAGTTTATTTGGAAGGCAAAAGTAAGTTATAGTACAATCACTGGGTAGATGGATACATGGCAGAAAGGGTCAAACATCATTTCTTACTTGGACGGTGCAAATGTAGTTTATCCAAGCCTTGTACATGACTTTAGGCTTCACAGTTTGAAAAATGAACATTACCACTGTATATTTGTTGCCTGTGTGCATGTGTGTATCCCCATATGTATACTCAATTATTAGCATGAAAAGATAGATATAAAAAATAAAGAAATGTGTAAATACATAGTGACAGCACTTCCATCTTCTAAGTTTTGTCTTTTCAAACTATGGCCTATACCCACTAGCACTGGACTCGCCTGAAGGAGTTGTTATGGCTGTTGGAGTGGTCATTAAGAGGATATGACCTCCAGTTGACCTACAAGCTGAACCCAGGCAATAAGAGACTCCTCATCTCCTCCCTTGAGGTTGGAATATGCTTTCTACCCACTGTTCCCATAGTAGAAGCAGTTTTTTAAGAAAGCAGCCTGAGTGAGCAGTGTGTTGTTGAGACTATCTAGACTGTATATATGACTGAAACCACTTAAGGCCTCTGTATAAACTTTTAGGGAATATTCTGGTGGGTGGGTATGGAGATACACTCATCTTACAGCTTTCCAAGGCAGTCTTACATGCAAGTTCCTTTGCTTATTAAAACTGCCATCTAACAATCTGGAAGGGTCTGCCTCTTTCTTTGGTCTCCATCTATGCGGGACAATTTTTAAATCATCAATGGACTGAATATTTGTATACCCCCCAAATTTATTATGTTGAAACCCTAACTCCCAAAGTGACAATATTTTGAGATGGGGCCTTTAAAAGGTAATTAGGGTTAGATTAGTTCATAAGGGTGGAGCCTTCATGACAGGTTTAGTGGATTTTTAGCTTACTGCCTCACAAAGTATACCACTGGTGGTCCATGGGTGAGTGATCTCTTGGTGTCTTCTGTAAATGCATTCTAGCTTACTGGGTTTAGTGGATTTTTAAGAACAAGAGAACCATCTTTCTCTTTTATGCTACTTGAAGACATGGTGAGAAGGCAGCTGCCCACAAACCAGAAAGAGCGCTATCACCAGGAAACTGACATCTCGATCTTCTCAGAGTCTAAAAGGTATTATACACAACTAATGAATCGTTGAACACGACATCAAAAACTAGTGATGTACTGTATGCCAGCTAATTGAACATAATAATTTAAAAATGTTAAAAAAAATAAAGGGGCTGACTTTAAAAACAAACAAATAAATAATAAATAAGTGTGTGAAATAAATTTCTGTTGTTTGAGCCACTGAGAATAGGGTATATTTTCATGGCAGCCCTAGCCAACTAATGCAGTAATCAGAGGTACAAGTAGGCCAGACCCATTCCAAACTACTAAATTAGAGTTTCTGGTGCCTGGGTCCAAGGAATTTACTTTTCAAGATAATCTCAAGGTAATATTGAATCAGAGTCAAGTTTTAAAGCCACTAGCAATACTGTCAAAATTAGGCTGACTTGGGACTCCTGGGTGGTTTCGTCATTTAAGTGCCTGCTTTGGCTTAGGTCATGATCCCAGGGTTCTGGGATAGAGCATTGTGGCAGGCTCCCTGCTCAGGAGGAAGTATGCCTCTCTCTCTCTCCAACTGCCTTTTTCCAGCTCATCCTCTTGCTCGCTCTCACTCCTTCTCTCTCCCTCAAATAAATAAATACAAAATTCTAAAAAATGTTTTAAAAATTAGGCTGACTCAGTAATTGATGATCCAGACTAGAACACTGTTTAGAAAGGGAATGCTTTAATAGTTAAGGAAAGACAGGGATATTCTGAAAATGAATTGGGAAAATCAGAATATAAAGTCACTTTACGTAGACAGCTTCACATTTTACTCATATTTAATTTTTTGAAGTAATTTTGTTTAATATTGACACTCTTTTCAAATGTAGCTTCCTGGATAAAAGTAGGGGAAAATTCTGTGTGTGCGTGTGAATGCTTATTCAAAATTCTGTACAAAATCCATCTATTGTGCTCAGCATTAAAAATAGAAAGTAAGTTACAATTACTTTTTTAACTTGCCTTTTTTTTCTTTATTTCTTTCTCAAACTATTGGGAAAATATGAATGTTTGCCATTGCTTTCCTAACTTCTTTCAACATTTTTTTTTATATTTTCTGATAAATCTATCAAATTGGAATATTTTTTAAAAAACTTAATGATTCAGTATCTATGAAAATATTCACCAACACAGACAAATGATTGTCTATCCATGATGATGAAATTATCCAATAATAGATGGACAGAGCAAGAAGAGGTCATGATAATTTTGGCTACTTGGGAGCATGTACACAAGTGTTCTGCAGAGTAAGAGGGACCAAGGAGCAGGAACATTCAGATTTTTTCCAAAAATCTTGTGATCTTGGACAAGGGATGTTAAAACCTGTTTGACCCAATACTATACATTTGCTTCAAGTAATCAGGTAATACATTAATATTTTAAACTATAAAATTAGAATGTGTTTTATGTTTTTTTTAATCTTAATAATCAATTCATCTGAAACATATTTGCAAAATTTGCTTAAGAAATAATTCATTCACTGATGCCGTTTATCATTTACTGCTGAAAAATGCATAATCTGAATGAGGAAAGGCATCCTTCTTTAAAAGTGCTAAGAATCTCTTCTGCAGAAAAGTACATTCCCCGTTTTTAAAAGTTACTGTGGCAAACTAAGAATCTAGAGAAATTTCCTCAATTTGGTCAAAATAATCTATAAAAACCCTACAGCTAAAGTCAGGTTTAATGTGAGAAATTCAAAGCTTCACCACTGAGATCAGAAACAAGGTAAGGATGTCCCTTCTTACCACTATTTTACTTTATTTTATTTTATTTTCATCACTCTTTTATTTTTATTCATTTTTATTTTTATTTTTTTAAGAGACAGAGAGAGAGAGAGAGCACGTCTGTGCCCAACCTGGGGATGAGAGGCAGAGGGAGAGGGAGAGAGAGAATCCCAAGCAGGCTCCCCGCCCAGTGCAGAGCAAAATGTGGGACTCAGTCTCATAACCCTGAGATCATGACCTGGACTAAAATCAAGAGTTGGTTGCTTAACCAAATGAGTCACGCAAGCACCCCTTCACCACTCTTTTAAAATCTCATACCAGAAATTCTAGTTAATGCAATAAGATATTTCTTAAGAAATAAAAGCTATGCAGATTAGGAAAGAAGAAATAAAATGATCTCTGCTCACAGATGACATAATTGCATATGTAGAAAATCCAAAAGTATCAGCAATGAAATGTCCTGGAACCAATAAGCATTATAGCAAGATTTTAGGATGTAAGGTTAATATATAAAAATCAATCACTTACCTATGTACAAAAAATGAACAAGTGGAATTTTATTTAGAAACACAATACCTTTTAGCCTAGCTTCCCCCAAAAAGGAATACTTAAGTATAAATCTAACAAAAAGAGTACAATCTTTTTATGAGGAAAACTACAAAATTCAGAGGAAAGAAACAACTAAATAAATGGAGAGATATTTCTTATTCCTTGATAGGAAGACTTAACATCATAAAATATTAAGTTTTCCTATCAAGATGTCGGTTCTTGGGATGCCTGGGTGGATCAGTCATTAAACATCTGCTTTTGAAAGGAAACAGAAATGAGAACGAACTTTTGGGACTTCATCAAGATCTAAAGCTTCTGCACAGCAGAGGAAACAGTCAACAAAACAAAGAGGCAACCCATGGAATGGGACAAGATATTCGCAAATGACACTACAAAGGGCTGATACCCAAGATCTATAAAGAATTCCTCAAATTCAACACATACAAAACAGATAATCACATCAAAAAATGGGCAGAAGACATGAACAGACACTTCTCCAAAGAAGACATACAAATGGCTAACAGACACATGAAAAAATGTTCATCATCATTAGCCATCAGGGAGATTCAAATCAAAACCACATTGAGATACCACCTTACCCTAGTAGAATGGCCAAAAGCAACAAGACAGTAAACAACAAGTGTTGGAGAGGTTGTGGAGAAAGGGGAACCCTCTTACACTGTTGGTGGGAATGCAGGTTGGTGCAGCCACTTTGGAAAACAGTGTGGAGATTCCTTAAGAAATTAAAAATAGAGCTTTCTATGACACTGAAATTGTACTACTGGATATTTACCCCAAAGATACAGATGTAGTGAAAAGAAGGGCTATGTACCCCAATGTTCATAGCAGCAATGACCAGAGTTGCTGAACTGTGGAAAGAGCTGAGATGCTCTTCAACAGACAAATAGATAAAGAAGATATGGTCCATATATACAATGGAGTATTATGCCTCCATCAGAAAGGATGAATACCCAACTTTTGTATCAACATGGACAGGACTGGAGGAGATTATGCTGAGTGAAATAAGTCAAGCAGAGAGAGTCAATTAGCACATGGTTTCACTTACTTGTGGAGCATAAGGAATAACATGGAGGACATTGGGAAAAGGAGAGAAGTGAGTTGGGGGAAATCAGAGGAGGAGACAAACCGTGAGAGATTGTGAACACTGAGAAACAAACTGAGGGTTTTGGAGGAGAAGGGGGTTGGAGGGTTGCATGAGCCTGGTGGTGGGTATTAAGGAGGGCACGTATTGCATGGAGCACTGGGTGTGCTGCATAAGCAATTAATCTTGGAACACTGAAAAAGAAAAAAAAAACACTGAACTATAAATTTACAATAGGTATCTTTCATTATATGTAAATTATACATTTATAAAGTTGATTGGAAAAAAAAAAAGAATGCCGCATAAACACGGAGGTTAGTTTATGTGGTTCCCAAAGATTTATGTGCAAACTATTTTCTAAATCAAATTCTATTTTTAAAGTTTTCAAATAAGGAGCACCTGGGTGGCTCAGATAGTTAAAGTTTTCAAATAGAGCACATTTTGTAAGCTAAAAAATAAATAAATAAATAAGTTTGCTTTTGGCTCTGGTAATGATCCCAGAGTCCTGGGATCTATCCCTCATTGGGCTCCCCACTCAGCAGGAAGCCTGCTTCTCCCTCTCCCCCTACCCCTGCTTATATTCTCTCTCTCACTGTCTCTCCCTCTCTGTCACATAAATAAATGAAATCTTAAAAAAAAAAAAAAAAAGTGCCGGTTCTTCCTAATTTTATCTATAGATTTGATGGAATACCAATCAAAATCCAAGCAAGTTATTTCATGAGTAATGAGAAACTGATTCTAAAATTTATATGCAGAGACAAAGACCCAGAACTGCCAACACAATATTTAAGAAGAACAACAAAGTTGGAAGACTGACACCATCTGACCTCAAGACTTATTACATAGCTATAGTAATCAAGACGGTGTGGTATTGATGAAAGAACAGATAAACACATAAATGGAATAGAATAAAGAGCCCAGAAATTGGCCCTCGTATATACAGGCAACTGATCTTTGACAAAGGAGCAAGCATAACACAATGGGAAAAAAATCTTTTCAACGAATGATGTTAATATGAATTAATATCATATGCAGAAAAAAAGATGACACAAACATTATACCCTTAAAAAGAAGGTAACTCAAGATGGATCAGAGACCTAAATATAAAACATAAATCTCTGAAATTCCTTCAAGGTAACAGAGGAGTAAAATCTAGATGACCTTGGGTATGGCAATGATGTTTTAAATATAACACCAAAGACATGAACTGTGAAAGAAATTGTTAATCTGGACTCCAAAAAAAATTTTTTTTTAAATTCTACACTGTGAATGATATTGTCAAGAGAAAAAGAGATAAGTCATATCCTGGCAGAAAATATTTGAAAATGACAAATCTGATAAAGGACTATTATCTAAAATATACAACAACCCTGAAAACTCAAAAATAAGAAAAGAAATAACCCAATTTAAAACTGGACAAGAGACCTAACAGACACCTCACCAAAGAGGACATACAAATGAGTTTCAATGTGGGTTCACCAGTTACAACAAATGTGCCATTCTGATGCAGGGTATCGATAGTGAGGGAGCTGTGTGTGTGTACTGCAGAGAAGGAATAGGGAGAGGGTTCATGGTAACTGTACTTTCTTCTCAGTTTTGCTGTGGACCTAAACTGCTCTAAAAAGGTCTATTTAGAAGGGGAAAAAAAGTTACTGTGCATAAGCTGTGTTCTAGGCTTCCCCACGTACAAGCATCTGGGCAGTGTGTTAGAAGGAGATTATTGTATACTGGGATCATATTCCTACGGCAATTTGACAGGCCATTCTCCACTTACCTGTGTGCCTTCTAAGCACATCCCCGGAACCATCCTGAAGAGAACTGTGAGTTGAAACGGATTCTTAGATAATCATTTCTGAGAAGTACGTGTCAACTCTGGACATACTATTTTCTTTCCATAAGCAAATTTGGCTGACAGGTTTCTTCTCACTTTGTGTCAGATGTAGCTGTATTATAAAAGAAGGGACATAATGGCAATGGAATGAAATTACTGAAATTCATACTATAAAATAGGGCTTGTGCTGATTTCTCTTCTCTGATTCTCTTTAATGAATAACATTCAAATTATATAAATGTATCTATCATTCACTTTGTAATGATTGATTTTACTGTTATATTTTTATATTCAGCAAATAACACATAAATGGTTTCATTGTAAAACATTATCCTGACAATAACCTCAAACTTCTGCACACCAGAGACAAGTCCCAATTATAATGTATTCTTTTAAGAACATCTTTATTTTTTTTCCAATATAAGAAAGTATATGTTTCTTTCATTAAATATTTTCATAAATTCTTAGCTTGTTCATTTCTGCATCAATTCAATTCCTTCTTTATAAGTATTGTATGTGATAAAACATTGTTCTTTTTAATAAGAATGCTTGAGGCTTTCCCATATGCATGAATTAGATGAATCATTTATTACCATATTATTATAATTTCTTTTGATAAGAATAATTTTCATTTTTATTTAGCTTCAGGAAAATTTTCCTGAACTCCTTCAATTAAAAATTCACAAATATAGAAAGTTGTGGGATTGCTTTTGCTGGTTGCTGAGGCTCTCATCTCAAAGTCGTTACACATACAATCTATGTGGTAAAACAAAAATACTGTTTCAGTGTTCTATGTTCAAACTGGTTTACTAATCCTTTCCACTTCTAAAAGACTTTTTTTAACTTGAAAACGCAGCCCTATTTTCTCTCATTATGTCAATATACTGTCTGTAAGAGTGTTTGTTAAAATCTGTAGTTAGCAGTGATTATAATTGGCATTATCCTATGAATTGTACTGCTAACTACTCAATTGTATAGTTGAAGCCATTGGTGCCTTTCTCAAAAAGTGACATGATACATGGGGACCTGGGTGGCTCAGTAGGTTCAGCCTCTGACTTTGGCTTGGATTATGATCTCAAGGTACTGGAATCTCATGATCTCAGGGTCTTGGGTTAGAGTCCTATGTTAGGCTATGAGCTAACAGTGGAGAGTCTCCTTGTCTCTCTCCTTCTGCCCTTCCCCGTACTTGGGCTTGCTCTCACTCTCTCTCTCTCTCAAATAAATAAATATATATATATATATATATTTTTTTTTAAAGGTGACATGATCCAAATATACATATTTTTTTTAAAGTAAAAAGGTGGACACCTGGGTGGCTCAGTCGTTAAGTGTCTGCCTTCAGCTCAGGTCATGATCCCAGGGTACTGAGACTGAGTCCCAGTCCCAGCTCAGGCTCCCTGCTCAGTGGGAAGCCTGCTTCTCCTTCTCCCACTCCCCCTGCTTATGTTCCCTCTCTAGCTGTGTCTCTCTCTGTCAAATAAATAAATAAAAATCTTTATAAAAAATAAAAAGTGAAAAGGTAGTAATAAAATGTTGACCTATATGTGGAGTAGCAAATATGTTTATATTATATATTTATATACATGTAGTATAATATAATTATAAATACATATATACATATATGTATTTATTATAATATAGGTCATCTACAGGAGAAGTTTTTTTTATAACACAGTTAATAGTCCTTGACCCTCTGGAAAATGTGTTTCAGTTTTTAAATTTAAGGCTCTATTGACAAAGCTGTATGATTTATATGTACCTATGTTTGAAACAAATGGGGTATAACATAACATTTTTTTATATCTTTATTGAATCCAAGTACTAGTTCATAAAAAGTTACCTTTAATGTCTCTTTTGGCACTATGAAATCAAGAATGTGACTTTTACATGGGATTTTTGGAATCAATTTCATCACTTTGTTTTGCTTATGTACTTAGATCTAGTTCTTATTGTAACTGTATTTCCTGATAAAAATAGGGACTTTCTTAGTCTTGATAAATGTTAAAGTGACTCCTGCCTACAACATTTGTTCAAGTACACACAATTCTTGAATGTTTTCCATTATCAAACTTTGACAACTCTATGTAGGAAGCTATATGTAAATTGTTCTGTAAGGAGGAAAATTAACCTCTCCTCAAATCATCTCATCTGATACTTGTGAGGAGCACAATTTGTGAAATATTTAGTAATCCAATAGAGGAACAAGCTTGGGCTGTGCAGCTGCCCTCTGAGGCACCCCAAGAAACACAAAGAAATGGACATCTTAACTGCCATGAATAGAACAGTCTGGGACCTGAGGTTTTAAATAAAGGATTCCATGAGATAGTTTTAGTAACATTTTAAAGGTACATTTGTATCAGAAAACTGGCTTTCTCAAGAAAGTATTTCATTTAAAAATGCACTTCTTAAAACAGAAAGAAAAAAGATATATCTGTGCTGTTTCTCATTTAATATGTAATCCATATTGTTTTCTTTAAAATATGTATTACAGGAGTTATTAGAACTGCCTTACATAATATGGACAGAGAAGCCAGAGAACACTATTCAGTGGTCATTCAAGCCAAAGACATGGCTGGGCAAGTTGGAGGGCTTTCTGGATCGACAACGGTCAACATCACCCTGACTGATGTCAACGACAACCCCCCACGGTTTCCTCAGAGTATGTACCGGATTCTTATGATATACATTTATCAATCTTCATTTGCATAAAACAAAATGAAATACTTAAGTATATGATGTCATGTTACTGTTAAATGAGGATATTTTGTGTTTGTGCTATATGGTTTCTCTTCTATACATGAGAGTAAAGAAATCACTCAGCTTATTGTCTCCTGAACCTGGTGGATAATTGCCACCACGTTAAAAAAATATGTGTTTCAGTTGTCATTACAGTTAAATTTTAAAAATGATAGAGTGGTACTAAGTACCACTAAGTATATCTTATATTTGCTAAAGCAGTTATGTATTACTAAGATATACAGGGAGGTACCCAAAATACATTCTGAAGGTAACATTCTTCTCTTGAAAAAAAAAAAAAAAAAAAGAATGCATATGTGTTTTTGGTGACTGAAATTGAAAAAAAAAAATTCTCATTTTAAGAATGAATGCTCTCCACACCCCCATACCCCCCCACATATACACGTGCATACACAAAGCATCCCACAGCAAGGTGCAGCTAATACAATAAAGTGAGAAACCCTTTGAATGGGGGGGGCAAAAATTTTCAAGCAATACAAGGGGAGAAGATGTCAGTTTTGTGAGTGTGAAAAAAAAATGGTGTTTATGACATCCTCAGAATGGGAAAAAGTATATTTCAGGATTTCTAATGTGGCAGAAATTGTGGATGACATTTTATAAAATAGCCTTTAATTAAGATAAATATCTTGTAGGGGCTATCCCTTAGGTCCTTTTGACACATGATGTTTAAAAACTGCAATAAAGTAGACACCTGGTATGTCAATACAGGCTCTTCGCAAGTTTGTGTGATATGTCTTCCCCTGCTGTATCTCTTTTAATATTTCTCTTGGTACATTCCAGGGCTATCCATAATGGAATATTACCTGTTCCCAAAACATAATAACCTTTCGCATTCTTAATTCAACCAGAATTCTCCATACTCACATTTCTCTGTTTAAAAGTCTTGTTATGATTTTCCCTGAAATTTTGCAGAATTAAAAGCTAATGAATTCTTGTTTTCTGTTACCTGGCACTTTCATGTTATGTTTATTTCCTTAGGTACATACGACTTCTACTACTGTAAGTCTCTCTAAGTATGAATGATACTTAAATTGTCTATGTAACCTTAAGTGTTCAGATCAGTAGCCAGCCCTTGATAAATGATTGCTAGATGAATGAATGAATGAGTTAATGAGCTGAATTCAAATACTCTTTCAAACTACCATTGTTAAAAGACATACAAGTCAAGTTCGTAGTTAGGTAACATCAATTTAAAATATTGTTTCTAGAGATGGGGTGCCTAGGTGGCACAGTTGGTTCAACATTCAACTCTTGGTTTCGGCTCAGGTCCTGATCTCAGGGTCATGAGACTGAGCCCTACATTGGGCTCTGCTCTCAGCGTGAACTCTGCTTGAGATTCTCTCTCCTTTTGCCAATCCCCTCCCCTCTAAAATAAATACATCTTTTAAAAATATATATTTGTTCTAGAGATAGATTATATGACCTGATTCATTCATGTGGCCTTTGTTCTATGAAGAAAGTAGATTTATAATAAGTCATAAATAAGTTCACATTACATTAAACCACAAAATTCAATTTTGTAATTTTACACATTACAGGGCATTTTTGTATTTACTTTATCACTTAGTTCACAAAACGTGCATATATACATATACTACTTTACAAGTGCTTTTCTTTAATAGGATAAAGACACTAAAGTTCAAAGATTTTTTAAAATTTAATGAATAATGCTAAGCTCAATTGACATAAACTTTATTACAGTTTACAAAGGGAACTTGTCTACCTTATTTTCAAGTAGATACTATCACGACTATTTTAAAGATATAGATTAATATCACAGCTCTGAATAGAATGAAGTTTAAGGGATACACTACAAACATTCAATAAATACCTGGTCTTGATGCAGATTGCGTATCTCACTCTCTCTGTCCCTCCTCCTCTCTATAAACTACTTTTTAAACTTATGAGTCCATTGAAGTTGATTTTAAAAACCAACCAAAAAAAAACTGTGCTTGTGCTAAATATGGAGAAAAGATTCCTAATTTTATTTTTTGATTAATAACAGTGTTATTGTTGAAACATCAGTTTATGGTGAAAACTATTGTTTTACCTGATGAAGGAACAGAATAAATGTACATTCTCTGAGTGAACTCCACATATCTAAGGAGGCTCCCTTTCTTCAGTCAGGAGCAGTCTATGCAGAACGATGGGCAGATGCCAACCCTGCCACTCTGTGAGATGTGCTTAGAGTTTTGAAATGGAGTCATTACTTGGAACCTCACAGTTTGACTTGCTTAAAAGATACTTTATACTCAAATTGCGTTAAGCACAATGAAGTTTTCAGAATAATTAGTGTCACCTTGACAAGAGTGACTTGCAGTAAATTATTTTGTAATTTACCTCTAAGCATCATAACTTATCAAATGGCTACATATATAATGGGAAACTGTAACTGCTTGGAGAAAAAAAAGATATATTATGAGGACTTATGTTCAGGAAGCACCATGAAACGCACGAATCTACACAATTCAACTTATTTAAAGATTATATCCTGTCATCAAATGGATCCAGTAGTTTGTTTCTTTTAAGATGGGATATTTTCACATGCCTCCTTCTGACTTCTTTCTCATTTCACCTGAATCAAAGACTCATTGTTTTTACACCACTACTGTGATCGACTCTAGTATAAACATCTGCACACAACACTTGGCAAAAATATTCCTTCAAAGCATTTTTCCCTTTTTTATTTTTTCTGTTAACCTTCCATGCTCTGAGGAAATGAATCCGTTTGTTGTATCTTGTCCTTTAAGATTATCACTGTATTTTTTAATTTGAAATAAATTGACTTGAAGTGTTTGAAAACTAGGGAATGAACTAAACTGATAATTTCCTTTATGAAGACTTTACACTAGGTAGTTGCCAACACAGTGGCTTAAGATGCAATGTTAATAAAGATCCAGGCTGACACAGGCTGCTTGTCACAGTCAGGAAGGCAGAGGGCAGAATAGAGACCAGTTGGTACATGCCCAACTGAGAGGACGGCCACTCCTCAATTACACATAATGCATTCACGTGTCCAGGTAAATGTTAAGAAAGGGAGACCCTTACAAGACGCAGAGTGAAAGAACAAATCAACCCTTCTATGGCTTGAGTATTTACTCAAAGGACACAAGCGATGCCCAGTTATCCTTAACGGAAAATGCATGGGCTGTAAAATTCCTCAATATTAGTCCTTCGGTTGAAAGGAATGTATCCCACTTCTTAAGATTCTTGCGATGTCCTTTTCTGGTTTTACTATGTTATAGTTACATGGCACTTATTGCTTAATTTATTTTTAAGTAGGTAAAAAGTCACTGACCTCCATTATTTTCTATAAATAATATGCACATAAAATCAATAACTTATATGAAAATTCATAAAGCAGAATTTCTGTACTCTTAAGTGAAAGGATCTGTATTTTTACAATTGCCTTTGACTAAGTAAGAATGAATAATCCAAATTGGGAAAGAAAAAAAAAAACCCTGCATGTCAAATAATCACCATAAAATGGTAAGAACTTGATTATTTAAAAAACTTTCCTCAAGAACTTGAAGTGATTGCAAAATTGTATGTCATTGAACAGCTTTAGTTCTCTTATGACTAGAGTTGATATAATTCTGTGGAATATTTGAAGGATCAAGGCCTAAAAGTTTAATAGATGGCAGTATTTTCTATAATACTGAGAGTTAGAGATGTTTACCTGATTTGAGTAAATGTTAATGTTGGTGAAAAGTAAAATATCACTGATGAATATATTGATAATGTTATGATTTTGTTCATAGCAAAATATTTTAGAGGAAAGACCATATTTTCAAATTACTATTTACCTTTTCATGAAAAGAAATCTAAATGGTATATAATATATTCAGCATTAATGTTTTATTTAAAAACAGGAAGTGAAAAAAACCAAACAAGAAAGCTTCTCCTTTAATCAATCAAAATGTGAAGTATATGTTTTAATTATCAGCAAGTTGACATTTCTCTAGTGTACTTCAAAAATGATATCTAGTTCATTTTTTCTTTTTCTTCAAGTGTTTATTTAAATTCCAGTTAGTTAACCTACACTGTAATATTATTTTCATGTGTAGAATTCAGTGATTCATCACTTACACACTCCATCCAGTGCTCATCACAAATGCCCTCCTTAATGACCATACCCATTTAGCTCAACCTCCAGCAACCCTCAATTCTCTATAGTTAAAGTCTGTTTTATGGTTTGCCTTTCTCTCTCTCTCCCTCTTTTTTTTTTCCTATGCTCATCTGTTTTTTTTCCCCCTTATATTTCACATATGAGTGAAATCTTTATGGTATTTATCTTTCTCTGACTTACTTCACTTAACATCGTACTCTCTACTTCCATCCACATCATTGCAAATGGCAAGATTTCTTTCTCTCTCTTTTTTTGGCTGAGTAATATTCCACTGTGTGTGTGTGTGTGTGTGTGTGTGTGTGTGTGTGCCACTTTATCCCTACATCAGTCCATCAGTTGATGGACATTTGGGTTCTTTCCATAATTGGCTATTGTTGATAATGCCTCTATAAACATTGGGGTGCATGTGTCTCTTTGAATCTTTATTTTTTATCCTTTGGATAAATACCTAGTAGGACAATTGCTGGATTACAGGGTAGCTCTATTTTTAAATTTTTAGGTACCTCCATACTGTTTTCAAGAGTGGTTGCACCAGTTTGCATTCCCACCAACAGTTTAATAGGCATCCCCTTTCTCTGCATCCTCACCAACATCTCTTTTTCCCTGTGTTGTTAATTCTAGCCATTGTGACAGGTAGGTGGTAATATCATTTTAGTCTGCTTACAGGTATATATTTTGAAACTTGCTGGGGGGTTTTCTAAATGTCAGTATGTATTTCATTGAGATAGTGTCCTTACGTACTTTAAGAGAAGATAAATTCTGCAGCTTCATAGTTAGGTTTTGACATATGTAAATTAGTTCAAGTTTATTCATTGTGCCGTTCAACTTTCTATATCTATACAGAATTTTTGTTTGTCAACTATTGAAAGATATATGTTAATGTATCCCAACATTTCTTTGGATTTTTCTATTTATCCTTTTATTTTCTTTAGTTTTGGATTTTCTTAGATATAATTTGAAATCATGTTACTGGATGCACACAGATTTAAGGCAAGATGTATTCATCTTGGATTGAAAATGTTTCATTGTGGAACATCTATCTAATAATCATCTATAACCTAAAGTCCATTTTATCTGTAATATAACTGTACCAATTTCTAAAAAATTTTTGATTAATGGTTAGATGGTATAATGTTTTCCATCATTTTACCTTCAAAGTGTATTCTTTTTATTTTTTAAAAGTTTCATATGAGCCACTAAACTAAGTTTCTGTTATTATTATTATTTTAAATTTTAATCTGATTTCACAATATCCATTGTTTATTTTGATTTAATGTATTTACAATTTTTTAATTGTAAATTTTCCTTTTTTTCTTCTTACATTCTTTGAATTAGCAATGTATTTCGCTGTCTTCATTTTATCCCTCAGTAATAATTTATTTCTTTTTTTCTTTAGTATTTGTTTGAGATATTATAATTTATTTTATTTCACCTTAAATTATAATTTTATCATTTGAAACAAATGGAACAACTTTAAAACTGTTTAACCCCATTGCATTGATTTTTTTTTTTGCTATTTTGACATCTTATATATTAAACCCTACATAAAATTGTCATTATTTTTGTAGTGTTAAGTAGTAAATAATAATTTTTAAGTCAATAATTTATCCCTTTTGGTGGTATTTCTTCTTTCCTGCATTGCTGTGTTTCCAAAGGAAATTCTAAATTTTCTTAAAATATCCCTTCCTGCCGTTCTTTTTAGTACTGGTCTGCTGTCATTGAATTCTTTTCTTTTTTCTTTTTTTTTTTAACTTGTAATTTTTCTTACTTTTTTTAGAGGGCATTTTCATAGGGAGTAGAATTCTGATTTAAAGACTTCTTATTGGGGCGCCTGGGTGGCTCAGTGGGTTGAAGCCTCTGCCTTTGGCTCAGGTCATGATCCCAGGGTACTGGGATCCAGCCCCGCATTGGGCTGTCTGCTCAGCAGGGAGCCTGCTTCCTTCTCTCTCTCTGCCTGCTTCTCTGCCTACTTGTGATCTCTGTCTGTCAAATAAATAAAAACTAAAAATATTTTTTAAAAAGCTATAAAAAATAAATAAAGGCTTCTTATTTTAGGAATAAATGACACAATTTAATTGTCAGCTGACCACCATCTTATCTGTTGAAAATCAGTTATCAGTGTTATTGTTATTGCTTTGCTGTAGATTAGTTTATTCTACTTTAGTGGATCTTATTTTAAATATTTTAATTTGTATTTGATATTTAAGAGTTTAACTATGGTGCTCCTAAGAAGTACATACTTAAAAATCTGCTTTTCAGTTATAAGGAATTTTTAGGCTATCTTTTGTCAGTGCTAGAAAATTTTGGTCATCGTTTAGTCAAATATTTCTTTTGTTTCGTTTTATCACTTCCAGTGGTTGTGCAAAAGCATGCATGCTAGGTCTTTTAGCTGTGTACCATAAATCTATTATTCTTTTTTCTGCATGTTTACTTATTATTTTTGTCTCTTTTTTAACCTGGAAATTTAATATTGACTTATATTCTAGTATAATAACCTTCTTTTCCACTGTGTTTATTCTCTAATAACTAGTCTATTAAACCTTTATGTACAAACTTCAGCATTAAAATATTTCAGTTCTATTATTTTCACTTGACTTGTTAAATATACATTATTGGTATCTGCTAAAATTCTCTATTTTTTCTATGGTTCTTAAGCATTAGTTATGATCATTTCAAAACTCTTTTCTAACAATTCTAACATCATCTTCATATCTGGGTATTTTTACTGATCTTGTTTCCTTTTGGTTTTGGTAATTTCCCAATTAGAAGTCTGTTTTGGAATTATTGACTGAAGATTATGTACAAACACAGAAGCCCCTGCCTATGTCATCTTCCTCCAGAGTTGTTTTCTTATAGATATATGGAATTTCATTTACTTAAATTAGTTAGATTTTCTTAGAACTGCTTTGTTTCATTTCCCCTTATTCCTGGGAAGTAGCTCTTGTTCCTAAACACAAAATTTTCTCTAGTATCAACTGAAGCATTAACTAGTACTGACTCCTAGTGTCTCCTGGCTTTTGAAATCTCTGTTAGCTCTTTTGTCTTCCAGCTTTGCTTTGTCTCGGTTTCTTGGAGTCTCCATATATACACATGTTGTATATGTATATGCAATTATCACAGGAATATTGCTTCACATTTTGGGGACTATTTCTCTGTTGTTTCTTCTTTCCATGGCTTTGTTCTTTTTTGTGTGACTGTGCCAGCCCTGAACCCCAATCTCTGTCTCTACAAACTAATTATTGCCTGGATTATTTCCCCTAGCACTGAATATTTAAAAAAATACCCTGAGTCATTGTCAATATAAAGACTCATACTGTTGAGGCACCTGGGTGGCCCAGTCAGTTAAGTGTCTGCCTTTGGCTCAGGTCATGATCTCAGGGTCCTGGTATCCAACCTGGAGTCTGGCTCCTGGCTCAGCAAGAGCCTGCTTTTCCCTGCCTACCTCCCACTCATCTCTCTCTCTCTCTCTCAAGTAAATAAATAAAATCTTTTAAAAATATATATTGTTTTTCTTACTTTCTCTGAAGGATCATGTCTTGGGGTGCCTGAGTGGCTCCACTGTTAAGCGTCTGTCTTTGGCTCAGGTCTTGTTCACAAGGTCCTGGGATCCAGCCGTTGTGTCAGTCTCCCTGCTCAGCAGGGTATCTACTTCTCCCACTCTGTCAGCCTGCTGCTCCGCCTCTTGTGCTCTCTCTCTTTACCTCTGTCAAATAAATAAATGAAATCTTTAAAAAAAAAAAAGGATCATATCTCATCCAGGCCTTTTTACATTGAATACTCTCCAGTGACTTGTAGTAGCCATGGTATGTTACTGTCAGCTTCTGTAGCTATCTTCCAAACACCTATCACTTCACCGTCTTGACTGGAATCACCAACCCATTGAAGTTTAAGTTGAAAGAACGTGGATGATACATGAATAGTATGTCAATTTGATATCCAATATGGTTAGATTGAAAGTATAAATTCAAAGGAAAGCTGGATTTCTCAAATTAACTGTAAAACTTGCAAGTTTTTGGTCTATTAGAGGTATATTTTCATTCTGCTCTGTAGATACAAAGTGTGTTTATTTAATGTTATGAGATTTAGTATATAAAATAAGAATAATTGAAGATTATTTTATGTTTATCCCATTAAACAGGGTACAGATAATTTTAGAGCATGTTTTTCATATAAGGGAATAGCTATAAATAAATAAGGATGTGACATTCTTTTAATTTTAAAGTTGAGTATTTTGAAATAATTTAAGATTATCTATTTAGTAACTTGCCAGTTATAAAATGTCAATCATTTTATGATTTGTTTTTGATCTATTTGGCTGTATGCTATGTAAAAGATATAGATTGATTCCTTTGCTTACCTGTTTTGTGTGGATATGCATGCTTTGCTAATAAGCATATATTTCTTAGAAATTTTATAATTGTTACTAATTAGTCTGTACAAATTGTCTTTTTCTAAATTCTTCACAAAATGCTGAAGAAAAGTAAGAATGATATTCAATTAGAACTTACAAGTTTACACAGTTTCTCACATATTTATGTGTTATGTTTATGAAGAAAGTGAGCGAATGCTAAAAAAAAAAAAGTAGCCCACTTTACTTGTGCTTTGAAGAAAAATTTCTTAGAGGATAATCAGCTTTGTAGCAATGCAGGTTGACATATTGTAACAGCAAATGTGATAGGGTAAGCAATTTTATTTTATCTTTTTAAATTTTTTAGGTAAGCAATTTTAAATATACTATTCCAGAGTACAGTAGTACAGTAGAATACTAATATAGGACAACGGTCCTTTTAATGTGTGACATTGTAAAGTGCATTCAGATGACTATAGAATTAGTCATACTATATTTAGATAGTAAAAACATTGCAGACAGGGATTAACATGATGATTAATGATAGATATTTAATACAAGTTTTTTAGATGCAGGAAAATCCCAGATTCCTTGGGATTTTTCCTCTATAATTTGAGATATTTCCAATGTAAACTGCATCTGCTGTGTAAAGCAATTTAAAGCAGAGATGTAGAAACTCTCTGGTTAATCTTATCTGTAATGTCAGACACCCTGGAGAAGTCAGATATCACAGCCTAACCACTTACTTATCAGTCAGCCTTCCCCCAGAATCATCTATAAATAAATATTTATCTTATATCAGTAGTCACTTTTCCAAGTAAATACTATGAATGTAAGGAAAAAATTCGTCAAAATAAATACAATTATCAAATTGATTACAGCTTTTGTAGCTTGGGACCCAAGGCTAATTGTAGGGAATGACTTATTTACTGATCTGGCAAAGTTACTGAAGCAAAGAAACAAGGTCTTTTAAAAAACAATTAGAATCAATATTATCTTTTGGGGGGTAGTGTATTACAAGGAGAAAGCTTCAATAAATCAGATGCCATTGATCTTTCTCACCAAGTCTTCCTTTCTTAATGTACTTCATCTAATCATTAGCAGTCCCTGGATACAGTCTAAGAAATTATGTGAAAGGATCACATTATGATGGCATATGAAATTATAGTTCATTCAGAAAGAGAAACATGAAATAATATCTGTATCTTTCTGCCACACAAAATTATGTAGTCTTAAAACCAAAATGGATAATTACAGCACTGTTTAAAGATGTGTTTGAAACTTGATAATAAGGTAAAATACAACTTAGAAATTTCTCATGTACATCGAAGCTAAAAAAGAAAAAAAATACTTTATTGATATACTACAATAACTTGGTACCTAAACATTTATTACATATTGTACCACCTCATATCTCAGCAATTCCCAACCTTATATCCAGGCATTTAAATCGTAATTATTTCAATATAGTTAACTTTTCCAGATAAGAGAAAATTTTACCTTGAAATATTTCCAAGCATCAAAATGCTATAGATCCTATAGTAGATGGTGGATATAAAAGACATTTCACTTAGAGGGAAAAAATTCTCTTCCCACATTGTCTAATTTTTTCCATGACAGTTATCTAATTTGGGATGCCTGGGTGGCTCAGTGGGTTAAGCCTCTCCCTTCTGCTCAGGTCATGATCTCAGGGTCCTGGGATCGAGCCCTCTCTGCTCAGCAGGGAGCCTGCTTTCCCCTCTCTCTCTACCTGCCTCTCTGTCTACTTGTGATCTCTCTCTCTGTCAAATAAATAAATAAAATATTTTTTAAAAAAGTTATCTAATTATACAAAAAAAAATTAGGTGTAGAAATTATCAACATTTTGCTTTGACAAAAATTAGCTTCTAATGAAAAAAATGAACTTAAGTTTAGAGAATGAAGAGACAAATTGTGGTGGACCTGAACACTGATTTCTGGGGCACCTGGGTGGCTCAGTTGGTTAAGCAACTGCCTTTGGCTCAGGTCATGATCCTGGAGTCCTAGGATCGAGTCCCACATAGGGCTCCCTGGTCGGCAAAGAGTCTGCTTCTCCTGCTGACCTCTCTCCTCTCATGCTCTCTCTCTCTCATTCTCTCTCTCTGTCTCAAATAAATAAATAAAAATCTTTAAAATAAATAAATAAATAATAAATAAACAAACACTGATTTCTGTATTTTAGAAAATGGTTGGCTTAGTACATATGACTTAGCACTAGAGTATAAAGTGACAGCATCTAATGAACTTCAGAATCTCCTTTTTAACACAGTCACCTCTTCAGCTGGTAAGCTTTCACTGTTCCATATTTGTGTAGGTACTGTCTGTGCTCTCAGTCTCCCTGATGCTGAAAATATAGAGAACATTATGGGACTCAGGCTTCTTTCCTATTGGAGCTCTGTTGTAGAGTTCTGTGCATCCTAAGTGTCATAGCCAAGAATAATGAGAGTTTAGGGAATTACATGTATTCTGTTACTGGTATAATTATAAGTCCCCCCCCCCAATAGGCTTTATATTTCTATGTGATTGTACTGGTGTAGGTGCACTTGCACAAATGGCAAATTGGCAAGCTGATGTTGTGAAAGTCCAGAGGGAGCATAAGGCAGAATATAGGTTCCAGAACCTGACATCATTGGTTGTTATCCCTAGAAAAGGGAGAAAGTGTACAATTACAGGAATTCATTAGGGATGTTACTAGAGTTAGTTGTTCAGCATGAATCCAGGGCTTGCTCTGAAATGAAAAATGGTTAACTCTACCTCTCAGTAAACAGAAGCCACAACATAGACAATAACATTAAGAGTTGACATTGCAATCTGAAACAAACTGGGGGAATAGGAGATTAGATACAACTGAATGCAGAGTAGGTAAACTGGAAGATAAGTCAGAGGAAACTAGCCAGAATGCATCAGAGAGACCAAAGATAAACAAACAAACAAAAAAGAATTAAAATATATAGCAAACAAACAAACAAAAAACACCCAATTTCCAATGTATAATAATTGGAGTTTCAGAGGAAGACAGCAGAATGATGAGGCCGTGTTTAAGAAACAAACAAAAGGGACACCTGGGTGGCTCAGTCTGTCAAGCATCTGCCTTTAGCTCAGGCCATGATCCCAGGATCCTGGGATTGAATCTCACATTAGGCTCCTGTTCAGCAGGGTGCCTACTTCTCCCTCTGTCTGCCTCTCTCTCTCTGACAATAAATAAAATCTTAGAAAACAAACAAGCAATAAACTAGTCTAGAGGTTTTCAAGAATAAGTGTAGACATTAAGCCTTAGACAAATAATCATAAGAAATTTCAAATGTGATAGAAAAATATTATCATCTAGATGTGTTATGGTGAAGTTTAGAATTTGAAAAATGAAAAGAAAGGAATTTGACACTCTGTGGGATTCTCATTGACAATAATGGAGTACAGATGACAATAGAAACTTGGCCTCAAATTTGATGAGAAGATGAGATATAACTATAAATTTAGAAATCTTTAACCAGTTAAATTGCATTAAAATGAGGATGTAATAAAAACATATGATAAAACAAAAATAATGAGTTCACTGTTCAAAGAACATCTTTGGAAAAGTGCTTAAGATGTATGTTTTCTATTGCAATAATTCATAACATTCATCCTCATTTGACTTATTTCCCTAGAAAATTCTGTTTGGAATAGACTTTTACTAACTTCTCATCTTGATGTCTCTCTTAACTGCCCTGGTATATTCAATTATTTGTTCACAGTTATCCATTCTCTCTCTGCCTTCGACATACTTTCCTATAAGTAGAAAATATTTTCCCATTAAATTTAGGATAAGCTAGTTAATTTGCTTTGGTCAATGACATGTGAAATGTCATGGTTTGAATCACATCTGAGCAGAAACCTTAATGAGCTTGAATGCTTTGGCTCTATTTATTTATTTATTTATTTATTTTGTTTTTAAGATTTTATTTATTTACTTGAGAGAGAGAGTGAGAGAGAGAGAGCATGAGATGGGGGAGGGTCAGAGGGAGAAGCAGACTCCCTGCTGAGGAGGGAGCCTGATGCAGGACTTGATCCCACGACTCCAGGATCATGACCTGAGCTGAAGGCAGTTGCCTAACCAACTGAGCCACCCAGGTACCCTGGCTCAGTTTCTCTTGTTCTTGGCCTCCAGTCTGAGAAGAACATAAGTTAGAAAAAAGATACTCCTTTAGTCTACTGAGAAAGCATTGGTGCTTAATGGAGATAAGCACACCAGAGCCCAACAGAGCTTCACCAAGCCAGAGTTCTTACATAATGCAAGAAGAAATAATGTTTGTGATTATGAATTATTGAGATGGAATTTATTTCCTAATGCAAAAGAAATTGACTAATAAAATGATTATGCATTCTATGTTATATCCCTAGAAGCAAGTTTCTGTCACCACCACACCAAAACAACAAATTATGTGGAATTATGTTTGAAGAAGAAAATAGTATGAAGTGAACCTTATAGGATGTTAGAAAATGACTGTGTTCTGCTTTGGTAAACATTTTCATGGGATAATTTGGAAGGTAGAAAATATAGCTAATGAACCTCATGGCTTTAAGAGAAGAGGTTTTAGGAAAGAATGTCTGTAGTGTGAGTTGATTGCTATATGCTGCATTTGATAAGACACTACCAAGAGATGAGCTCAGAAAAAAAAATAAAACACACACACACACACACACACACACACACACACATCTATATGTCTCTTCTCTAACAGACATTAAAGGGAGGAGGAAGAAACCAAAAATTTCATGACTTTCAGGGCCGAAAATACAAATTTAAAGGATTTACAAATAAGTTAGCCTCAGAGCCTTAGGGACAGAAATCCTTATAACGACCGCACAGAACAGTTACTGAATTACCATGAGCCATTAACATTCTTTTCCTTTCAAATAGGGCCTTTATTTTTATTATTTTGTTCTTATTTATCCCTGCTTTTATGTTGAATTTGTGGTGAGCAAATAATTTGTCCTTCTAATTCAATGGTCTCTGGATCAAACTCTGATATGACTGTATCCATGATTTTGAAATTCAAGCCTGGTTTCATAGTTTAAAGAGATTTGGGGGTGGGAGCAGATAAATGGATTTCATCTATAAGAGTCGGACAGATATTTGTGACTGGAGGATGAACTATGAAAGATTGTATTGTTTGTTCATAATTGTTAGTTCCTTCCCCTCTTTCATCATGTTTTCCTATAGGTAGCAAATATGTCCCTGCTTTAACTCTATGCTTTAACAATGACTTTGGCCTACAGAATATGACATGTTTAAGCAGAAGCTTTCTATTTTCATGATCTTGCCTCATCCCAATGGTTGCTTTTTCAGGTCATATTCTGGAATGAAAATTCACTTGGAATTGAGCCTATCCCAACAGAGTGATAGTTTAATCATATTTTTCTTCTGGTGTGTGTGTGTGTGTGTGTGTATTGTTTGTATACACACACAAAAAAGGTGTTTTTTTATTAAATCACCAGGACAGGACCCTTGGGCAGAAATAGCTACACTGGGATTATGAGGAGTGACTGATTTTGTAATTTTTAGTTAGTGAGGGTTAGGAATGGCTTAGGTCTGTAAGGAATTTGCAAGCAAGGCTTCCAGGACCTTGCAGGGCTAGCTGCTGTTAAGATAAAGTCATTTACTACTATCTAGTAAAACTTTAGTCATTAGACATTCAGATGTATATCAGCGGGCCATATGTTTGGAGAATGATCACTAACATGTATCTTGCAGGAGTAGCAATAAAGGAAATTTCCAAAGGGATTCTGATATGTTAAGGAAGACTTACAGGATCCTGGAGGTCAGGTTAATGTCAAACTAAGGTTGCTTTTGCCTGGAGCAAAGTATTAACATGAAGGCAGTTAAGTTCCCTGAGGAAGGTCACTGCCTGCCTCAAGTATCTGTCAATGGGATGCTTTTTATAAGGAAATTTAATTTTTTTCTACATTTCTTTTGCCTTTGTTCTCCACATCATTCCCCCATCAAGAAATCTGACCCTTAAATCTTCAAGGTTGCTGAGGGTGGGATGTCTTATCTTCTGTAATTTCTTCCTGCTGAATGAGGGGTGTAGAGATGTCTCTATCTATGGGTCAACATAGGTCAGTTGGAGACTTACATACAGAAGTTACAAAAGGCAGAGGCAGCTAAATCCAAAGTAGACCACATGTATGAATCTCCCTACGTAGAAAGAATCATCTGTCAGTTTAAAGTCATGGCATTGAAGGAATCTTAGCACCAGGTAAAGAGACATGGGAGAAAAAAGCAAAACAAGATTAGAATAACAAAAAGAGGGGCACCCGGGTGGCTCAGTTGGTTAAGCTTCTACTTTCAGCTCAGGTCATGATCCTGGGATCTGGGGATTAAGCCCCATATTGGGACCTCTGCCCAGCAGGGGGTATGCTTTTCTCTCTCCCTCTGCCTCTCCCTCTTCTCATGCTCGTTCTCTCTCATGCTTGCTCTCTCTCTCTCCTCACTCTCCCTCTCTCTCTCAGATAAATAAATCTTAAAAAAAAAAAGAAAAAAAAAGAGGAAAAAGAAAAAGAAGCCCAAATAAGAGTGCTTTGGTAGTTGACAAAAACGCTCCTCTGGTACAGGAGCTTAATCATTAAAGGAAAGAGAGGGATGGTTTAAGTGCCACTTTGAGTACTTGTATCTTTTAGTAAGCCTGTCACATTTTTGTGGTATCTGGAGTATAAGCAAACACTCTGTTTTAATAAAGCATAGGTTCCTCCTTGAGCTGTAGTTAGGCTATCAAGGCACCATTCAGTTTTAGAGGTCCACCTTTTGAATTTGTGCATGTCAAGCTTAGTTAAAGATGGTCACTGTATGCTTGGATAAATCCTCTATTTGCAATTTTATATCAATAGAGGCAGCTCCTGGGAACCCCTCCAAAACAAGGCTAAGAGATAAAACCATCATGAAGCCCTCTTTACATGATATCTAGCCTTAACACTATTCTCATTATGAGGAATCACTGGCAAATATGAGGAGATTGGATATGGGCATCCTTAAGTGCAATATCCAATCCAGTCATGAGGAAAGTGATTCATTATTTTCATAATTCCATAGTTAACCCCATGAAGTGGGGTATACTCCAGCTTTTAAGGAAAAATGTTGTCACCCTAACTATACAAAATTGGTCAGTGATAGCTGAGTTATACACAATTGTTGGGGGGAATCCATCCCATTTTCCTGCTATTCAAGTAATCATATGCCCATGGGATCCTCTTATCATACCCACAGAATAATAAGCATGAATATTATGAAGATTGTCTTTACCTGAGCTGTTGTGGCAATTTCTCTGAAATTTACCTCAAGTTATCTAGTTTAGGCAAACAGCATTCAAAGACAATTAGAAAGAGAATTTAAGATTCACAAAGGTGTGTTACTGAGACATAATTTTTCTCTCTATAACTACCCTCATTTCCAGAGATAGCTAGATCAGGATAATTCTTTGTGAAACAAGTCCAATTTTAACAAAATTGGCTAATTATTTACATAAGCCCAGCAAGAATATTGATTGACCATATAGATCTTTTAAAATCTGCTTTGTGGGGCGCCTGGGTGGCTCAGTGGGTTAAAGCCTCTGCCTTTAGCTCAGGTCATGATCCCAGGGTCCTGGGATCGAGCCCTGCATCGGGCTCTCTGCTCTGCAGGGAGCCTGCTTCCTCCTCTTTCTCTCTGCCTGCCTCTCTGCCTACTTGTGATCTCTGTCTGTCAAATAAATAAATAAAATCTTTGAAAAAAAATAAAATAAAATCTGCTTTGTTGGAGCTTTTTATAAGGATTCTCAATGGAACTTTTAGTATCCTCTCTAGGCCAGAAGCCAAGTCAAATACTTATCATCAGACATGCCTTCAATATCTGTAGCTTGGGTGAATTCCTCTTCTTCAGGTCCCCAAATATCCTGAGGTTCCTACACTTGCCAAAAAGTAACATTCTCTACTTAACTGGCAAGGCTACTTGGAACTCTGTAAGGAAGGAAACAGGCCAACATTTCCAGTGGGGCTTTATGGCTCCATAAATTCAACCTTAGTTCTTTAAATCTATCTGTCTGGTCATATCTGAGTCTATGCATGTCTCCCTCAAATATGGCATCCCAGTCAAAGTCTTTTTAAAACAACCAATGTTTTGGGGTACCTGGGTGGCTCACTTGGTTAGGTGACTGCCTTTGGCTCAGGTCACGATCCTGGAGTCCTGGGATTGAGTCCCACATCAAGCTCCCTGCTCAGCAGGGAGTCTGCTTCTCCTGCTGACCTCTCTCCTCTCATGCGCTCTCTCTCTCTCTCTCTTTCTCTCTCTCTCTCAAATAAATAAATAAATAAATAAAATAAAACAACCGATGTTTCCAATTGGCTTCCGTTATGAGGAGGAGATTTTTATTGAATTTATGCAAATGACTATGACTACCGTGAAAGAAGAAATACTCCCTGAGACTTTGAATTTCAGAGGGTTCAGATAGAGAGAAAAGTTAATGGCGTCAATTAACCCATAATTAAATACTTTACTGCATTTCTGTAAAGCATAGATATTTTAGGAGAAAATTTCCTTAATTTGGAAGAGCAAATACTAGAGAACCAACAAGAGTCACAAAGACTACAATCATTTTCCTCAATTCATTTAGTCCCATGTAACCAAATTTATTCCATTTGAATGCACATTCTGGAAGTTCCTACCCAGTTTAGTTTTAGGATTTTAAAGATATCAAATACCTGTATTTGTTAAAAGTACTTTTCATGAATCTGTGTTGCTTGGGAGGCTCAGTTGTTTCAGTTTCTGACTATTTATTTCAGCTCAGGTCATGATCTCAGGGTCTTGAGATCAAACCCTGCATTGGGCTTCATGCACAGCAAGGATTCCTGCTTAAGATTATCTCCTTCTGTCCCTCTCCCTATTCATACACACTCTCTCTAAAATAAAAAAATAAAATAAATAAATATTAAAAAAAAAAAAAGTCCTACTTACGAATCTCCTTGAAGATGAAATACATTTCACAAGAGCATCAGAATAGTAACTATGACAAAAGACTTAAAAATGGACATCATTAAAAATTTGATGAGTTCACTATAATGCATTTATAAGGAAATTCAGTTATATAACACTTCAATAATCATACTATCAAGGGATGACCTTATACCAGAACACAACATACCAAATAACAAGCCTAACTAGTCAAAGAGGACTTCATTTACAATTTAAATCTTGAGGAAGTCTGTTGAAAATCCCAGAAAATTTATAAAGTACATGTCT
The DNA here is from genome assembly GCF_002288905.1 of Enhydra lutris kenyoni. NCBI lineage: Eukaryota > Metazoa > Chordata > Mammalia > Carnivora > Mustelidae > Enhydra > Enhydra lutris. The sequence continues at coordinate 15,906,593 of NW_019154116.1, read as the reverse complement.
AAATAGGATTTCAGATCGTCAAAGATGTGGTAAAGACAAAACATAGAGACTAGGTTTTCTGGGCAGATAAAGAAAAGAGAAAACAATTTAGTAAACAAATATTTTTTTTTTTCTCTTCATCTGCTCATAGTTTTCATATAAAACAAGGTGGAATTAAATATTTGCTGTTGTAAGCTACTGAGATATTTTGGTGATTAATCAACACATAAACAGTTAATAAACATGCTACATCTGTTATTTTTAGAATTATCATTGTGTCATCTAGTATATATTTTTTTATCATGTATCTTGCTCATTTTCTCTCTCCTTCATGAGAATGTACACTTGGTAAGAATGAGGACTTTTGTCTGTTTTTTTTTTTTTCTGTATTCCCAGTACCTGAAACTATGCCAGCATGAGGTAAGTAACATGTACAGAACAAGCTGACAAAACCTAGGCTGACCCCAAATTTCAAATGGGTGACTGCAAATTCATAAATAAGGATGAACTTTTAAAGAAAAAAATTGGAATGGGGCAGAGAAGAGCAGTTATCAACATCCATTTGACAAATAGAGTGGATTTCACAGAGTACTTAGGAAGCACACACATGTATACCCTGGGGCCTGTTATATTTCCACAATATATTAGAAAATGGGAGACACTGGTACCATTAACCATCAATGTGACCATAGATAAATTGACATCCTGAAGTTTTACAAATTGGTTAAAGATTATATGCTGTTTATGCTTTAAAAGAAAATACAAGATTATTTCATGGCATTAGAAGGGGGAAAGATTAAAGAAACAAATACATTAAACATAAAGTGATCAATATTACTACATAAATATTATTTTAAACAAAAGGTGTAAACCTCGGGAAACGACAAGTCATATGGTGTTTTAAAAACATAATAGTTACAGGAGCTACCTAGTGGCTTAGTCAGTTAAGCGTTCAACTCTATGTTTTGGTTCAGGTCATGATCTCAGGGTCATGAGATCAAGCCCTGTTTGTGGCTTTGTGCTCACCTTGGGAGTCTGCTTGAGATTCTTTGCCTCTGCCTCCCCTTACCCCTGTCTTCATTTGCATGCTCTCTCTTTCTTTCTCTAAAATAAATAAAATCTTTAAAAAATAATAGTTATAATAATTATGCATATAATTTATGAGACTTTGCATCAGAATCAGAAAAGTTAGTAACATATGAAACTATTACAATAAAAGAAAAGATCATCTTTACAGAAATCTGGGAATAAACCAACTATAAACACTCAACTTTCTTTTTAGAACTAGTTACCATTTTTAATAGAACAAAAACAGAAATAATTTCAATACAATTGAAATAATTAAAAACAAAATAGACTCCATGATAATGTATAAAAGGAGATACAAGAAATAAATTAAGAGCTCTAGAAAACTGAAAATGCTTAATTAAGATCAGCGTTAGAAGAAATAAGTATGAAAAGAACCAATAATATTAAAAACTGATATAAAAATAATAAAAGTAGGGAAAAAGAAAAATCTCTATGCAATAAAAAAACATGTGGGAGAGGACAAGGAAGGAAAACTGTAAAACAAAAATATCACTTCAAAGCCAGCTTAAAAAAATGTTTTGAAAGAAAACTTTCATGACTAAAAAAAAAAAAAAATATTCAGGACTCAGATTAAAATATCTCAACATGTTTTAATATTAAAACACCATCCAGAATTAAATACATCTTGGTGATATTTATTATAGAGACCAAAATAATTATTAAAGTTAGGAGTAAAAGAAGAGCTCACCTAATAACATTAGTCAGGGGCTGATTGAAGTTTCTCTTCTGCAGAACTATCTTCCCATCTCCTCACAGAATATAATAGTGCAAATGTGGATACATTGGTTGGTTTAGGGGACATTTTTGTATCACACAATTTTATATCAAGTCATTAATTACCTCAGTCTTCAACAAAAAAAATTTGTTTTACCAGGAAGCATTTTTTTTTTCAGAGATTCTTTATTGCTACACAATTCAGATAGAATATCCTTCATACTTGATGACTATTAAAGCAACCAAAGCTGTCCTGTTTGTAGCTTGTGTAAATAAAACCAAGGTGAGTATACTGGGGCTACACAATTATTAGATATAATTATATTTTATAAAAGCAGAGCTACATGTAAAACAATACAATGACTGCTTTATTTACTAAAGAATTTGAAAAATAAATTCCTGTGTTTTAAAAACAAATATGGAATGACCTGGGTTTTTTGGTACATAATCTATGACAGGTATTGTTAAAATCAACCCCTTCATTATATCAACTAGATCTACAATTACATCTAACATGAAATTTTTAAAATGTGTAAGTACATTGTAGCTATTATATATATATACATATATATATAATATAAAACATAATCTATCTATCTAGCTATATGATAAATTTTCTCTCACAAATGCCGTAAGAGAAAGGAGGGAGCTGGGAAAAACTCGGTCCTTAATTTCAATAGAAATAATTAAAAATTAAGTTTAAATTTGGTTTAAATTTGTGCATGTTGTTACATATCCAATTATATAATTTGTTTCTGAGACTTGAACACATGATCTCTCTTTCCCTGTCTCTCTTTCTGTCTCCCACTAATACATAAATGGAACGGAGATACGCCTTCATACAACATGTGTTAGTATATATAATCCCACACTGTGTGTGAGCATATATGTGTATATGCCTATATGCCTGGATGAAAGTGCAGTGAGGTTTTTAATCCTTTTTCATCCTCTTGGAAATGTATAATGTTACACAGCATATAACCTTTTTGTGAACTTGAGCAGAGTACTCTAAGGGATATTTTGGCAACTGTAGAAGTGCTGATTAGGCTGTGCTATAAATTATCCAAGATGGGTATTTTTTTTTCGCCTAGAGGGAGTAATTACAGAGTAAAAATAATATGAAAGGCAAAAGGTCATTCACCATGTATTCCAAGATTCTAGGAATTATGGCCTTTGTTAACCTTATTTAGATAAAAGTGCATTTTTTTCCTGAATAGTAAACTGACTCCTTCTATGCAACTGAGCCACATCATGGATAGAAATGGCAAAGCTTCAGGCTGCTAGTCAAAGATTTACATTTTGAATCATACCCTTTAAAGTTTCTCCCAAGTGTCCTTCAAGTTGGTAAAGAATGCCAATTCTGATAAATAACAGGTAAATGAAGGTTCAGATGTAATTATTATTATTCAAAAATGAAAATATCTAATTGTTTATGGATTGTTGGTTCTCAGCTTTCAGAATTCTTAAAGGTAATACTATATATTATACATCTTTATAAATGGTATTTGCATTTTTGTTAGAATTAGTATTTAGAATAAGGTCTGTCTGGTATCTTTTCTTATTGTGGGATAATTCAATATATTTCCTCCCATGGTTAATCAAGCTATATTAAAAATGTGGCACATAATGGTATTTATTGGATTAAAGTTGCAAAGGTACATGTGAATGTTGTCTTTATGTCAGACATAAATAAAATAAAGCACTTAAGCATCAGTTGTATACTAGGCTCTTTAGAAGGAACCCAGTCCCAAAGTTCTTGGTTTCTTCTAAATTAAATTTATAGCAAGTCTATTTTTGATATTCTTTGTGATCTTTATTATCAGAGACATCCAAAGTCATTGACTTAATCTCCTTTTATCATGATATATATTATATATAATATATATAACTCATATGATATATATATTTTATTATATTTTAAATATTATATCCAATTAATATATGCAATATAATATATATTATTCTTATATGTTATAATGCATATGATATATAATACATAATATTATTATATAATATTATATGATATAGATTTCCAATTTCCTCTTCTATTAATCATATATATATGTTACATATACATTTCTAATTTCCTCTTCTATTAATCCTACAATTCTCTCACTAGAATATCCCCTTTACACACACACACACACACACACTCAGGTTTTATTTTCCTAATTGCTTGTATTTCTTATCTTATTAGAGAGGCTTTTTATTCATTCTCTTTATTGATTCATCTATTAATGGAGACTTGAGTTGTTCCCATATTTCAGCCATTGTGAATAATGCTACAGTGAACATGGTAATATAGACATTTATTTGAGATTTTAATTTCAGTTTTTTGGGATATGTACCCAGAAGTGGAATTTCTGGATCATATAGTAGTTCTAGTTTTTAATTTTTGAGGAACCTCTATATTGTTTTCCATAGCTGTTACACCACATTTTACCTTCCCACCAACAGTGTAAGGGTTCCAATTTCTCCATAATGCTACCAACACTTTTTGTCTTTTGTGTTTTATAATAGTCATTCTACCAGGTGTGAAGTGATCTCTACATGTAGTTTTTATTTTTCATTTCCCTGATAATTAATGATGTTGAATATCTTCTTATATAATTTTTGGCTATTTGAATGTCTTCTTTGAAGAAATGTCTTCTTAAATCCTTTGCCAGTTTTGTAATGGCTTCTTCTTTTATTTTTATTTTAAATTTTTAAATTTTGCTTTTGACTTGAAATTCCTTGTATATCATGGAAATGAACCCCTTATCACATAAATGGTTTACAGGTATTTTCTCCTATTCTGTAGGCCACTTTTTTCATTCTGTTGCTTGTCTCCTATACTGTGCAGTAGTTTTTAGGTTGGTGTAGCCCCACTCATCCATTATTTCTTTGATGCCTCAGTTTTAGATATCATAGCCAAGAAATAATTGCCAACCCAATATCAAGAAGATTTTCCCTATATTTTCTTTCAGGAATTTAACATCTTCAAGCCTTATATTTAAATTGTTGATATGTTTTGAGTTGGTTTTGTGTGTGCTGTAATATAGAGGGCAAATTTTTTTTTTTTTTTTGCATGTGCATATCTAGTTTTCCCAATACCATTTGATGAAGAAACTGTTTTTCCCTGTTGTTTAATGTTGGTACTCTTAACAAAGTTCCGCTGGCCTTCTATGCTTGGGTTTACTTCTGGGCTCTCTATTCTGTTTCATTGGGCTCTATGTGTATCTTTACGCTATGTCATATTGTTTCAAATACTGTAGCCTTGTAATAAAGTTTGAAATCAGGACATTTGAAGCTTCTAGTTTTGTTCTTTTTTTTTCTCAATTGCTTCATTCTCCGTATTTTGTAGTTCTGTATTTTCTGTATTCTGAGGATGTTTTGTTTTGTTCTGTTTTTCTATTTCCATGAAAAACATATATGGAATTGTGATTAGAATGGCATGACACCGATCTGTAGATCGCTTTAGGTAATATGGACCCTTTAACAGTATTAAGTCTTCCAATGTTTAGAAACAAGATGTCTTTCCATTTATTCATATCTCCTTTAATTTCTTTCATCAATGTTTTGTATTTTCTAGTACATAGTCGTTTCACCTCATTGGTTAAATTTCTTTTTAAGTATGTTATTATTTTTAATGGTATTGCAAATTGGACTGTTTTCTGAATTTCTTTTTTGGATGGTTTGTTGTTAATATACAGAGACAGCTGATTTTTGTGTTTTGATTTTGTATCCTGCAACTTTACTGAATTTGTTCATTCTAATAGTAATGTGTGTGTGTTGTGTGTGTGTTAGTCTTTGGTCTTTCTACCTATAAGATCTTGTCATCTGGTAACAGAAATATTACTTCTTCCTCTCTAATTGGATTCCTCTTATTTTTTTTTTTTCTTTCTAACTTCTCTGGCTAAAACTTCCAGTACTGTGTTGGCTAGAAGTAGAAATATTAGGCATTCTTGCTTTTATCCAGATCTGAGAAGGAAGATTTTCAATTTTTCATCAATGAATATGATGTTAAGCTATGAACTTATAGTTACAGCCTTTATGATGTTGATGTACCGTTCTTCTATACATTTTTTTTTAAATTTTGGTAAATATATATAAAAATATGTAAACATAAAAATATATATAAACTATATACTATATACATATACAGTATATATTTTCTTAAAGAGCCTCATCATATTTATTCTCCTGGAACTTATAGCATTTTTTAGGTACTTGGCTATTTATTCAGGCCTTAGAAATTAAAATGAAATACCCTAAACTTCTTTTGATTTATGAATAAATCTTACCTATCAGCTATTTTTGTTAGTCATTAGGAGACATTTTGAATACAGTTTACAGTTCACATATTCTCAATTATATGGAGAGTGTATAAGTGTTTAAATATTAATCTTAATATATTCTAATTTGTCTAATGGAGCATGGTGAATGTGGAAGAGTTACTATACTTGCAATTCCTAGAATGTATCAATAAGCATCAGCTCTTTCCCTGAACATGATTGTCTTCCAAGGAGATGCTTCCTCTTATATGATGTGATCTAAATATTATCTAGGATATGATCTTTTATGACCAACTTAGACAGTTTTTTGCAACTGTCTTTGTAAAAACAACCTGCTTTGTAACACTACCATCGTAATAATTTTGTGATTTGCTTACTTATTTCTCTGAACTAAGACTTCGTTTGCTTGCAAGTGTATCACCCCAGTTTTAATTAGCTGAGGGTCCTTTGGAAGGCTTATAGAACTGTGGAAAGTTAAGCTGTAACTTAGAGACCTTACTTAGCAACCAGGATCTTGACATCCTAGCCTTTCTACCTCAGGGGCTGGAAAATAAGAGATACAGTCTAATTTATTTTTTCCTTTTTTTTTTTTTTTTAACAGAACAGTGTCCTATTTTATGCATAACTTCCTAGGAACATTATGATATTTACAAAGATCCTGAAAATCATGGCTTCTTTCTATTACTGAATTTGTGCCCTGAGATTAGGTACTTTAACATGAATATTGGAAACATGACCTCATCAAAGTCCCTTCCAACATTTCATAGCTTTGCCAACAAAGAGAGATCAAAGTTCTTTCCTAGTTCCAGTACCAACATTTTGGGGAATGTACTCTCTTTGGATCATCGTGAATCAAGTGCCTACCCTTTCACAAATCAACTGAGAGCAGAAAGGTGGGGTCCAGTAAAATTGGGACCTTATGCTCTTCACAGGTCAATTAAATATATCAAGAGGTGTCAATTGACAAATCCTGATAAAAACACATGATTAAGATTAAGGGATCATGTGTTTAACAGAAGAGGGCAGTCTACCCAGGAAATGTTAAGTTGGTGAGGATTGTTGAACTAAAAAAAATGTCAGGTAGCATCTCACATGTTTATAGAGGAGAACTGGGAAAACTCTTTGTTGAATAATGAATAAACACAGATATATAAATCAATCCCTGGTATCCCCATGTAGCACTTTAAAACATACAATTGTATCTTTAGAAGTAAATGAGAGGACTCCACACATTTACCAGATATATTAACTTAAAAAAATATTATCATACCATAGCTAACAAAATATTGGGTTAGGGAAATTATTTTCATACAAGCTCTACATTCACTTATCTGTGTAGCCTAATTATATCCATGTATGATGTTAAATCACCATTCTTTTAGTCTTGGTTGAAACTCTTATACAATTGCATTTTAATTCAAGGTTTCTGCTATTTACATTGATACTTAGATTTGCTAAAGCAAATAAGTTGTTTCAATAGATATATTTCTAATTTATCAATAAAACAATTGGTAACGAAATGACCATTTATGCTTCTTAATATCTACTTCACAAGTTTCTATAAGGCAAGTTCTATGAGCTCTCTCTGAAGAAATTTAGTATCAGGACAGCCTGAAAAATTTTAAATTGCTCAATGTAAACATTTAATATCAAAACATATTGAAAAATATATTTTTGCATACCAGATCATGAGATTTACATAATCAATAGTGTTTTAATATATATAGGGTAAAAATTAATTCAATCACAAATACTATATCATCCTATGTAGTTATATTTATTTTTTTATTCTTTAACTTAGTCATTATTTCTATTAATTTTAATAATTTTGTTTTATTTATGATTTTATTATAAAACCACTCCAAATTCTTTCCAGAAGCTGACCTAGAGTACATGGCAATTAAATACATAAATAAATTTACTATCTCTCTTTGTCATGGCTTATACATTTCACTAAATTAAGCTATTGATCAGAATAATAATCACATTTATAGGTATGCTATATTCTTTTCTTTGTTTTCACTTTGAATTTCAGGTTTTGAATTTCAGGTTTTCAAATTCGTATATTTTAATTTCACATGCTGTGGAGAAATGCATTGGGGATTACACTAGAACTTGACTAATTTAGTATTTGCTCAACATAAGAATGCAAATTTGATCTCCCTTGTCTTTTGTTCTGTTGCCTAGGGATGCAGAGCTAATAAAATATTTTATATTAAGATATCTGCAAATTCTTCTTATTTAGGTTATTTTATATATATTTTAAAGTTTATGTAAATCTAGTATTCCATTACTACAGAATTTACTAATATTTAAAATCTGAAAGCATACCCATTTTATATATTACTTAATACGTTTGTTTGAATATGTGGTCTAACCATATTCATGTCTTTTTTTGTCAAATATTTTTTGTGAACCGTATTACCATCAAGTGATTTTAATATGAAATATTTTTCAGAGCACTATCAGCTCTATGTTCCTGAGTCAGCTCAAGTTGGTTCAGCTGTTGGGAAAATCAAAGCAAACGATGCAGACACTGGTTCAAATGCTGACATGACCTATTCTATCATTAACGGTGATGGTATTGGGATATTCTCCATCTCCACTGACAAAGAGACCAGAGAAGGGATCCTTTCTTTAAAGAAGGTAAAAAGAACATACTTTCTCTGATTTAGGTAATTCACCCATTTTTCCATGAATGATCCACATTGGTGTCAATTATCCATATTGTCAGGTCATTAAAAATGTTAAATATTTCCTCTTTAACATGTAATTACATTTTAATTATGACTGTGTCTGCCTCTTTGGAGCCACTCTTAGAAAAAAAAATATATATTGTTTTTAATAGTGGGAAGATCTATTTTGGAATATGCTGTGAATGTGTCTGCCATCTTGTTTTCAGATAACAGCTTTATCATGCTTGCCAGTTCTATTAATGCCATTATTCTATGTTGTACTAATCCAAGTAACATTAAGAGACTTTTCTAACCAATGTAAAAATCTCTGTCATGTTAGCTAACACTCACTGGGAGAGGATTTTGTTTGACAGTAATGGATTCATCAAGACAGATCTAGTAGAACCATTAACCTCCTCCTGACTCTTTTATTGCTAAGAATTTGTCAGTGGACTAAATCTATCTATCATCTTTTTGATTTTAGAGTACAATATGTTTATGTCCTTGAAAAAATGAAGTGGAACACAGAAAATTAGCAAAGAATTTAAATATAACTCCTAATGCAGTGTATCTTAAATATTGAATTATTTCAGCTTAGAAATCTAGAAACATTCATATCTCTGGGCTTTACCTTCATATATTTTTATTCAGAAACACTGAAGTGGAGCTGAGGAATTGGTCTTTTTAATAAATACTCTCAATGATTCTGCTGTAGAATGTATTCAAAACACAGGCTGAGAAATTGTATCCTGATGTGCTATCATAGACATTGAAGTGAATCCATCATCTACCTGTATCTATCTACCCATCCTTCTATCTACCTATGTATCTATCAATCTATCATTTAGCTATTTACATAATTTTTGTGTGTTTTGTATATATTTTTCTATTTGAACTGTATATAATTTTATTCTTCTAATGAATATCATTTATATTGATTAAAATTAAGGATTAATTTGTTTTCAGTTGCTACAAAAGGGACCTGCAAAGTAGATTTTAGAGTGATTAAATATAGAACAGTAGTCATCTCTAATTTATGTAAAATATTGATGTCTTCACTTAAAATACTTTATCATTGGGGTGCCTGGGTGGCTCAGTGGGTTAAGCTTCTGCCTTAGGCTCAAGTCATGATCTCAGGGTCCTGAGATAGAGCCCTGCATTGAGCTCTCTGCTCAACAGGGAGCCTGCTTCCCCCCTCTCCCCCTGCCCGCCTCTTCTGCCTACTTGTGATCTCTCTCTCTGTCAAGTAAATAAAATCTTTTAAAAAGTATTTTATCATTTTAATCTTTCTTTCCTGAGATTGTAATAAGAAGTCCTGTAAAACAAATAAATGAGAGGGGCATCTGGGAGGCTCACTTAGTTAAGCATCTGACTTTGGCTCAGGTCATCTCAGGGTCCTGGGATTGAGCCCCACTTGGGCTCCCCGCTCAGTGGGGAGTCTTCTTGTCCCTCTCCTTTTGCCTTGCCCCCTGCTAATGCACTCTCTCTCTCTCCATCAAATAAATAAATACAATCTTAAAAAAAAAAACTTTAAAAAACAAACAACCAAACAAGTAAGAATTTGATAAAATGAGGATTATAGTTGTAAATTGAGAGACTGAATGTGTTTCTACGCAGATGAGTAAAAGTCAATAGAGACAAGAAACTGAGCATACTAACGAGAGGATAATTGATTTAAAAAGATGGACTGGGGTAAAGATGACCCTGTATAGAATCATGATCACAGGTAGAAAGAAACAATCTATGATGATACGCCTCCTTTCTTGAGAAAATCCAACAGAAGTGGAAAGTAAATTGTTGCTGATAAGCTTGCAATGATACAGCCGGTGTGCAGAAGGTGGGGGAGGGGAGCAGTTCTTGCCTATTGAGCACTATGGTCTTTGTAAAGTGGAAAGTTACAACATGTTTGCAAAAAGTGAGGGTGATGGATGGTTTAATTACATAAGGGATCTGAAATGCATCCCCATATATATCATGGAATTAAGAATAATGGGAATTTTACCACCCTACATGGTCTCAATTAATTTGACGGTGTTTGTGAAAAACAAAAGTAAAATGGTTTGTGTGCATATGCATGCACCTACATCTAATTAACATAAAATAGTTATTTTCAAGATGAAATTTGTTTCAATTGTGTAAATAGTAGTGAGAATGTATTCAAAATAACCTCCACAATTAATGAGTTCAAATTTTCCTTCACTGTTTTTCCATGCATTTTTAAAAATATTTTATTTATTTATTTGACACAGAGAGAGAGAGATCACAAGTAGGCAGAAAGTCAGGCAGAGAGAGAGGGGGAAGTAGGCTCCCTGCTGAGCAGAGAGCCCGCCCGATGCGGGGCTTGATTCCAGGGCCCTGAGATCATGACTTGAGCCGAAGTCATGACTTTGGCTCAGGTCATGGTCCCAGGGTTCTGGGATCAAGCCCTACCAAGCCCCACCTCGGGCCCCCTGCTAAGTGGGGAGTCTGCTGCTTCCTCTGCCTCTGCCTTCTCCCCTCCCCAGCTCTTGCTTTCTCTCTTGCTCTCCCTCTCACTCTATCTCAAATAAGTAAAATCTTAAAAAAATAAAATAAAAAAAGATACTCATTCAGATGGCAGGAAATAGATCAAACAGTCCTTTAAAATCTGTCCCTTATTTAATCCTCTAAGGCAGCTCACCTTAGCCAGCAAGGCAGAACGGCTAATCTTCCCAAAGATCGAAATCAGTACTGCTTTCTAAATCTGCTCGCAGGAGCCTCTGCCCATTCCTGTCCATATCATTCCTTTATCAGAAAATTGCCAAGTTGAATTCACCGGTCCATGGTGTGGTAGGTTGTAAATACACTTTGATAACTTTCATTCATTGTTTAATGGAGCCTGACTGGGTTGGAAAGGGGAAAAGAAAAGGGCGAATGCAAGTTGATGCACTCTGCTCTGGCAGAAACCCCGTAGCTAGGGATACAGGCTTCTTAGCAGCCGCTCACAGGCTCTCTTCCTGTGGACTCCGTATCAGCTTGCACTCTTATAGCGCTTGTTCCAATTTCTTTTTTAATTCAAGGATGGATCCAACCCTATGGACTCTCCTGACTTTCAGCAAATACCACCTGTAATATCATTTTCTTTCTTCAGATGTATTTAAATACGTAGACAGTGTCTGTTATTTTAAGCGAACATATTTAAACTTGGTCTTCAAGTCAATGAAGAGTGGTGGAAAATATGATCTCTACTGTCAAAGGAAATACAAAGTTTGGTCCTGCCATTGAAAGATCTGTGGCGTAATTTCAGGTCTTTGAACCTGCTGTTTTCTTTCTTTTTTTTTTTTTTTAAGATTTTATTTATTTATTTGACAGGAAGAGGTCATAAATGGGCAGAGAGGCAGGCAGAGAGGGAGGGGGAAGCAGGCTCCCCGCTGAGCAGAGAGCCTGGTATGGGGCTCAATCCCAGGACCCTGGGATCATGACTGAGCTGAAAGCAGAGGTTTTAATCCACTGAGCCACCCAGGCACCCCTGCTGTTTTCTTATTTAAGCACTTTAACAAGGAGATTACTAAAAACATGGATAAAATAAGGTGAAAGTTGTGATCTAAATTTTGTCTGCCAAAAAATTACAATAATACCTCAATTTCTACTTTTGTCCTTGTCTTCCTTTTCTCTTCTATTTGCACCAAGTTTTAGTTACACTTTTCAGACCACTCCATGTAGTTATTATTGTGTCCTTTATTTAATGATATCCAATTCCCTATAAGAATGCAAAAAAAGTACTCTGTGTATATTATATCGTATATGCATGTTGTCACTCATGTTTTTGGTAATCTACTTCTCTTTCCTTCTTCTCTAAAAGATTTTTTTTTTCAAAGTTAAAGTTTAATATTGTCTTTATAGTTCAACATTTGCTGGTATATATCAGTCACAGATATCTCTCTCTGGATTATCTTTTCTATTTTACCTATCAGTGTAGGCATTTCACTAACTTCTCGCTATGGAAAATGTAATAATTCTAGATCCCTCTTAACTCTGCTAAATCTCATAAAGTAGGAAGACCTTATTCTAATTAATTCACTGTGAATGCACTGATAATTACCATGGATGTATATCTACGTAGGCTATAAGTGCATGTCTGCGACCAATGCTTGTGAAACATTTTGCAACTGAAAACTTTGTATTTTTTAAGCTTCATACTATTCAGTGTGTAATAAGATTGCTATCATTTTATTTTAAAAATGATTTGAAATAGATCATAGATAAACATAAAAGGTTACAGTATTTTTGTAAAGTTTAAGTTAATGCTAGGAGGAAAAAATATGAAATATGTTCAATTATAACCATACTAGATCTTTTCCAAATAACCACATTTTTGGTTGTTTAGTGGATTCTGTTTATTGAATTTTTCTTTAGTATACCTTTGCATTGGCTGATAACATAAGAATCAGATTATTCTGGCCTTTGGATTGTAAAGTTTTGGGGCTCTGAGTCACAAAGTGCAATGAATAAGACATCCCAATCTATTACAAATCCCCACAAAGACAAACATGAACACACTTTATTTTAAGAAGAAAGACATTTCTAGGGCACCTGGGGGCTGCAGTCGGTTAAGCATCTTACTTCATTTTGGCTCAGGTCATGACCTTGGGGTCCTGGAATTGAACCCGAAGTTGGAGCTCCATACTCAGCTCAGAGCCTACATAAGCCTTTCTCTGCCTCTATCCCTCCCCCCTGCACTCACCCCCAGTAAAATCAAGAAAAGAAAGTCTTTAAAAAAAAAAAATGAAAAGAAATAGGTTTCCAATTCTAATGAACTATTTATAAAAATTGAACATTGATTAGGGATTTTATTATCAAAAAATTTGTCCAAGCTGCTATTTTTATATTTATAAGCATCTAACAACTGGAAAGAAATTCTCCTGGTCAACCAGTTGCTAAAGAGAGGAGTCCACATTTCAATTCAGTGAAATCTATTACCGTATTTGTACGGTAGGACAGAGGACTGCTTTGGGGCAACTTTTGTTCTTCCTACTCATATATAGCCATGACCATGAAGTGATAGATATCAGTTGAAACTACTTTGGATGTTAATTGGCTGATTTTTACATATATATATCTATAATATAATTTACTACATTAAATGGAATTTGGTAATCTTTTGATACATCCTGATGAGTTAAGCTATTCACATCCATAGACTATTAGTAAGTTTTCATATGTGTGGACATATGGAAACACACACACATATATGCTTGTATAAAAGATACATATAAATAATATATAAATGTACTTTATATATTATAATATATATGCATATTTGTTATTTGAGATAAAAATGTCCCATTTATTTGTCAAGTCTTCAAATGATAGTAAGGAAACATTTAATATTGATTTATATAAATGTCCTTGGAATTATACACATTGAATGAACATTATACTCTTCTGCACACAGAAAGTTATAACAAGAAAGCTTATACGTGTATTCTAGTTTCCACAGAACATCTTCCATCCAGGAAACATCTCTGACAAGGACCACCAACCATGACATAATAAGAAAGTCTAATTGAAGAAACATTCAAATCCATGCCATTTTCCTTTTTTTTTTTTTTTTTTTTGCAGAGTTATCATTTAAAAGACATTTTTTTCAGAAAGCAAAAATTAATAATAATATCAGTTACTATTCTAGAATTTAACCATTTTGTGGCACGATTGAAGTTACATTTGCATCTATTAAATTATTGCTATCAATTCCATTATTATCCACCCATGCTTGCATTATAAAACCTAGATGAGAGTGGAATATAGAAACTGGACCAAGGTGGGGTCCTAAGGAGTCTCTAATTACAAAAAAAAAAAAAAAAAGAAAGAGAAAGAAAAAATGAAAAAGATAATTAAGATAATTTTAGGACCTTCTTGAACTCCCAGAAGAATGGATTCATAGAGCAACTTGGCTGAACGCTGTTTTCAGTATCTTTCTACTTCTGTTGGTTATATCAGTCCAGTGGAAGAATATACCAGAGCCATTTAATGAAGAATAGAAGTGATTAATGAGAAACAATTAAAAAGTCCCAAATATGTAGAGCTGGCTGGAAAATGATTGATGGGAATGATAACTATCTACAGTAATGTGAAATGTGTCAATATTAAAGAGGGAAAAAGTATTATTTTATAAGTTAGAGAGAGCAATGATATGTAAAAGTAATTACTAGGAGTAATAGGATGAAATTAAGAAACTAAAATTTAAAATGAAAATTGGCGTCAACTCATTGACAGTGAACTGCATTAGGGTATTCAGCAGTAATTAAGGAAAAGTAAGAGAAGCCCCAGTGGCTGGGGAAGTTAAAATTATACCAGAATAAGCCCTTCGACCAGGGACTGAAGAGAGAGAGGATTTTGTGTGAAAAGCATTTAAGTTTCTTAACTCTGTGAGTCTGTGAATTAAGGAAATTATAAAGGCACTCCGAGTTCTGGTAGCCAGAATTAATGAAATTATAGTTAATGAAGTTATCAATTCATTTTCAGTGTTCTAGCAAATACTTGAAAAGATGTGTAAATGCATTTTTTAATGGTGAGGACGTTATATTACACTAAAAATCTGTTCATCTTGAGTCACCAAATTGGAATGTTATATTACACTGTTTATGTACTAAAGATTTCAGGCAGTGTATACAGCATAGTGCTTCAGGACACAGCAAATAAGAGTCCCACTGCCTGAGGTCAAATCCCACGCACACCACTTACTGGTTGTTGCTCCTGGAAAAGTTTAACTTTTCCATGCCTCGATTTTCTCATCTGTAAATGGGAAGCAATTATAAATCGCAGAAGTGTGATAATTAAATGTTAGTATATGTTAATTGTTTAGGTCACACATAGGTGTCAGCTGTCCGTCTTTTAGAAATAATATAAAAATTTTTCAATCTTCAAATATAAACCATGCAGTAGCACCTTTCTCTACTCTAAATATAGCTATGTTTGAGATTGAGGAAGAGCTATTAATCATCCGCCATGTACTAGGAATTACGCCAGATACCTGAAATATGAAGATGAATTAGATAATATTCTTTCTCTTAGAGAAAACTGAGTAGATGTGAAACATTATTATAATACAAGATGTCAAATGTCCATGGTATAGGTTTACTTAAATTGTTATGAGCTCACAGAGAAGAGGGCCAATTTTTCAAAGATGAAGAAGTGTCAGAGAAAACTTTGCATGGGAAATTCCTTTTAGGCATGCGTGGAACAATATGTAGCAGATACAAGCAAAATAAATGTGAATCAAGGGCTTTATATTTAACTGCATTGTCCTTTAAATGTGGGGATCACAGGCAAACAATTTGGAACATTAAAAATGAGGCAATATTATATTGGGGGATGCATCATCTAAGCAATACGATTGTAGCATGAGCTACCTGAAATCTATGTCTTTCCTGAAGAAATCTTTATGGCCCATGGCTGCAGAGTGGAAATTTCTGAACACCAAACCTGGGGTCTCATCCAACAAGTGGTTGAACTAGAATGTGAATTGAGTTCCCAACCATGCTCAGGTGTCTTCTTCCGCAGGAATGCTAAGGCAGTCACAGAAATTGGGACAGCTAAGGAGTGGGTTATATTCCCTAAAGCCCAGCGAAAGGTCAGCCCAGACAAATTTCAGACTCTGTCCCAAGTATCATGAGAGAATAAATTGATGTTGTGTCAAGCCACCTAGTTTGTAGTAATTTGCTGTGGCAGTCCTCAGAAACTAATGCATTAACTCAAAAACCCTAACAGACCAATACAATTATTAAGCATCCTCATTTCTGAGTATCTGTGGAATCATTCTAAGCACCATTCCAATAAAAGAGAGCATATCACAGGTGTAATTATTCCAGTAATGTTTGGATAGTTTAATGTTAGAAAAACAAATACCTTACACTGAATCATATAAAATTATTTTTTGTGTATGTCATATGTTGTTGACAACAGCAATTTCATATGGTTAATGCTCATTTATTTATTTTTTTATAGTTGAAGGTTGTCAATATATACCATGCTGTATTTGTGGTAATTCTATATTTCTGATATATTTAGTTATTAACTATGATAGTCATGATTTATCATGGTTAACATTGTTCGATAAAACACAGGACACCCAGTTAAGTTCTAATTTCAAATAAATCGTGATTTCTTAACTAAGTATGTCCCATGTGATAATTGACCCATACTCTATCAGAAAATAATTTTAATTCGCTAAATTTGGCAACACTAAGCAAAGCATTTGCTAAGTATGAGCTGATGTGGTAGTTTGCGTTTGTAAGTCACAGAGCTTGAATCACAACTGAAGTTGTGCAGAGAATTAAACCTAAAGCAAATTCTGTATAAATGAAAAAGAATTTGGTGATATTCCTGGAATATTTATTCCTGAACATTAGTATTATATTAGTAATCTCCAGTAGAATACCTTTGTCCTATAGTTACCTATTAAACACTAAACCACTAATCTAGATATACAGTTTTCCAAAATAGAAAGTTGAAATAGTTCTGCGGTTTTGTTAAATGAAATAAACTATATTTAAATTATGAACTTCTGTTCTCCACACCAATTATTTTGGTGAGGCAGAATTTATGGAGTAGATAATGGGTGAGCAAATTATCAACCTCTCTTTCAAAAAATCTCCAGATAGATCTAAAGGGAAGAACTCTTTGCTCATTTTTTTCTTCAGATTGAGTGTTTTAATAATTTCTTTCTGAATGTTGTCAGTGAACATCCAGAAAGACCTAAAAGCATGAACAGTTGACATTTTAATGTAGAACTGGAAAAAAATTATTTCTTGTTCTCATGAACAGTCTCTGGTTATAATATACCCCTTATCATGTTCATAAACAATACCTCATGTGTATGGAGTTATTCTTTATCTGGTTTTGATTCATTATTTTTAAGGCAGGAAAAACATGTTTTGTGTTTTAAAAACTTTCAACCAGAGGTACCTTTAAGCAAAGCCAGGCATTGCTTAAAAAATAAAAATAAAAAACCAAAGCTATCAACCAGACATTTCATGTTTTTGCTTTCTGTGGTAACTCAGTAATAGCCTAGGCGAATTTTCTTTCTTTTTTAAGATTTTATTTATTTAGTTGAGACAGAGAGAGCATAAATGGGGGAGGGGCTAAAGGAGAGGGAGAAGCAGATTATTCACGAAGCAGAGAGCCTGACTAGCAGGGAGCGCGCCACAGGACTGGATCCCTGGACCCAGAGATGATGACATGAGCTGAAGGCAGATGCTTAACTGACTGAACTACCCAGGTGCCCCTCAATTTTTTTTCTTTTAATCATTTTCCCTCCACTGTCTTCTTATCAGAATCAGGCTTTAGATGAATAGATTTCACCATTCCTGGTATAAGGTTTTTGATATACTATTTTTAGGTTAAAATAAAAATCTGGTACCTATGGAATGTGTAACCCATAAGCAGAGTTCTAAATAATTTCCCAGGACTAAATGATTAGTAGGGAATTACTGGAAGTTCTATTGAAACTGTGTGGATGATGAGTATTTGAACAGTTTTGCCAAAACTACAGAAGTAACAAAAATAATAATCCTAATCCAATATCTATATACTATTATAGTTTTAATGCAAAACAAAGATACCATACTTTATATGCTATACATAATCCTACAGTCCAAGAATAAATGGTGGAATTTCTTCCCAGTTTTTCTGCACTTGCAATTTAGCACCGCCAGATTTTCTACATAAATGAAGCTATTAAATATTTCCATTTCCATTAATTCATTCGCTTCTAAAGTCCCTGTCTCCACTTAAATAATCTTCTCATTCCTTGGTGGCTCTAGCTGGATTCCAATCCAACCATCTGCCATCCATCTTGTGGTAAACAAGTCCTACAAAATGATTATCCCTGCCTTGGGATAGTTAAATATATATTAGATAATCATAAGCATGAAACCATGTGTCTGCATAAACAGCCTGTACCTTAGTAGTAGGTAGGCTAGTGTTAAGATAAATGACATCTATGTTGCCAAGGGACCTGCTTAAACAAACCAAGAGATGCCTGTCATATTGAGACATATTGAGACATATTATCAATATTATTATTGATAATAATATTTGATGGTGTAGAGGTGGCCAAAATTGTCTCTACAAACTTCATTGAGAGTCACAAAGATGTAAAAGCCTACACCAATGAATAAATGGAGATGACTTTTGAAATCCTGTGTTATAATGAAAAAGAGATGTTAAGCATTACTAGTAAACAAATCCTGTTTTGCTTTTTGGGTATTTGTTCTGTTTTATTTTTAAGATCTCACACATGCAAGTTCAAAGAGAAAAACCTTAATCATTATAAAGTTTCCCAGATGCAGCTGGTTGACTTTAAAAAATTACATTGATCTAAACATATGGTAAGCCTGACAACAGTGTTGCTTTCCATAAATAAAATACCCGGCTTCTGACAGCCCATGCTCCTCTGCACCTATCAAGGATCATTTCCATCCACCCAATTCCTAATAGGCAGCAAGTGGGTACTGTTTCCAGAATAGGCTATTTAAATTTGGATGAGATTTGCTGAATTAGTCAAAGACATAGCTTCTTTTCCTTTTTTTTTTTTTAAGATTTTTTATTTATTTGACAGAGAGAGATCACAAGTAGGCAGAGAGGCAAGCAGAGAGAGAGAGACAGGAGGAAGGAGGCTCCCTGCCGAGCAGAGAGCCCAATGTGGGACTTGATCCCAGGACCCTGAGATCATGACCTGAGCTGAAGGCAGAAGCTTAACCCACTGAGCCACCCAGGTGCCCCAAGACACAGATTCTTATTTACTAATATCAAGGAGAGAAGTCAAGGAAGGAAAAAGGATAATTTTATCCTTTTTTATTTTATATTTTAAATTCTCTCAGAAAGAAATGATTCCCAACTGATGGAGTCATAAACTTCAGAACTAATCAATCCTTCTTTAAAATAAATGTAAAATATACAGTATTTTGTCATATATAAATTTGTATGTGTATATATACATATACATGTATATGTATGTGTGTGTGTATATATATATATATATATATGAATTTGAGCCTTTAACTTTTTTTTTGACATTTTTATTTTGTTTTCTAAAAACTTAAAAAAAAATTGCAATGGCCTAGACTCATCCATGTCCCTGAGATATATGATAGGTTCTAGGTTCTTAATATTTCATTTGGAAATTAAATAGTTGTTTTTCCTTTTATGCCATCTTCAGTCTCTAGGAAGACCAATTTTCCAAGGTACTTCAGAAGAAATAAGGGAAGTAATCATCAGTAGGAGTGATCATTCTGTTTTTAAGGACACTTTTTATTTCTTTTTTAATTTTTTTAAAGATTTTATTTATTTACTTGAAAGAGAGAGAGAGAGAGCGAGCATGAGAGGGGAGAGGGTCAGAAGGAGAAACAGACTCCCCACTGAGCAGGGAGCCCGATGTGGGACTCGATCCCAGGACTCCAGGATCATGACCTGGGTGGAAGGCAGTTGCTTAACCAACTGAGCCACCCAGGCGCCCAAGGACACTCTTTCTAATGAGCTTCTCCTTGGCTCTTAGTGCAAAGGAAACTATCTGAATTCCTCCTTAGGAAGTAATCATTCTCTGATCTTTCAAGAAAGAAAGCTGCAAGACTGGAGCATTCTAGTGTAAAATTAGTGGCAGATATAGGGATGAAAAAATATTCTGTTTTTCTCATAGATATTAATCAGGAAAGACCAGCATCAATGGATACTTCACCCGGCTCTGAAAAGGCTGATGTCTGGATCCTTTGCACCAACATCACTATGAAAATTTTTGACATTGTTAATCCTAAATCTGAGCTCATTTTAGGTCATAGAGTCTATCATATGCATCAAGTCTAACATATCCATTTGGTTATATGAAAAAGTACTCTCTCTTAGAAATAATACCTAGCTTGGGGCGCCTGGGTGGCTCAGTGGGTTAAGCCGCTGCCTTCGGCTCAGGTCATGATCTCAGGATCCTGGGATAGAGCCCCGCATCGGGCTCTCTGCTCAGCAGGGAGCCTGATTCCTCCTCTCTCTCTGTCTGCCTCTCTGCCTGCTTGTGCTCTCTCTCTGTCAGATAAATAAATAAAATCTTTAAAAAAAAAAAAAAAAGAAATAATACCTAGCTGTTTACAGGTACTCCTATTTCTGATTCTGTATCCTTATTATTTTCATAATACCTAATATTCTTATGGCATTAAGTACAGTGATATAAGTGTCTATTTACTGTGTTATATTCTATATTAGACCATATGTTCCTTCAGGCAAAACACTTGGATGACTTTATTCATTATTTTAAGTCAAATCCATGACTTCTGACCTATATTGTTAACACACACACAAAAAAAAATTGGTTGGATTACTTTAAAAATTAAGACAAAAACTAAAAGGATTATGAGAAACATTTAATATGGGCTCAAAGCTAAAAAGCAAATGGTATAAACAAAAAAAAGATAATTTAAAAAATAAAATAGTTAAAAACATTATATTAAAGAATATGAAAACAAAACAAATACATAAAATGGTATTACCAGGAAAACAAAATAAAAGTAAAACAATAAACATGAGATTCAGAAGTTTGTATATTTTACGAAGTGTTTAAGGAAATGTTGTTGAATTGAAAACTTAAAAGCTTATCAGATTGTAAAATATAATACCAAGTTTAAAACCAGCAAAGTGAAAGTAAGATAATGATAAATTAAAAAAAAAAAATCAGTGATAGAACATAAATTGTTTTAATGCAAAACAAAAATCTATTTTTAAAGTTAAAAAATTTGTACCAAATATTTTTAAGATTGCTAATGCAAACTGAAGAGAAGACAGAAGTTACTAGAAACTGAGTCTCCAAAAGGCAGTATTTGTTTGTCTATAAGAAATACTTTTTGTTCCTAGTTATCATCATATTTATATCTTTGAAAAATTACAGTTGATTCAGACTTGAATTTTCATGATTTTTGACTTAGATGTTACCGTGAAGACAAACTTCATAGTCTGTTGACAAATGAAAATAGATTGACTTAAATCTATCTGCATTTGTTTGTTTTCAAAAATGCAAAAAAATGTTTGAAATGTAATGGCAGTCATAATATTGGAAATCTTATATATTTTTTCCCAACAGCCACTGAACTATGAGAAAAAGAAATCATACACTCTCACCATAGAAGGAGCAAATACACATCTTGATTTCCGCTTTTCTCACTTGGGTCCTTTTAAAGATGCTACCATGCTGAAGATCATTGTTGGAGATGTGGATGAACCACCCCTCTTTTCCATGCCTTCTTATGTCATGGAAGTCTATGAAAATGCCAAAATCGGGACTGTCGTTGGCACAGTTTTGGCACAAGATCCTGACAGTGCTAATAGCTTAGTAAGGTATGGTATGCCTTAATCTTGTAGACATATAGTTTTTTATTGCCTCTCACAATAATTCAAAATGAATAAAATAAAATGTGAAATAATTTATTTCCATGTTATTTTTATTAAGGTGATTAAATTAGAATATTAATTAAGTCCTTGGCTGAGTATTGTAGCGATGGGTTTCTGTCAAATTTAGAATGCATGTAGCTATCTCCTTCAATGCCATTGACGGTCAATAGCATGACCTTGAACTGCACAGGTCTGCTTGTAACACATGGATTTTTCCTTATAATACATGGATTTTTTAATAATAGTACTGCAAATATTTTTCCTCTTCCTCATGACTTTTTTTTTTAAAGATTTATTTATTTATTTGACAGACAGAGATAACAAGTAGGCAGAGAGAGAGAGGAGGAAGCAGGCTCCCCGCTGAGCAGAGAGCCCGACATGGGGCTCGATCCCAGGACACTGAGACCATGACCCGAGCCGAAGGCAGAGGCTCCAACCCACTGACCCACCCAGGCGCCCCTCCTTATGACTTTCTTAATAATAATTTCTTTTCCCTAACTTACTTTAGTGTAAGAACATAGTACCTAATATATATGAAATTTGAAATATAATGTAATCAACTATTTATGTTATTGGTAAGGCTTCCAATCAACAATAGGCTTAGTATTTAAGTTTTTGGTGAGTCAAAATTTATATGTGGGTTTTCTGCAGTATGTGGGTTGAGGAGATCAACACCTCTAAATCCTGTGTTTTTCATGGATCAATTGTATATTGTTGACCACATAGATTAAATTTTTTATTTGACTTAATAAATGTGAGTGTAATTGAATGAAAAACTTATGTAGAAATACTAGCTATAAACTAGAGAATTTTGAGTCCTTAGTGATAGGAAATATAGCTATAGTACAAACTAATGATTTCGGAATTATACGCATCTCTGCCTCCTGGTTCTGTTACAGTAGTTATGTGCATTTAGGAAATCATCTACCTTTTTCTGTTAAAAAAACAAAAACAAAAACAAAAACAAAAAAAAGTCTATCTCTGAGAGTTATTGTGAGAATGCATGAATCAATGTTCATGAAATGCTAAGTAGAGTTGCCTGCACTTAGTAGTCCCTCTATAAATTCTAACTTGTCCAAGGAAGCAGAGAGTGCTACTTAGAGCAGTACTTACTTCCTGAAGATGGGAAGATCAGGGTGGGAATTCTGGTTTCTTGACCTACTAACTGTACCATCTTCTAGTTAATCAAGCTTGCTGAATCTCAAATATATGCGCAAGGAATAATGATGTTGTGTAAATACGTAGATAGAATTAATTTAAATTGATATAAAATGCCAAGCACAGTCAGTAAATGCTCAATATTTTTTATCGTGCTATGTCATGCAGTAGTGATAATGAAAGCTTTTCTTGCATGATCAGAAAGGTGTTTTCTTTTTCTTTTTTTCCCTCAATTATGATAAAATCAAAGGTTTGATGCATAGACAAGGCTCTTTATTTACCATGTGTTTATACCCTTTGATAATCCCAAGGCCCTAGAAAGTTTGAAATCTTTAACAAATTTGCCTGCTTTTTCCTATCAAATCCTTATTCTTGGATTCTTCATTTATTATTCTTTAAAAAAAAGCAATTATGGCAAATATTCTCCTTGGTATCTATGTTATGTTTATAAAGGGTTTCAATTTTCTTTTATATAAGCATTATGATTTCAGTTAAAAAAGAAATGCCTGCTGTACTTATGCATTGACAGAAACCATTTTCTGTGCACTAATGTGTATATTCAACAATCCTATTCCATCTGTGAGTACAAAAACAACACCTTGTCAATTCGTGACCCCTCTGTCACACAGTAAGATTTAAGCATTTTTTGAAGTTGCAGGATAGGCAAACTATGCAAAATAATATGCAAAAACCCAACTACAGAAATTGATCTCTGATTAAAGGATAGAAATATAAGTCAATATGTTTAGTTATCAAATGAAGGAGAAGCCCTCTATGCTTCATTATTCCCTGGAATGCCATATTTCAGCAATATTTTTGACATATAATAAGTAAAATTCTTCTAACAATGTGAAAAACTATAGCATTGTAAAAGAGACATAAATGTGGCCATCCTTAATCAAAAGGAGACAATACACTTTGAGAAGAATATTCATACTCTTAGTTTGATGTGAAATATTTGATAGATAATGATGAGTTTCTTTTGAAAACTTAAGTTTGATATTAAAGATGTATTCTGCAATATATTTTTACAACATAACACATTCTAAAAATGCTATGATCATATTTAGAAATATTTGCCAAAATTAAAAAAATCTTTCTAAAATATCTTAAAAAACAAAAAAGAAGAAGAAGAAGACTAGTTCTAAAAATGGTGTCTAAAAATACCATTCCAAAATGGTAGACCAAAAGGAGGAAAAATTGACGTCAGACACAAACTTCTTTTCGTGTTATTCTATCTATCCCAATGTACACAAAAAACTTATTCCACAAAGAACAGTGGTTCTTACCCAAGGATACCACCACACACACACCAGAGGATATTTGGCAGTATCTCAAGAGATGTTTGGTTGTCACAACTGAGGGAGGGATATTATCATCTGTGGGTCGAGGCCAGGGATGGTGCTAGAACATCATAGAATTTAGATGTTTAGACAACAGAGAAGTTGCTGGTCCAAAATATTAATAATGCTGAAAATGGGAAACCCTGACACAGAGCAAACAGAACTGGGTTGTCCATTGGTAAAACCGGAGGACTAATTATTTTCATGGACAGAAATCCTGAAAATACATTTGTGAGGATTACATACTACTATGTATGTTTCACATTCTTACACAGCCATGTGGATGTTTCAACATCTACCGTTCATTTAATAAAATAAACTATTTATATGTAATTGATTGTCCCATGATATTGATGGCTCCATATTATTAGAAACTTTTAATTGAACACCTGCTATGTTACATACATTCTCCCAGTTTCTGGGATGCAAAGATGATTGGTATATTATCTCCTAAGGCTAATAAAGAGACCTAAAAATCCATTAGCAAATGCATCATCCTTTTTATTTTGTTTTGGTTAGAAAACTAAAATGAATCCTTCCAGAGCTGCCTTCAAATAACTACACTCTATAGCTGCTGCTTGGGAGCATAATTTACATAATATTTATTCTTGATTTTAATAAAAATGTGTCATTCACAGGGGCCTCTAGGGGTAAACAGTAAATAAAAAACAGAAAACATTAACAAACAGAAAAGCAAGCTATACTTCCACCTTCTCAGGAACCAAATGTTTGTACTAATTAAGGAAACGTACTTTGAAAAGATGTACCTTGCAATGTGCTCTGAAATACAATTAACTGCAAGTTTGCAGAATTGATAATGAAAGGGAATTTGAGCCTTAACAGGCATTTATGCAAAGCTTTCTGACTTCAGTTTTTGTGTTTCAATTTTCTAAACTATTAGTAAGATTCCTCAGATTTCTAAGAGCATACCAGGTTTAGCTTCTGTCTCTTTTAACTCCAAACAAGAATGTGCAAATTGCAGCAATGTAATCATCACCTTTTATTTTGAAAATAAAGTCAGAACCAGGCTATTTACTAGCATTGAAGAAAACCTTGATTTAAACAGACTGCACTCCCTTGCTGGTATATTACAAATGGAATTCAGGAATTTCCTGTGTAGCACTGAGGGATGAGCAATCCTATGCTGGACATGAGAAGCTAGAGGGCTTTCTAGAAAGTGACTGTTAAAAATAGTGGTTGTTCAGTGCTTGCTGTCTGTGGGCCAAGGGCTTTATACAGCATGCCAAAAAGTCCTATAAGAACCCTAAAGTGTCTATATTACTCATCCTATTCTACAGATGAAGAATTGAGGGCTCAGAAAATTAAGTAATTTGGCCCAGTTTCCTTAGTGATAAAGTGATTCAGATTTGAGATCCGTTTTTACTTTTTCCCCAAAACCCTGTTTTTAGCAATATTCTGCTGCCTCTTGTATATCTCAACTAACAACGACAACAACCATAAAAACTGCATTTACAAAAGTCACATATCATAAAGTAGGAAGCAGATGAAAATTTTGCATGTTTAGGAAGCCATTAATTAAATGCCAGTCCCCAGGATCTTGTATTTGTGTCGATGTCTTTCATACTCTGCGATGAGGGATCTGAAGACAGTCAGTCTCATTTTAACTCTAGCATCTCAAGAGCAAAACTGTTCTTAATTTTAGAGTCTCTTCATACTGTAAAGTCTAAGACATATACTACTTGATTTAGTACAACAAAAAGAAAATCATTGAAGTCCTCAATATTTCTCATAGGATGAAAGGCTTTACTATAAATTATATTTCTAAGTATTTCCCCCCATCTTTACTTCTTTTCTGCTGTGGTTCATAATATGATTTTATCTATACATTTATTTATTGTCAAGATTTTTAATGTTTTCTTTGTATAATAAACTCAAAACAATCAGAGGAAATATTAAATATGTTGGATACTTGTGTCAAACGTTCATCATGACACTGTTTAGGAACAATAGCCTATTTACATGCTAACATAATATATAAAATTGTGATCAGATTTAGAAATATTTGCCAAAATTAAAAAAACAAAACTTTCTAAAAATCTTAAAAAAAAGAAGAAGAAGAAGAAGACTAGTTCCAGAGAATTAGAAGTGTTGGTTCAATCTGTTTGGAGTTTAGCTGTAGTTCCAGTGAGTAAACACTTATAGTGTATTCACTACATCTATCTCGGTATACTTGTTGTTCCTGTGCATTTCTGAATTTTCATGTAGTTCCTGATGAGATGGGAGTTAGGCATATTGGGTTAATTTTGAATGCCACAACAGCAAACAATTAGAAATGTTTCAAAATAATGACAAGGTCATGTTGCAAAGTTGCAAAGTAGTGTAAAAACAAATATTTAAGAAGTTTTGCATGTAAGATTCCTATTCTTGAAAAGAAGATGAAAACTTATCAGAAGATATATCTCAAATATATTCATGTAAAAGATATCATCTGATACATAATGAGTTTTTATTCTATAGACAAAATTTATTTGTAAAAGTTTTTTCATTGTTAGTCAAGAAGATCTCAATTGGATCCGTAATAGCAAGTCTTAATCCACCTTCATCAAAACTATCATAGTCTTCTGGTACAAAGGAGACGACTTGGGACTCCTGGGTGGCTCAGTCAGTTAAGTGTCTGCCTTCGGCTCAGGTCACCATCTCAGGGTCCTGGGATGAAGTCCAACACTGGGCTCCTTGCTTGGCAGGGAGCCTGATTCTCCCTCTGCCTGCTGCTCCCGCTGCTTGTGCTCTCTCTCGCTCTCTGACAAATAAAAGCTTAAAAAAAAAAAAAAATCATTAGACACATTTGGTGCAAATGGGGCAGAGATAGAGAAAGCAGGTTCCCGTTTAAAGCCAGAAGTCTTTGTCTATGACTAGTGTTTTGTATCATATTATATACGGTTTGCACATTTACATTGACTCATAATTGTAAAATGTCATGTGAATATGACATTTGAGAATGTGAAGGGACCTAAAGATGATGGAGACAACTCTGTTCTTTTTTGTTTTTTAAGATTTTTTTATTCATTCATTTGAGAGAGAGAGAGAGCACGCATGAGCAGGGGGGAGGGGTAGAGGGAGAGGGAGAAAGCTCAGCAGGGAGCCTGATGCTAGACTTGATCCCAGGATTCTGGGATCATGACCTGAGCCAAAGGCAGACACTTAACTGACAGAACCACCCAGGTGCCTCTGAGACAGCCCTGTTCTTATAAAGATGCTGATATCTTAGACCAAGAAGGCTGAGTAACTCACACAGCTAACTAATCATAGAGACTGGATTAGAATGTGTTCACTTTATTAAGTGACCTTATTATTAAGGTCACTCAATTATTAAGGTCACTTATTATGACCTTATTATTAAGGCTTCAATAAAGGTACAAAAACTCCGGCAGATTTTTTTTTTTTTTTTTCCATTGGGGGTCATATTTCTCTGACAGCCTCGCGTGTGGTGGTACCCACTCCAAATCACAGTCCTGATCCCAGAAGAAGAACTCATTTTCCGGGTTAACATGCATAACTCATTGAGCCCTGGAATGAATACATAAACTCTGGCTTAGTGACGCTTTGCCAGTCTACTGACTGGAAACTAAACACCCAAATAGCTTGCATGTCATTTTTGGAAAGAAATGGTAATTGCTTAACGTGGTTCCATAGCATTCTAAAACTCATGAGCAGTAGCATTTGTGATATCTTAGTTACTTAAAGGCATGGATAACAGGAAATTATTTTTTTGTGCAAGGAATTTTCTTCTTTAGATATTTTTGTTTCATCGGATCAGGATTTTGGTTCAGGAAGTTAAAACGCTTCTAAAAAAATCTGTGTGATCTATGTGCTGCCCATTTTATTGAGCACAATACACCCTATCAGGTGGCAAGTGGTCCTTATGTTTTTCTGTTTGTTGTTGTTGTTCTTGTTGTTTTCAGAAAGATTATTTTCTGGAGACATGGATTGTGGAGTAAATTGCATTCCCAAAGTAAGCTAAGGGAACCTTAAATCATTTAATAAATCTAAGCTATACTGCAGGTGTGTGACTTTTTGTTAAATTAAAGATGAGGCTAAGTTGCTGTAATATTCCACAGGGTGTATATTGATTAAACTTTATTCCATCTATTGATCATAGTCAGTAAAACTTATAAAAGCTGCTGTTTGGGAGGCAAAATCGCAAATAAATTCTCTTTGCCACTCACATTCTATATCTACAAGCATTTGAAGTGTGGCGACTGAAAGAGGCCTCCTATACTTTAAACCAACTGATGTTTCTCTAGGTAATTCACTGTAAAAATAGATTTCCATTACATAAGTTCTAAATTAATTTCTTATAGTGAAATGGACAGAGTATAATGAAAATAATAGGTGTCTCTGAGGACTGAAATTTTATTATTGAAATGAAAAATAACGTTCCAGTGCACTTTAACATGACTAATAATTATCTTGAGTTTCTAGCTACATAGTCAAAGAGAAATTGAATGCCAAATGATGAACCGGGTGATTCATTTAAAGTTTCTTCTGTTAAGGAAAATACTTGAATAAAGGGAATCATTATTAGGATTGACTGTTTGCTCTGGCCGTAACCTGACTGCATATTTGTTGATCCATAAATTCTAATTTGAATAATGAATTTTCATCATATTTTAGGGTAATGCATTTTCTCTTTACTTATTGGGTTAATACATATTTACCAGAAATAAGAGATGATGGATATGTTGTATGACAGAAAAGAGAGTAACGTAGGAATAAAAATGATAACCCAGAATTACAAGTTATGATGGCAACATTGCAAGAAGGTGTCTGATGCTAAATGGGCCCATGCATGTGCCAGTGTGAAATTAGGTAATGTTTGCATAGGGAACTGATCCAGGTAGAGGGCCCTTAAGGACAAATCTGAGCTGGCAGAAACTTAATTGCACTTACTCTAGGTAGCCACAAGATTACCAGTTCCTCACAGAGAGCATCTTATTGATCATCGATCATATAGTTTCACAAATAGCATTTAATATAGGTTTTTACCTTGTTGATTATTTCATGTAGAACGCAATGAACATAGAGTGCTGGTAGGGATCTAATGGTGTGTCATACTCATCATATTAGAGTAGCCTTGTATCTGCCTCAACATTTCCTCTGTGATAATAACCGTTTTGTCCACATATGCCTGTAGATTGGTCCCAGAAATCAACTAGATATACCATCGAGTATCACTGTATTACATCTTAAAATTATATCCAGAATGATGAGTTCAGTGAAATACCGTGGGAAGTATAAATTAATCTGTCCTTTTTTCAATGTTTAGGTATCTCTCAATGACAGAGGAAAGTAAGCTAAGAACTTACTCTAAAAAAAAAAAAAAAAGTTTGTTTCCTAAACTAACAAATTTCAAATACAATATTCGGAATATGTATGAAGGATATTAGTGACCCATAAAAAACTGTCTCTATCTGAAACATACTGCTCTAAGTGAAATATGATGACTTATTGGCTTGATTATTTCTACCAAAATGGATATAAAAGAAGGAAAAGCTGCTCTGGAATGCCTTAATTAATTTCATAGTAGATATCAACAGGTTCTTTATATTTGTTGAGTGATTGATTAGTTTATTAATTCACTTATAAGGCAAAGTCATACACCTGTGACATAATGGTGACAGCAAAAGAGCTTTATTCTCATAGAGTTTCCAAATAAAAATGACTTGTATGCACCCAATAAGGAATTACAGATAATTTCATTTCCTGATCGATTTTTTTAGAAACAAACAGTAGTTCATGCTATTTATATGCAGACTCTTGTTCACTCAGTAATAATCCTTATTCAGATCCTATTGTGCTTACAACATTTTTCCAGGAAAACAAAACAGAAAAGAACTAGCAAACAAAAAAACAGCACTTACTATTTGTGAACTTTCCTATCAAAATACACTCAAGGTTTCCAAGAGAAAAAAACCTTCCTAAAAGACACTAAAACAAATGATATTTATCCATGAAGGTTCATCATTTGATACTTCACCATAAAATGCTTTCAAATATTACCTCGCTTATCCTCACAGTAAAATGAGGATGTGGGTCATATCTGCATTTGGCTTACAAAGGAAGTTCAAAGAGGTGATACATTAAGTCATGGAGCTTAGAAGTGGTTTAAACATTTATAAGCATCACATTTACTTGGTTTACAAACCTGTGTTAATTTCTTTATTGCTTAATACCATTTTCACACATATGCTGGATCTGTTGTAGAGACAAATTTCCATAGAGTTCATCTTTGCATTCTGAATCAATCAAGGCCAGGATGTACATCTTGTAGACAGAGAAAAAGAATACAAATGTTTTTCAGTGTCCTTAAGAGGTTATTGTCTCTATAGTATCGGAAAATCAGGAATTTTGTTCTTGGTAAATGCCCCAACACATTCTTCTTTCTTTTCTATGTACGTTCAAGAGCCTATCTGGGTATTAGCCTTTGAAAATGCACCTCAAGCCACTGCTGCCACAGAGTAGTGACAATTTCTCACTGGCTTAATTGATGATATGATTAAACCAATCTTCATTCCTCACCTAAGTATATTTTATTTTAAAGTAAGCTCTTCGGGCGCTTCGGTGGCTCAGTGGGTTAAGCCTCTGCCTTTGGCTCAGGTCATGATCTCAGTGTCCTGGGATCGAGTCCCACATCGGGGGACAGGGGGAGGTCTCTGCTCAGCGGGGAGCCTGCTTCCTCCCATCTCTCTCTGCCTGCCTCTCTGCCTGCTTGTGATCTCTGTCAAATAAATAAATAAATTCTAAAAATAAATAAATAAAGCAAGCTCTTCTTATTCAAGTGTAACAGTATGTGTAGGGGCAGTCGTGTTGACTAGAGCATTAACGTATGGCTGAAGGAAAGAAATTCTTTCTGCATTTTATGTACAAGCTACAACAGGAAGCTTCTCTTTCTCTTTTGCTCTTGCTAGTGTAGTAGCCAATACAAGAACGTGGTCTGAAAATCACCACCCACTTCTACAGCCAGATCTAAGATATCTCAGTGTTTCTCTCTCATAAAATTATTAAATTATGTATTTTTTAGATGATTTATAATTCACCTCTCTTTAATGCTGGTATTTCCAGACTGATCAAAACCACTTCTGAAGCCTTGTTTTGTTTAGAGTTTTGCCCTTGCCTCTGATTTTTGTTTTGTTTTGTTTTTAAGGTTTTATTTATTTATTTATTTATTTATTAGAGAGATTGAGAGGACAGGTGGGATGAGGGGCAGAGGGAGAAGCATCAAGGACTCTGATAGTACGAGAAGGATTTTTTGTGGTATGAACTCAAGTCAAAATCAGTTTCAGGGTACCAGGACTTAATGCTTTGGGAAAGCCCAATGACATTGCTCTTTCCCACTTCTCTGCAGTGTCTGGATCTCCTGTCTTTTCTCTGAATCAGATTTGCTTTATACCTCTACCTCTTCCTGTTTAAATTCCTTCTTTGTGTTCAGCTTTCTTCAATTAACATATAGTTATTATTAGAACAGTCTATGCAAAATGGTCTGTTTCTTGTTTTAATCACACAGTTGCAAGGGTTATATTTTAGCTCTTTAAGGTGTTCTTTTCACTGAATGGCATTTCCCTGGATGCTCTACAGTTTGGACCTGCATGATGTTATTAATATCTTCTGTCATGTGCATGTGTATCTACAGGTTGTTATAACGTTTCACACCTTAGCACCATGTTCTACATACTCTGTTAACACACCGCACCCAGGAGAGATATGGCATTGTGTTTCCTGGACTCTTGGGCTTCATACATTCATATTCAATATACTCTTGAATCCACTGTTAAAAACAAAAACAAAAACAAACAGTTTATATTTTATTGAAACCATTCTTTTCAAGTTAGCTAATGCTGTCTATATTCCCAAATCCAATCAACCCTTACTAACCTCACTCAACCTCTTAATAGGATTTACTATGATTTTTCATTTGAAACAGTCTCCTTTCTTGGCTTCTGTGCCACCCATTCCCACGTTGCCTCCTCCCTTGGATCTCCCTCCCCTTTTGCTACCACCTGGTCTTGTACCGATGCTGACATGCTTTAGGCTCAAAGGGTTGAGTGCTGTAGTACCCAATATTTCACATTTCTCCTCCAGTTCTCTCCCAGATGAAACCGTGCTATCCACACAACCTTAAATTTAGGCTGATGCATCTCAAATACATATTCGCTGTTCTTGAGCTTGAACTCTGCACCCATTTTCAGTTCTCTGCTTTTTATTCCACGTTTATCTAATTGACTTCTAAGGCATAGTGTGTCAAAATCATTGATTTCTCCCCATTTTTTTTTCTCCCAAAGGGAGAAAATTTGTTTGTTTTTTTTCTTCTACCTCTATCTAGCTCATTAAACATGCTTATCAATTACATGATAGATCAAGGACACATACACACACAAACACACAAAGCACACCAAAATGGAGTCCTTTGTAATCCCCCCCCCTTTACTAATGCCACTTCAATAAAAAGTTCTATAGGTTGTATCTAGTAGATAGCATTTTTTTTATGGTTCTGTCCATTTTCTTCCTTTTCTCACCTTTATTCAAGATGACATCATTTCTTTTCTGAATTGCTTTTAACTTTCTGCAATCTAAGAGTCAAAGTAGCCATGGTAGAGATGCCGGGGTGGTTCAGTTGGTTAAGGGTCCAGCTCTTGGTTTTGGCTCAGGTCATGATCTCAGGTCATGATATTGAGGCCCACATCAGCCTCCATGCTCAGCATGGCATCTGCTTGAGACTCTCTCCCTCTCCCTCTGCCCCTATCCCAGCTCATGCTCTCTCTCTCTCTCACACATAAATAAAATCTCCAAAGTAGCCACTGTGATTTTTCCAGGATATAATTAAGTATGTTATTTCCTTTGCTTAAAAATTCCCCCACCTTTTTTTTTTTTTTTTTTTTTTTTTTTTTTTTTAAAGATAAGAACTCTTTAGTATGTGCTGCATGGATTGCTAGTTCTACCCCTGGCCGCATACCACATCCTTTTAGCCTAGCCACATTGAAACATACATTGGTTTCTAGACCAAATCAAGCTCTTTCTTTAATTTGGATATTTTCACTTTGGTTTCCTGGATTTCAAATATTTTCCCCTAGTACTTTGTGCCTAATCAGTTCATTTTTGTTCTGCAGGTCTAGATAAAATGTTACTTACACTGAGGTTAAGGAAGGAGGGAGAAATAATAGAGATTTAAGGAAAGGAGGAAACAGTTCCTTCAATAGTTCTGGAAATAGTTTGGAACATTTCTAGAGCATATGATGATTGTTTGCTATATTTTTAATTCATATTTATGTTAATAAACTGTTGGATAATGCTGGATAATGTAAAACTCTAAAACTTAGGGGTAGTGAAGTAAGCAATTAAAGAAAGAAAGAAAAGAAATGAGTAATTTATAAGCATAGTGCATGTGTCTGAGTTAGTTGATCAGCTAAACTAGGCTGGCTTTTGTTTGCCAGCTCTGCTTAACTCCAGTGCATTCCGTCATGCACCTGCTCAGTTTCCTAGGTAGCTCTCCTTTAGGATGGGATTCCTAAACTGGGACAACTTTGTCCTTGTGTCTCTCATCTTCCTTCTGGCTCCAGCAGGTTCTTTTTGTGTCAGTGGCAGGGCATAAGAAAGAATAGGCAAAGTCCTATGAAACCTTGGCCCAAATATGGAACAGGACACCATCATTTCCGATGATGATGATCACTTTCAATTACTTTTCATCTCATTCTGATTTTTAAAAGTTTTTTTTTTTTTTTAATTCCAGTTAGTTAAGTTACAGAGTGATATTAGTTTCAGGTGTACAATTTAGTGGTTTGACACCTACACACACTCAGGGCTCATCTCTTTGCTAAAGAGGGCTGGAGGCAAAACCTGGCAAGAGAAATCCCTGCAATTGGAGAGGGAAGATGATTTGTGGCCAGTAATGCAACCTACCTCTCATGTAGTTATTTTCTCATTTTCTCACTCAACAAGGGGGCTAGGTGATGCACATACAATGGTAATTAATTGAAATGTTTTGGTTTTTACTTTATATTTATCTTCAAACCTTAGCTATAATGAAATTCCAGGATAAACTAATCTCTGACGTCTTCTATTTTCCTAAAAATTTTGCACATATAGCAATGAGAATTTTCATTTTTTTTCCAAAATACTATAGACTTCCCAGAGTCCTACTAATATTTAGTTATTAATCCCAATGTTCCTATCGCCTACTGTTCTATTCATGGAATTCAAAAAGGCATTTTTTTAAAATTTGAATTAGTAATTTAATTAAACATTAATTAGGAGTTAACAGATAAAAATAATTTATGTCAGTTCTATGCAAATATAAAGTTGCCAAGCAAATCTTAGGAGGCAAACACAGAAACTAAAAATATACATTTAAATATTTGAATATGTCTGATTTAATATTGCTGTTGTCTTAGTTTCACTTTCTTCATTATATAATCAAGTGAAAAGAAGAGTTATCTGTTTTTTTCCCAAGGTACTTCATTGACTACAGTGCTGAAGATGACAGATGTTTCAACATTGATGCCAATACTGGAACCATTAGGACTACAAAGGTCCTTGATAGAGAAGAAACTCCATGGTACAACATCACAGTGGCTGCCTCAGAAAATGGTAAACTACTTTATGTCTCATAAAAAAAAATGTCACTTGTACATAAAGATTTATACCAAGTTTTTTCTCGGGAGCGGGACTCTCACCCTTTTTATTTGTGGCGCTGGTATCCAGCATCTCACAGAGTATACAGAACATATTAGATGCAGTTACTCATAGTCAAATGCAATGAATAAATCTCATTTTTTTTTTTTTTACTTTAATCCCAGCATACTGGTGGAAAATTGACATCACAGAACACTTCAACCCCATCCCTGAATCTAAAGTATCTGGTTTGCCTCATAATTGTGAGGCTTGCTCTGTGTTTTTTTTTTCCATTGCTTGCCTACCATGAAAAAAAAAAAAATTCTGTGAGCATTAATATGAAAGCTTTTTGTAGACATGTTTTTATTTCTCCTGGGTATATACCCTGAAGTGAGATAGCTCAGTCACATAGAAACTCTGTATTTAATTATTTGATGAACTGCCAGACTGTTTCCAAAGTAGCTACATTTTACATTTGTAAAAGCAGTGGAGGGTTCCAGGTTCTCTGTATGATTACGAGTATTTGTTATATATCTTTTGATCATAATCATTCTAGTGGCTGTGGGGTGATAGCTCCTTATAGTTTATGCACTTTCATAATGTCCTCTGTGACCAATCAATAATTAGACTACTCTAGCCTTTTATAACCTGCCTATATTTTTATGTTTTTACATCTACAAAATTAGCTCAAGTGACTTCCATTTAGATAATTTTTTCAACATAATATTCTCTTTGAAAATAAGCATACACTAACTACTTTTAAATGACTGTTATAAAGAATACACGAGTGGGTTCATTTATGATCATTCTGGTTAATTCTCATTTTCAAAATAACCAGACTAGGAATAGAATTGCATGCTTTTTGTCACCTAACGACAATTAAATGACTGTCAAATGATAAGTGCTGATTCAATATTAGTTAAAAAAATAAAGGAATTAATAGGTTAATATATCCAAGAAATGGGAAGAGCATTGAAAAGATTCAGAAAAGATTATGCACTATTGGGGAACAGGCTCTGTGTATAGAAGACTGAAGGGAAGAATCCCTGGAGAAAATATTTGCGAGAAAAAAAAACAGAAACTTACTTTAAAAGAAGCTCAAATGTAATTCCAGGGGTATTTCAACCAGAAACCATACTTTAGATTGCTTCTAAATCTCATCTTAGTCCAAATAATATTTGCATTAAATAGAAACTAATTTGTGACTCTACATGAGTTCATATATACAATGAAAATTATATTATTTGCAATGATCACCAAAGGAAATGCTCCTTTTTACTTAAATCACATCTTACATATATACTTAATAAGTTATTTTAATTTTTTTGTTAGTACTGCATATGGGGAATGGTTAATACCTATCTATTAAGTAAAGCAGTATGGTAGATCGTATTGTACTGGATTATATAGAGGATAATTTAAAAAAATAAAAAAGCCTTAGGGACATCTCAATTAAACATTAGTAAAAATAATGTAAAAATAATGATTTTTACTATTACTGATTATTAATAGGTATGTAGAAAGAATGAGCAGTAGATAAGGTTTTATAGCCATACTGGAGACTTGCTTAGGAAGTGCTCATTCATACACTGATTGCTTGGCAAAAGTGTCTTATTGAACATCACTGGGGGCCCTTCTAGGTACAGTTGCTTGTGAACATTAATCTCAAATTCAGCCACACTAGCAAAGTATTTACTAATATATCCTGTTTTGGAAATGTACTTGATGTTTTTTATAAATGATTTTTTTAAGACCTTATTATTATTATTTTTTTTTTTTTGTAGAGCAATTTTAGGTCTACAGTAAAATTAAGAAGTAGGCACAGAGAGTTTCCAAATAGCCCCCACATCTACACGTGCATTACACCACCCTCCATTATCAACACCCTCCACCCGAGTGATGTACTTGTCACACCTTTGACACATCATCATCACCCAATGTTTGTAGGTTACAACCACCCAATGGTTGTAGGTTAGTTTTGTGGTGTTCTGTGTTTAGATGAAAGTATGGTTGTATGTATTCATTATTAGAGTATCGTGCATAGTATTTTCCCTGCACTAAAAACCCCATGTGTACAGCTCATCCATCTCTACCTACCCTGACCTCTGGTAACCAGATTTTTTTACTCGAACAATAGTTTTTCCTTTTCTGGAATGTCATTTAGTTTTAATTACATAGTGTATACCCTTTAAGATTGGCCTTTTCCATTAGTAGTAAGCACACTTAAAGATTTTCCATGTCTTTTTATAGCATACATACTGAAGGACATCTTGGTTGTTTCCAAGTTTTGGCAATTATGAATAAACTACTGCAGCAAAAACATTCATGTGTAGGCTTTTATATGGACGGAAGTTTTCAATTCTTTCAGGTAATACCAAGGACTGAAATTAGTGAATCAAACGGTAAGGGTATATTTAGCTTTGTAAGAAACTGACAAAGTGTTTTCCAGGGTCGCTATAGCATTTTGCATTCTCCCCAGCAATGAGTGAGAGTTCCTGTTTCTCCACATCCTCCTCAGCCTTTGCTGCTGTTAGCGTTCCCCAGATTTGGGTGACTCTGTGGTATAGAGTGCTATCTCATCGCTTTAGTTTGCTTTCCTCTGATGACACATATATATAGAACATCTTTTCATACACTTATTTGCCATCTGTATGTCTTCTTTGATGAGGTGTCTGTTAAGGTCCTTGGCCCACTCTTTATTTTGGTTTTGTTTTCTCATCAGTAAACTTTAAGAGTTCTTTATATATTTTAGAAAATAGTCCTTCAGATTTGTATTTTACAAGTATTTTCTCCGAGAGTATGTCTTGTTTCTTCATTCACTTGACGTTATCTTTTGCAGAATTGAAATCAGGTTTTTAAAACTCTTCTTAATGTAAGTTTCTGAGGAACTTGGTGTTCTATGGAATGACATTTAGAAGTTATTATTTCAAAGAACTTTTTTTTGGCTTACCTAGAGTGTTGTGCAAGTAAGAGAAAGGTGCCCCCTTCTGGGCAGATGAAGCAATGAAGCAGGGTTTAAGAGAAAATAAAAAACAGAGGAGTTCTGTATACAGAAAAACAAATAAACAAAAAAACCCTTCCTCCAAGTAAATGGGCCACATGCTAAGGGACCAATGTGAGAATATGGGGTGTCATAAAAAAGTGTGTGGGGCTCTGAACATGTAGGTGGGGCCCAAATACAGTGCAGCTCTTATTTACATGGTGTTTTAAGATTTTAATTTATTTATTTGACAGAGAGAGAGAGAGATTACAAGTAGGCAGAGAGGCAGGCAGAGAGAGAGGGGGAAGCAGGCTCCCTGATGAGCAGAGAACCCAATGAGGGGCTCTATCCTAGGACCCTGAGATCATGACCTGAGCCAAAGGTAGAGGCTTTTCCCAAGGAGCCACCCAGGCACCCCTACATGGTGTTTAACTCTGCTTTCTTTTATCCTTTGGTTCTAAGTCCAAGTGACTATTCAGCTGCCCAATCATATGGTAAAGGCAGAAAACATGTGTCTGGTCTATGACATCCTTCCTCCTTCCCTGCTACCAGTAAACATAGCTGATTGCTATCTTGTTTTTGTACTGTGTGCTTTTACAGAAATATCATCCTAATAAAAATCTCTGAAATAGAGAGGACAGGTATTATTTTAATTTTATAGATAAGGAAATTGAGACTCATACAAAATATGAATCTAAATATTTTGGCTCCTAGATCTATGCTCTTCCTAATATGACTCTTAAGGGAAGCTGATATTCATTGAATCCAGGTTTGGGTCACATATTTTAACTAAAAGAGGTTTATTTTATTATTAATTCATTCTGTGGCAGAAGATTATTTCTACAATTTTAATGAAGACACTAAGAATCAGATGAATTCAATAAACTACCTTTAATTAGAGAAGTAAAAAGTGTAGTCTTATCCATATCACAGTTCTTGATGAAGGAAGTTTTTAAAATAAATACCTGAAATGTTTCTGTTACAGATAGCAATGCCTTCCCTCCATGTAATCTGTAATTTAGCTATTTAGATATTTCTGTTACATTTCTGGTTTTGAGTAACAAATAACCACA
Source organism: Enhydra lutris kenyoni (assembly GCF_002288905.1). Classification (NCBI taxonomy): domain Eukaryota; kingdom Metazoa; phylum Chordata; class Mammalia; order Carnivora; family Mustelidae; genus Enhydra; species Enhydra lutris. Next base: position 15,867,293 of record NW_019154116.1, on the reverse strand, counting down.
TGATTTCTGTAGGTCAGAGATTCAGGTAGGTTCAATTGGATTCCTTGCTTAAGGTCTGGCAAGACTGAAGTCCTGTGTCAGCTGGGCTGGGCTCTTACCTAGAGGCTCTGGGGAAGAAACTGCTTTAATGTGCATTCTTCTTGTTGCCTGAGTCTACTTCCTTTAGATGTAGTTACACTGAGCGAAATAAGTCAATCAGAGAAAAACAATTATCATATGCTCTCCCGGATATGACAAATTTGAGAGACAAGGTGGGGGATTTGGGGGGGTAGGGAAGGAAAACATGAAACAAGATGAAATTGGGAGGGAGACAAACCATAAGAGACTCTTAATCTCACAAAACAAACTGAGGGTTGCTGGGGGGGAGGGGGGTTGTGGGTTATGGATGTTGGGGAGGGTATGTGCTGCAGTGAGTGCTGTGAAATTGTAAGCCTGATGAGTCACAGACCTGTACCCCTGGGGTGAATAATACATTATATGTTAGTAAAAATAATTAATAAAAATTTTTTTTTTTAAAGTTTAGTTTTGAAGTCTCCATTTTCATCCCTTGTCAGCTGGGGCAGCTTTCTCCTCCTAGAGGCTGCCTACATTTCTCCTCATGTGGTTTTTACCTCCTTCAAACAAACAATAGTGTGTCAAGTCTTTTTGCTGTTTTGAATCTCTTTGACTTTCTCTTCTGCTACCAGCTGGAAAGTCTTGCTTTCAAATGTATCTACCTGGGCTGCCTGGGTGGCTCAGTTGGTTAAGCATTCACCTCTTGATTTCACTCAGATCATGACCTTAGGGACTGAGCCCCATATCCATTGAGCCTGCTTAGGATTCTCTCTCTCCCTTTCCCTCTGCCCCTCCCCACCCTGCACCTGCTCATGCATGCTCTTTCTCTAAAAAAGTAAAAAAGAAAAAAGAAAAATAAAGGTATCCACCTGATTAGGTCAGGCCCACCCAGATAATCTCTGTATTTTAAAGCGAATGGAATTGGGACTTTAACTACATTAACAAAATCTTTTCACAGCAGTATCTAGATTCATGTTTGGTTGAATAACCAAGGGACAGGAATCTTATTCTGTTGTCTTTAGAATTCTGCCTACTATGACCCTAAAATATCTTAAAAAAAAAAAAAGAGAGAGAGAGAGAGAGATGAAAGCTTATTCTTTTTACTGGATAACAAATATTCTTTCAGGATTGTATGCTATGGCTTACTTTTCCTTTTATATGACTCACTAGTACAATAGCGGGACTATCAGGCACTCAATAAGTAGTTATTAATATAGTTTTCCAGAGTAAATAGCTACCATCTCCCTCCATTTCCTTATTTATGCCTAAGGTCAAGATAATGTATAATATTATCCACATTGCTTTTCAGAAGTTGACTTTATGGTCATAATTTACTAATCACTATATCCAATGAGTATTTTTCATTTCTGATCTCTCTCTGATTTCTTTGTGATATTTGACTGTATTAATCACTCTCTTTTCACTTGTTATTTTCTACTTTCTTAGCCACCCTTCTAGTACCTTGGTATGGTATAATTTATCATTTCTATCCTAAACTACACATTGATAAATTCACTCAAAATGTATTAATAATTGATATTTGCTAGGCTGTGCCATATGTTAGGCACTAGGGATATTGAGGACCCTGTTTCACTTTTGAGGATTTCAAGAGGCTCATGCCAAAGACCAGGTAAATGGATGATTGCACTGTGGATAATAATTGTGACAACATTTTTAGGGGCTAGAGAAACCTAAAATCATGGTAGTTAAGCCTCCCTAAGAGGATCAGTGAAGGTTTCATGGACAGGATAATGAACGGATTCAGTCTTGAAATGAAAGGTGAGGAAAGGTTAGCCTGCATTCTGTTTCCAACTATACCTGTATTAGTCAGGGTTCTACAGAGAAACAGAACCAATAGGATTCAAATATAGAAGGATTTAGAACCAATAAAGAGATTTTTTTTTTCTTTTTTTAAGAAATTGGTTCATAATGTTATGGAGGCTGGGAAGTCAAAACTCTGCAGAACCAATATCCCAGTCAAGTTCAAAAGCCAAAACCAGAAAGAGCCACTATCTTAATTCAAAGGCAATCAGGCAAAATAATTTTCTCTTATTCAAGGGAGGGCCAGTCTTTTTCTGGTCAGGTCTTCAACTGATTGAATAAGGCCCACCCACATGGTGAAGAACAATCTGCTTCAATTTATAATTCTTTAAAATGATTTATTTATTTATTATTTTAAGTGATCTCTGTACCATATGTGGGGCTCAAACTCATGACCCCAAGATTGAGAGTCACTTGCTTTACCAACTGAGCCAGCCAGATGCCCATTTAGTTCACCAATTTAAATGTTAATTTAATTCAAAACACCCTCACAGAAACAAACACAAAAGTGCCTGACCAGATATCTGGGGACACCATGATTTAGAAAAACTTGTTGTAGTATAGTATCTAGGGTTTTATCATGCTCCCTAGGTGATTTTCATAAATGTTAAAGCTTGAAAACCATGGGCTTAAGTGATTCTAAAGCAAATTATTATTAAGAAACATCACTTCCAATCACAACTTAATTTATGTCATAGCTCCATTTACTACTAATACCAAAGGCAAGAGGTATACACATATGTCCTGAATTTTTCTTTATAAAATTTGGCCTTCTCTGTTCTCAGCTTAATTCTCAGAAAAATGTATGTCATACTTTTAGTCACAGATACTCAGGCCATGTTCCTTGAATAATTGTATAATCCTTTCATCTCTCAATGTCCTCTGCTCATTCTGTTCTGCTTTATAAAACTCTGTTTACTTTTAAGAACTATTTCACATGTCACAACATCTGTGAAATCCTCCTCAAACTCTCGGGCAAATTTTACAGCTCCTCCCTCTTTATTATAACTTTATGCATGCCTTAAATTGAGCATTTATCACTTATTAGGTTTAAATACGGCACATCACATTTTATTGGAATGTTTTTCCTGTCTACTAGATTGTGAACATCTCAGATCTAAAAATCAGGTCTAGTGTATCTTTATCCTAGTATTCACAAATACTAAGAACATTTCCTGACACATCAAACTGTTAGATACATGAATACTTTTTGTCCTTCATTTCTGTACCTACCTTAACTGCCCCAAAACTTCATGACTTACTACACAGGTAATGATCACTAAATTATATATATTTCCCATTTTGCCTAAAATATTTTATTTCTCCTTGTTCTGTGCACCGTATGTAAGAGCTTATCCTGATCAAAATGGGACCCTCAGTGTTCACTGCTTACCTGATAGACATATTTCCAAAGGAGCCAAAGTCAGGGAGCTGCTACTGTATTGATACTTCTAATGAATCTGAAAGTTTTGGGCTCTTACCAGAGTTCATGAATTAAACAACACTGCTTGATTTTTGCACTGGTACAATGCTTGCCTCAGCTCTCCTTTTCACTTCTCTAAACAAATTATATGCATAACTCAGTCCAGAAACCAATGTTTAGTGCTGTTTAGTTGTTGAATCCTTCTTGTTTGTTTTTTTTTTTTCTCAATTCTTATGCAACATTGCAAACATACTCAAAGATTAGTATCCATAAATTTCAAATTTAATCTAATTGTAACTTTAGATGATGGAAATTAAATACTCTTATGGAGTATTTATTTGTAATGTATATGTCTGTGTTTTAGTTACCTGTTGCCATGTAACAGATAAGTATAAAATATCTAAAAATAATTCAATCTGTTCTAAGATTTAAAAGAAACTTACTGGCCCACATACCTGTAAAGTTCTCAGGCAAATTAGGTTTCAGCGTTACCTTGATTATGTCCCTATCTCTATTTCTTTGTGAGTTTTTGTTTTCTGCCTTCCTTGTTATTTCATCTTTTGCTTTAGTGTTGCTATATTATAGTAACAAGCAACAAGGACTGTGCTTACTTGCCACATGGTAACAGAATGAATGGTACCCGAAATTGGGTTACATTCATCCTCATTTACAATCCAGGGTGAGGTTGTCACTTCAGACGCTCATTACAGATATTGCTCCAGGAGCATCTGGGTGGCTCAGTGGGTTAAACATTTGCCTTCAGTTCACTTCATGATCCCTGGGTTGATGGAGTCTCACTTCCAGACCCCTGCCCAGCCAGGAGTCTGCTTCTCCCTCTCCTACTGCCCCTCCCCCTACTTGTGCTCTCTCTCTCTCGCTTGCTCTCTCTCTCTCAAATAAACAAAATGTTAAAATACACACACACACACACACACACACATCTATATCGATATCTATATCTATATCTATCTATATCTATATCTATATCTATATCGCCAATTAGGCCTGAACTAATCTCCATTCACTGTTTTTAAAAAATGTATTTAATACACAATATGTGACCATAGTAGGTAAATGATGGCAAAATGTATAGGGTTATTCACATTGGCTCAGGACCATCAAGGCTTATTTCTTATCTTTACCTGCAGGCCAGTTCCGTTCAAAGCTATTCAAACCTCTTTTGAGTTCTACCCATGGGGAGAATTTGGGTAAGATAATTATGATATATACTACGTTCTAATTTTTGATGCTTTTTATATAATATGCCGATACGTTAAGGGTTTGTAAAAATTGCACTATCCCAATTTCAGTATCAAATTCTGGAAGAGTTAGAACAAATTATTTCATACATAAGGAACTTGAATAACTGAAACAATTATATGCAGCATTGCTAGATATTTCTTTTATAGTTTTCCTGGCTCCTCAAATTTCCAGTATCTTTTCCAATTTCCTTACATATGTCGGGTCATCTTGCTTCTCTAATGCTTATCAAAAAGAACAATCAGAAAGGGGTTTCCATAGTTTCCTGTCATCAGATCTAGCAGCCTCACTAATACTGTGGGCATTAGTTTCCATAAATCTCTGGCTTCCTTCTGTGAATGAGGTCTCCCTACCATGTTTATGCCCACCACTCCATGCAGATCCTAAAGCCTCACCTTTCTTGTTCACTCAGTCACGGAACTGTCAATTAATTCCTCTCCTATCTCTTCATTTCCCCCCTTTGTAATTCCTATGTCCTCAAAAATAGGCTTTAATTCTATCTGAAAATAAAATGTACTAAAGCAAACAAAAACTGAGAATCTTCCAGTTACAACTTCATTATCCCATTCCCTTTCCTGATAAACCTCTTGAAAGAGTTGCCTATATTCACACCATGCTCTCTCTGTCTCCATGCTCTTTAAATTTCACTCTCAGGGGCACCTGAGTGGCTCAGTCTGTTAGGCGTCTGCCTTTTTTCTTCTTTTAATTTTTTATGAAAATATATTTTTATCCCCAGGGGTACATGTCTGTGAATCGCCAGGTTTACACACTTCACAGCACTCACCACAGCACATACCCTTCCCAATGTCCATAACCCCACCCCGCCTCTCCCAACCCCCCTCCCCCCAACAACCCTCAGTTTGTTTTGTGAGATTAAGAGGCAATTATGGTTTGTCTCCCACCCAATCCCATCTTGTTTCATTTATTCTACTCCTACCCCCTTAACCCCCCATGTTGCATCTCCACTTCCTCATATCAGGGAGATCATATGATAGTTGTCTTTCTCCAATTGACTTATTTCGCTAAGCATAAAACCCTCTAGTTCCATCCACATCATTGCAAATAGCAAGATTTCATTTATTTGATGGCTGCATAGTATTCCATTGTGTATATATACCATCTCTTCTTTATCCATTCATCTGTTGATGGACATCTAGGTTCTTTCCATAGTTTGCCTATTGTGGACATTGCTGCTATAAACATTTGGGTGCACGTGCCCCTTCGGATCACTACGTTTGTATCTTTAGGGTAAATACTCAGTAGTGCAATTGCTGGGTCATAGGGTAGTTCTATTTTCAACATTTTGAGGAACCTCCATGCTGTTTTCCAGAGTGGTTGCACCAGCTTGCATTCCCACCAACAGTGTAGGAGGGTTCCCCTTTCTCCGCATCCTCGCCAGCATCTGTCATTTCCTGACTTGTTTATTTTAGCCATTCTGACTGGAGTGAGGTGATATCTCATTGTGATTTCGATTTGTATTTCCCCGATGCCAAGTGATGTGGAGCACTTTTTCATGTGTCTGTTGGCCATCTGGATGTCTTCTTTGCAGAAATGTCTGTTCATGTCCTCTGCCCATTTCTTGATTGGATTATTTGTTCTTTGGGTGTTGAGTTTGCTAAGTTCTTTATAGATTTTGGACACTAGCCCTTTATCTGATATGTCGTTTGCAAATTCTTCTCCCATTCTGTCAGTTGTCTTTTGGTTTTGTTAACTGTTTCCTTTGCTGTGCAAAAGCTTTTGATCTTGATGAAATCCCAATAGTTCATTTTTACCCTTGTTTCCCTTGCCTTTGGTGATGTTCCTAGGAAGAATTTGCTGCGGCTGAGGTCGAAGCGGTTGCTGCCTGTGTTCTCCTCAAGGATTTTGATGGATTCCTTTCTCACATTGAGGTCCTTCATCCATTTTGAGTCTATTTTCATGTGTGGTATAAGGAAATGATCCAATTTCATTTTTCTGCATGTGGCTGTCCAATTTTCCCAACACCATTTATTGAAGGGGCTGTCTTTTTTACATTGGACATTCTTTCCTGCTTTGTCAAAGATTAGTTGACCATAGAGTTGAGGGTCTATATATGGGCTCTCTATTCTGTTCCATTGATTTATGTGTCTGTTTTTGTGCCAGTACCATGCTGTCTTGATGATGACAGCTTTGTAATAGAGCTTGAAGTCCAGAATTGTGATGCCACCAACTTTGGCTTTCTTTTTCAATATTCCTTTAGCTATTCAAGGTCTTTTCTGGTTCCATATAAATTTTAGGATTATTTGTTCCATTTTTTTGAAAAAAAAAATGGATGGGATTTTGTTAGGAATTGCATTAAATGTGTAGATTGCTTTAGGTAGCATAGACATTTTCACAATATTTGTTCTTCCAATCCAGGAGCATGGAACATTTTTCCATTTCTTTGCGTCTTCCTCAATTTCTTTCATGAGTACTTAATAGATTTCTGAGTATAGATTCTTAGCCTCTCTGGTTAGGTTTATTCCTAGGTATCTTATAGTTTTGGGTGCAATTGTAAATGGGATTGACTCCTTAATTTCTCTTTCTTCTGTCTTGTTGTTGGTATAGCGAAATGCTACTGATTTCTGTGCATTGATTTTATATCCTGATACTTTACTGAATTCCTCTACAAGTTCTAGCAGGTTTGGAGTGGAGTCTTTTAGGTTTTCCACATATAGTACCACATCATCTGTGAAGAGTGATAGTTTGACTTCTTCTTTGCCGATTTGGATGCCTTTAATTTCCTTTTGTTGTCTGATTGCTGAGGCTAGGACTTCTAGTACTATGTTGAATAGCAGCGGTGATTATGGACATCCCTGCCGCGTTCCTGACCTTAGCGGAAAAGCTTTCAGTTTTTCTCCATTGAGAATGATATTTGCGGTGGGTTTTTCATAGATGGCTTTGATAATATTGAGGTATGTGCCCTCTATCCCTACACTTTGAAGAGTTTTGATCAGGAAGGGATGCTGTACTTAGTCAAATGCTTTTTCAGCATCTATTGAGAGTATCATATGGTTCTTGTTCTTTCTTTTATTAATGTATTGTATCACATTGATTGTTTTGCAGATGTTGAACCAACCTTGCAGCCCTGGAATAAATCCCACTTGGTCGTGGTGAATAATTCTTTTAATGTACTGTTGAATCCTATTGGCTAGTATTTTGGTGAGAATTTTTGCATCTGTGTTCATCAAGGATATTGGTCTGTAGTTCTCTTTTTTGATGGGATCCTTGTCTGGTTTTGGGATCAAGGTGATGCTGGCCTCATAAAATGAGTTTGGAAGTTTTCCTTCCATTTCTATTTTTTGGAACAGTTTCAGAGAATAGGAATTAGTTCTTCTTTAAATGTTTGGCAGAATTCCCCCGGGAAGCCGTCTGGCCCTGGGCTTTTGTTTGTTTGGAGATTTTTGATGACTGTTTCAATCTCCTTACTGGTTATGGGTCTGTTCAGGCTTTCTATTTCTTCCTGGTTCAGTTGTGGTAGTTTATATGTCTCTAGGAATGCATCCATTTCTTCCAGATTGTCAAATTTGTTGGCATAGAGTTGCTCATAGTATGTTCTTATAATTGTCTGTATTTCTTTGGTGTTAGTTGTGATCTCTCCTCTTTCATTCATGATTTTATTTATTTGGGTCCTTTCTCTTTTCTTTTGGATAAGTCTGGCCAGGGGTTTATCAATCTTACTAATTCTTTCAAAGAACCAGCTCCTAGTTTTGTTGATTTACTCTATTGTTTTTTTGGTTTCTATTTCATTGATTTTTGCTCTGATCTTTATGATTTCTCTTCTCCTGCTGGGTTTAGGGTTTCTTTCTTGTTCTTTCTCCAGCTCCTTTAGGTGTAGGGTTAGGTTGTGTACTTGAGTCCTTTCTTAGGAGTTTCTTGAGAAAGGCTTGTACTGCTATATATTTTCCTCTTGACTGCTTTTGCTATGTCCCACAGATTTTGAACCATTGTGTTTTCATTATCATTTGTTTCCATAAATTTTTTCAATTCTTCTTTAATTTCCTGGTTGACCCATTCATTCTTTAGAAGGATGCTGTTTAGTCTCCATGTATTTGGGTTCCTTCCAAATTTCCTCTTGTGATTGAGTTCTAGCTTCAGAGCATTGTGGTCTGAAAATATGCAGGGAATGATCCCAATCTTTTGATACCGGTTGAGACCGGATTTAGGACTGAGGATGTGATCTATTCTGGAGAATGTTCCATGTGCACTAGAGAAGAATGTGTATTCTGTTGCTTTGGGATGGAATGTTCTGAATATATCTGTGATGTCCATCTGGTCCAATGTGTCATTTAAGGCCTTTATTTCCTTATTGATCTTTTGCTTAGATGATCTGTCCATTTCAGTGAGGGGAGTGTTAAAGTTCCCTACTAATATTGTATTATTGTTGATGTGTTTCTTTGATTTTGTTATTAATTGGTTTATATAGTTGGCTGCTCCCACGTTAGGAGCATAGATATTTAAAATTGTTAGATCTTCTTGTTGGACAGATCCTTTGAGTATGATACAGTGTCCTTCCTCATCTCTTATTATAGTCTTTGGCTTAAAACCTAATTGATCTGATAACAATTGCCACCCCTGCTTTCTTCTGATGTCCATTAGCATGGTAAATTGTTTTCCACCCCCTCACTTTAAATCTGGAGGTGTCTTCGGGTTTAAAATGAGTTTCTAGTAGGCAACATATAGATGGGTTTTGTTTTTTTATCCATTCTGATACCCTGTGTCTTTTGATTGGGGCATTTAGCCCATTAACATTCAGGGTAACTATTGAGAGATATGAATTTAGTGCCATTGTATTTCCTGTAAGGTGACTGTTCCTGTATATTGTCTCTGTTCCTTTCTGATCTACTACTTTTAGGCTTTCTCTTTGCTTAGAGGACCGCTTTCAATATTTCCTGTAGAGCTGGTTTGGTGTTTGCAAATTCTTTCAGTTTTTGTTTGTCCTGGAAGCTTTTAATCTCTCCTTCTACTTTCAGTGATAGCCTAGCTGGATATAGTATTCTTGGCTGCATGTTTTTCTCCTTTAGTGCTCTGAATATATCATGCCAGCTCTTTCTGGCCTGCCAGGTCTCTGTGGATAAGTCTGTTGCCAATCTAATATTTTTACCATTGTATGTTACAGAATTCTTTTCCCGGGCTGCTTTCAGGATTTTCTCTTTGTCACTAAGATTGTAAATTTTTTTATTAGGTGACAAGGTATGGACCTATTCTTATTGATTTTGAGGGGTTTCTCTGCACCTCCTGGATTTTGATACTTGTTCCCTTTGCCATAATAGGGAAATTCTCTCTAATAATTCTCTCCAATATACCTTCTGCTCCACTCTCTCTTTCTTCTTCTTCTGGAATCCCAATTATTCTAATGTTTTTTCATCTTATGGTGTCACTTATCTCTCGAATTCTCCCCTAGTGGTCCAGTTTCTGTCTGTCCCTCTTTTGCTCAGCTTCTTTATTCTCTGTCATTTGGTCTTCTATATTGCTAATTCTTTCTTCTGCCTCATTTATCCTAGCAGTGAGAGCCTCCATTTTTTATTGCACCTCATTAATAGCTTTTTTAATTTCAACTTGGTTAGATTTTAGTTCTTTTATTTCTCTAGAATGGGCTTTTATATCTCCCAAGAGGGTTTCTCTAATATCTTCCATGCCTTTTTTGAACCCGGCTAGAACCTTGAGAATTGTCATTCTGAACTCTAGATCTATCATATTACCAATGTCTGTATTGATTAGGCCCCTAGCCTTCGGTACTGCCTCTTGTTCTTTTTTTTTTTGTGGTGAATTTTTCCGCCTTGTCATTTTGTCCAGATAAGAGTATATGAAGGAGCAAGTAAAATAGTAAAAGGGTGGCAAAGACCCCAGGAAAATACACTTTAGCCAAATCAGAAGAGATCCCAAATCATGGGGGGGAGAAAGGGGATAAAAAGAGGTTCAGAAAAAAAAAAAAAGAAACAATTAAAAAAAGAAAACGAATAAAGAAAAAATACAAAAAGAATTATATATATATATATATATATATATATATTAGATAAACTAGTTAAAAAATGTTAAAAATTAAAAGGGTAAAAGGTAAAAAAAATTTAGCAGAAAAAGGAAAAAAAATTGGAAAAAAAATTAAATTAACTGCAAGACTAAAGAATGATGTGGAGAAAGCCATGAGTTGCGTGCTTTGCTTTCTCCTCCTCTGGAATTCCGCTGCTCTCCTTGGTATTGAACCTGCACTCCTTGGTAGGTGAACTTGGTTCTGGCTGGATTTCTTGTTGATATTCTGGGGGAGGGGCCTGTTGTAGTGATTCTCAAATGTCTTTGCCCCAGGCGGAATTGCACCGCCCTTACCAGGGGCCGGGCTGAGTAATCTGCTCAGATTTGCTTTCAGGAGCTTTTGTTCCCTGAATGCTTTCGGTAGAGTTCCAGAGGACAGGAATGAGAATGGTGGCCTCCCAGTCTCTGGTCTGGAGGAACCAAGAGCTCAGGGCCCCACTCCTCAGTGCGCCCTCAGAGAACAGCGCCCAATTACTCCCGTCACCCTGGCCTCTGGCCGCACTCTGAGCTGACCGAGCCTGCGACTGGTTCAAGGTAACCCCGAGTTTAGACCTCACTCCTCGGCTCTGTCTTTGTAGCTGGCTTCCCCGTTCTAATACCTGTAAGCTCTGTGACACTTAGACACCCTTGATCCTTCTGTGACCCTGCAGGACCTAAGGCCACGCTGACCCCACATGGGCTTCACCCTGGTTTAGCCTCTGGGGCGATGTCCCTCAGCGGAACAGACTTTTAAAAGTCCTGATTTAGTGCTCCATTGCTCCGCCGCTTGCCGGGAGCCGGCCCCTCCCCCTGCGGTATATCTTCCCGTCTCTTTGGATTCACTTCTCCGCCAGTGCTACCTTTCAGAAAGTGGTTGATTTTCTGTTTCTAGAATTGATGTTCTTCTCTTCAATCTCCCATTGGATTTGTAGGTGTTTGCAATCTTTAGATAAGCTATCTAGCTGATCTCCTGCTACCTGATGCTACCTATCTCAGCCTGCTACTTCTCCGCCATCTTGACTCCTCACCTCCAGGCATCTGCCTTTTTGGCTCAGGTCGTGATCCCAGGATGCTGGGATTGAGTCCCACATCAGGCTCCTTGCTCAGCTGTGAGCCTGCTTCTCCCTCTCCCTCGGCCTGCAGTTCTGTTTACTTGTGCTTTCTCTCTATCTGTCAAATAAATAAATAAAATCTGTAAAAAACAAAAAAACAAAAAACTCCTCAAAGACTTGTCTTTATTACTTCACCAAAATTATACTTTCCCTCCATATTCCAAAATATGAAGTCTAATTCTTTCCTCCATTTTCTCAGCAAAGCAGCAATATTTGGCACAATTGGCAACTCTTTCAAGAAACAGGCTCTTACTTTGGCTTACAGGCATAGCATTCTCTAGACACTCTTCTTCCTTCATTGGCTCTTCTGTTTCAGGGTGCTTCTCAGTTCCTTCTCATCTCTCCATTCATTGAATAGTGGGGCATCCTGATTTCCAAACCTTAGATTATCTGTTGTTATTGCCCACATGATCTCATTCAGTTAATGAGTTTCCATAACATCTACATGTAGATGACTCTCAAATTTACATATGCATCCACTTTTCCCCCAAATTCCATATTAGCCCACTCCAAAATCTCTTCTCAAAGTTCTCAAACTGAAAATGCTGTATGTAAATAGTTTCCTCAAAATCTAATTTCTCTCTAAATCTAATCCTCCAGAGGCATCATCTATCTCAATAATGATGGCTATAGTCCAGATGGCTTCTGAAGATCACTCAGTGTCATATTTGGCTCCCCCTTTTCTCTCATGCTACATAGCCAATTCGTCAGAAAGCTCTATTAGCTGTACTTTTAAAAATATCCATAAGTCAACTACTTCGTAACACCATCACTCCCATCCCTAACTAACCACCACCCCTTCAGCTGGAATGCTTCAGTAGCTTCCAAAATAGTCTTTGCATTTAACCCTAGCTTCTTTTAATCTGTTATCCAGACAACTACTAAAGTGTTCCTTTTTAAATAAGTAGTACCATGTACTTCTTCTTCCAAGTTTTTATTTAAAGTCCAGTTCATTGCATACAATGCAAATATTATTTCAGTAATAGAATTTAGTGATTCATTACTTTTATACAATACCCAGTGCTCATTCACAAGTGCCCTACTTAATACCCATCACATATTTAGCCCATCCCCCCCACTCACCTCACTTCTGGTAACCATTAGTTTGTTTTCTATAGTTAAGAGTTATTTCTTGGTTGGCTTCCCTCTCTCTTTTTTCCTCTGTGTTCATCTGTTTTCTTACTTAAATTCGACATATGAATGAAATCATATGGCATTTGTCTTTTTCTGGCTGACTTATTTTGCTTAGCATAATACACTCTAATTCCATCCACATCATTACAAATGGCAAGATTTCATTCTTTTGATGGCTGAGTAATATTCCATTGTAAACACACACACACACACACACACACCCTACATCTTCTTTATCCATATAGAAGTTGATGGATATTTGAGCTCTTTCCATAATTTGGCTATTTCTGATAATGCTGCTGTAAGCATCAAGGTGCATGTATTCCTTTGGAAAAGTATTTTTTTATTCTTTGGGTGAATACCTAGGAGTGCAATTGCTGGGTCATAGGGTAGTTCTATTTTTCACCTTTTAAGGAACCTCCATATTGTTTTCCAAAATAGGCTGCACCAGTTTGCATTCCACAACAGTGTAAGAGTGTTCCGTTTTCTACACATGCCCTCCAACATCTGTTGTTTCCTGTACTGTTAAGATAAGATATCCCCAAATAAATTAAGATTCCAAAACATGATACTTACAATGAATGACTCAAGATAGACACACATATAGACACTTCCAAACAAAGGATAAAAGTAATACATATCTTCTGTTTTTCCTTTATTTCTGAGTAAAGGGAATGAAAATGTGAAAACTTCACCGTCAGAAATTTGATACTTCTTACAAATCATTTTAGATCATGTTGGCCTCAGAAACTTTGTAACAACAGAAACATAAAATATGTGATACAGAAAAACTTTCAAACAACCAAAATTGAGAAAATACATTGTTGTTAAACAATTTAATAAAAAATAAGAAAGTTACCACGAAAAGATGGTATAAGCTTCAATAAGGAATAATGAGAAAGTGGTACACACGAGGACACCTTTTTTTGTAATAACAAAACATCAAATTTGACAGATTATCAAACCCACAAGTATCATCATCATCATCATCCTCATCCTCATCACTTATGGGCATAAATTTGAGAAACTTGATCCAAATTAAAGCACTTAAAAGTTACTACAATGTATAGAAAGAGAGTAAAGATGTTCCAGAGATACCTAAGCATGTTAATATTTCTGGATTAAGAAAAGAAAATAAATTTAGTATATAGATTTAAAATTAGAAGACAGAGGCGCCTGGGTGGCTCAGTGGGTTAAAGCCTCTGCCTTTGGCTCAGGTCATGATCTCAGGGTCCTGGGATCGAGCCCCACATCCGCCTCTCTGCTCAGCGGGGAGCCCGCTTGCTGACTTCCCCTGGGAATTGCTGCTCGGCGGGGAGTCCACTTCTCCCTCTCCCCCAACCCCACCCCCCTCCCGTTTAAAAAATAAATAAATAAAATAAAATAAAATTAGAAGACATAACAAGGATAAAGCCTTAAACAAAGTACTGGAAAATAATATTAGAAGGAATAAAAAAATATTAAGACAAATTGGAAGCACACAATGAAGTGGCAAAAATATATACTAATAACTCAAATAGTATAATTGCAATAAACTCTCCTATTTAAAAAAAAGTTACCATACTGAAGCAAACTAAGGAAAAATAAAATCATCTCATACTACATGCTACTTGTAATAGGTACATATGGGGTATAAAGATATAGAAAGTTTTAAAATAAAAGAATAATAATTTAATTTTAACTGAAAGAAATCAGGCAAAAATGGTTAATATAAGACAGAATATATTTTAAAACAAAATGCTATCATGATACGAAGGTCGTGTCATATTGACATGTAGTATATGTCACGAGAGTGATGTAATCATTGGAAACTTATATGAACCTAATAAACTATCTTCAAAATAAAACATAATCTTGGAAGAAACTGCTAATACATCTCTCTCAGAAATGCTTTATGAAAAAGACCAAAAAAGTCAGTAATGACAAAAGTGTTTCATAGAGCAAAATAAAAACACTTGATACTTGATTATCTGTCAAATACAAATATATATATTTGACTATATATATATATATATATTCTATATTTTAATATATAGTGAATACATTTAAAGAATACATAACATTTTCAAAGATTTTTTTTTTTCTATTTATTTTAGAGAGTGTGAGCAGGAGAAAGGGCAGAGAGAGAGGGAGAATCCTGGAGCAGACACCATGCTGAGCGTGGAGCCCAACACAGGGCTCCATCGAGAGACCTGAGACCATGACCTGAGACAAAATAAAGATTCAGGTGTCAACCAACTGAACCACCCAGGGCCCCTAATGAATAGGCATACCATTGCCTATTCAAATGAAGACATATCATTTTCAAGCATATAAAGCAAAATATATCGACATTAATGACTTACTAAACCACATAGCAATTTAAAAAAAAAAATGTGTTGATGCAAGATATGTTTTCTGAGAACCATACAGTCAAATTGCTACAATACAGAGTTGTTTGGAATTCAGAAGGGAGAACAGATGGACATCTCAACAAACAGGTTAAGACAGAGCTGTGTTATCTGGCTCTGCAAAGAAAGTAAACTTATTTATGTACCTTACAACTATGCAAAATAAGTAATTCCAGCAGTAGAAGATGAACATTAAGTCTTAAAAGAAATGTAGGATAACATTACTATGACTTCAGAATAGAGAAAATTTTATGAAGATACAAATTGTGCAACCCATTAAGGAAGACACTGATAAATAAAACAGTGAAATTTGTGTGTAGCTGGAAATTGGACCATGACTTGATATAATGAATGAAGTTGTGTATGCATATATGAGGACTGTGTATGTTATTAGACATGCGTATGGGATAAACTGAAGTAATTGTACCAAATGTTTTCTAATTAGATTATAATATATGTACATTATATTGATATCTTAAGCATATGGTCAGTCCAAATAATAAAGTGAACACCAATTTCAGAGACATCACCTCAAAAAAATAAGCTTTAACTATACCTCACTAGGAGTGAGTGGGTGGCTCAGTTAGTTAAGCATCAGACTCTTGGTTTCTGCTCGTGTCATGACCTCAGGGTAGTGAGATCTCAGCATGGAGTCTGCTCGAGATTCTTTCTGTCGCCCTCCCTCTCTGTTTACCCATCCCTGTGGTGCTCCCTCTCAATCACTCACTCTCAAATAAATAAATAAAAATCCTAAATAAATAAATAAGTAAATACACCTCACTATTACATCTTTCTTCATTCTAACCAGAGCTTATCAGTATTGAATTTAGTATTATTTGTCCCTATTATTTGTTCTCTTTATAGCTTTACCAAATACATTTTGGACATTTATATATCTATATTTTTGTATATACTATAGCTTTGGCTCATGGAAATTATATATAGGTGGGTTAATGTTATATACACTTTCTGTAGTTTTTTTCTCAATGCTGTGTTTTTAAGATTCATTCAGGTAAAGAAATACAGCTGCAGGCGCTTGGGTGGCTCAGTGGGTTAAACCTCTGCCTTCAGCTCAGGTCATGATCTCGGGGTCCTGGGATCAAGGCCCGCATCAGGCTCTCTGATCAGTGGGAGCCTGCTTCCCTCTCTCTCTCTGCCTGCCTCTCTCCTTACTTGTGATCTCTCTCTCTGTCAAATAAATAAATAAAACCTTAAAAAAAAAAAAGAAATACAGCTGCAGTTTGTTTTTTCTTTCATTTTCACTATGATGAGAAAATAAATCTATTTTATTTCATGCTTGAAAATCCCAATGTATTTCAGTTGTTATAGCTTCATATATTATTAATATTGCTGATTCAACATGTCTTGCACATGTTTCCTATTGTAAATATGAAAAACTTCTCCATTTATGTAACTTGGGTACACATACCAAGAGCATATAATATATTCTTAGAAGTATTCTCAAATGTTTTTCAAAAAGGATATTTATCATATATATATATTTTTTAATAAAGTATTTTTTTAAAGATTTTATTTTGACAGAGAGAGATCACAAGTAGGCAGAGAGGCAGGCAGAGAGAGAGGAGGAAGCAAGCTCCCTGGTGAGCAGAGAGCCCGATACAGGGCTTGATCCCAGGGCTCTGGGATCATGACCCAAGCTGAAGGCAGAGGCTTTAACTCACTGAGCCACCCACGCACCCCTTTTCTCCTCTTCTTCTTCTTCTTCTTTTTTTTTTTTAAGATTCTATTTTGACAGAGATCACAAGTAGGCAGAGAGGCAGGCATGTTTAACATATTTTTAATATGTAATTATAATCAATGATTGACCTAGAAATTAGTATGTGTGTTTGAGTTAAAGCTCTCTTAATATATTTCATCTTATGCAGAAAATTTCCACTCTAAAATATGCTTGTTCTAAAATTTCTACAATTTTATTAGCTGTCCTAAAGTCTCAGTATTTGTGTTACTTGAAATTATAAGAATTTAACAGTTCAAGAAAGGATGTTTTAATATCTTGTATATGAATCTGAACACATTTTAGGGAGTTCTTTACTAAATAACAAGGTAGCAAAAGATTTACCCTATCTGTTCTTATATGTTAAAATTCAAGGTTTTATAATTTGGCCTATGCTTTACTTTGAGGAATATTTTATTTATGTTAAAATTCAAGTTTTATGTACTTCACATTTTAATTTCCGGTGAATCCATTATTTGTTAAAAATGCTATTTCTCCATTTAGTAATCATGGCAACTTCGTCCATTAACACTTGACCATTTTTGTTTTGATTAATTTCTGGACTCTCTCTCTTTTTTTTTTTTTTAAAGATTTTATTTATTTATTTGACAGACAGAGGTCACAAGTAGGCAGAGAGGCAGGCAGAGAGAGAGGAAGAAGCAGGCTCCCCGCTGAGCAGAGAGCCCGATGTGGGGCTCGATCCCAGGACCCTGGGATCATGACCTGAGCCGAAGGCAGAGGCTTTAACCCACTGAGCCACCCAGGTGCCCCGGACTCTCTCTTTTTGTATATAGCATTAATTATATAAGCATATATTATATAACACTATACATGCACACATACACACACACACAGAGTCTTATGCTAATACCATTGTCTTGATTATTGTGGATACTTACTAACACTTAAAATTAAGTTCAACATCATTCTTTTATCAAAATTGTTTAGACTAATTTAGGACATTTTCAGATAAATTTTAGAATCAGCTTGTCAGATTCTTCAACAATATCAGTTAGAATTTTTTATTGGTATTGCAATTAATCTACAGTTCATGTTTGGGAGAATGGATGTCTCATAAATATTGAGTCTTTTATCTATGAAAATAATATACGTCTCCACTTAACTAGGCATTTTAGATTTATCTTAGTAGTATTTGTAGGTTTCAGCACACACATATGGAACATATTTTATTTGGTTTCATTTTTTTATGTTATATAAATTTGATATTTATTTAAATGTTTATTTTTATTGTTGTAGAAATAGATGTTACTATAAGTTTGCATTGGTACAAGTTGCCTACAATATTGGTAACTCTCACAGTAGCGGTAGCAGCCTTTTGTAGATTATTTAATCTTTTCTGCAGGGATGATGCCCTCTGAAGAAATACAGATTTGTTTCTAACTTTGCAATTGGCATAAAATTTATCTCTTTCTCTAATTGCACTGACTATAAGCTTTAATATGATTACCAAGAGAATTGCTACAGGCTCTTTCCCTGCCTTTTGTTTTCTGATCCTAAGGTTGGAATATTCAGTCTTTCACTTGTAAGTACGACAGTTAGAGGTTTTTGTTATACAATTATTCAGGTTGAGGAAGTCTCTTCCATTGTTACTTTACTAGTGCTTTTTTTTTCATCTTTAAATCAAATATGGTGTTATGTTTTATTATAATTTTCCACATCTCTCAACATAATTGTGTGCATGTGGCGAATTATATTCATTGCTTTTTAAATGTTAAACAACCAGCCTTTCCTTCCTGGAATGTATCACCCAGGGTTATAATGAACGTAATCAAAGCTGGAGGAGATCTTGCACTCAGCTTATGGGTCTCTTTTTTCTCAAGGAGCATAGCTCTTCCGCGTCTGTTTGCCCAAGTATGAGAAGAGTATCTTCATATAATTTCAGTTTTATAGTCATTTATAACACAGTTTAGTCTGGTATCAGTGGCTATTTCTGGCCCAAACCTGAAGTTTATTTTCTTAAATTCTATTTCAAAACCTGCTAACCTTGTCTTTGTAATTATTTAATTTATTTAAATATTACACCAAAGAATGTCATAGATGTGCATAATGGAATCAGGATTTATGTAGTTCAAGCTTAAGTTTTCCTAAGACTTGATAAAAGTGATTTTAGCTTCAAAAAAAAAAAAAAGTGTTGCAATTTAGAAGAAAAGTAAGACTATTATAATATTTTAGGGAATTTCACTAAAATGCTGCTGCGCTTAAACTGTTGTTCTTCCTTCACTTGGAATAAATTTGGGGCCCAATGTCAATGCAGTGAGTATGATTTTTTTTTTTAATTTAAACTTTTTTTTTTTTTTAATTTATTTGACAGAGAGAGATCACAAGTAGGCAGAGAGGCAGTCAGAGAGAGAGGGAAGCAGGCTCCCTGCCTAGCAGAGAGCCCAATGTGGGGCTTGATCCCAGGACCCCGGGATCATGACCTGAGCTGAAGGCAGAGGCTTTAACCCACTGAGCCACCCAGGTGCCCCTGATTTTTTTTTTAAAGAACGGTGATGTTGAATCCCAAGCAGCAGCAGATTCATTCTCAGAAATAAGGCCTTATTTCTACACCAGAGTTGAGATTACTGAACTATTAAACATTAGGGTATTTCATTAATGATGTCTTATGTTAGTTATTTTTCTGAAATTAACAAAACCACTTTCATATGCTGACTGTATCAGATAAGAAAAAAATTTATTATCCTTACATTGCTTACCACCCCCAAAATGCAAAATGATGGTCCATTCTATTAGTGAGTTTCTGGCAACATAAAAAGTATGATTGTAAATGTAGTTCGAAGGATAGCATGACAGTTGGTCACAAGCTGAATTTGTGGGGACTCAATAAGGATGAAAACTCGATATCAGAAACACTGTAGATGAATAGACTAAGATATAAAATATGTGTAAAAACTCTGAATTATCACAAAAATTAGAAAATAAGTGGTGTGTGTGTTAGGTTCTTTCATGCAATTGAATGGGCCAATTTTAACAGATTTTTAAAACTATTTTTCAATTTTTTTCATAATTATTAGCAATACATCGTCCTTATGTAATTAATTTCATTTAGAGGTGAATTACTTTGACTTTGTGGTTCTGACTTAAAGAATAAAACAGGGTTTATTCCTAAAATCAAAAGCACGATTTAAACTTTTGAGGCTTCCCACTTATGTTAGTTTCAGGCATAACTACTAAGACATTTGGGGAATTTGGGGAGGATTTATGGGTAAGGAGGAAAAAATAATACTGTAAAAGAGTTGAAACTCCTTTTAGGTAATTCACTTCAGAGTGAGTTCTTCATGATGACTGGGCCATTAATAAAATTTTATACAGCAAACTGACAAAAAAAATCACATAAATATATTGAGTTTGGGGTGGTGTGTTTCTAAATACTTGGTAATTTTTGAAAGATCTTCTGGACAACTACCAGGTTTTTTGAACTACTATAAAATAAGTAGGTGATCTAAAATGTACAGGGTCAGTTCAATGTATCTTACAAATGTCATAGAATGTTTTATTTTCAACCTTTCTATCTGGCAAGAAGAAAGAAATATTTAAGAATTAATCGATTACATCTAGATATGAATTCTTACTTATCCATTATAACAAATTATTTTGAATACAATATTTGGTTTCTCAACATTTATACAAGACACAAAAAAGAGAGAGGGGAGAGGAAAAAGAACATTTGCAGCACACCATGCTTGTACAAGGCATTGTGATGGTTTTATCCATAAAACAGTTCTTAAATAGATTAAACACTCATATTAGTAAGGAGTATCAATTATTTATTAGTTATTTTATCTTACTTTTTTGCCTAAAAATAATATATGACTTTTATGTACAAAATTTCAAAATACTAGTTAAAAATAGCAAAACACTCTCATTTCAAAACAAAATATGTCAAATGAAAATTTTCAGGGACGCCTTGGTGGCTCAGTCAGTTAAGTGGTTGATCCTTGATTTCTCTTCAGGTCATGATCTCCATGTGGTGAGATCAAGCCGCATACCGGGCCCCACACTCAGTGGGGAGTCTGCTTCAGGATTCTCTCTCTCTCTCTCTGCCCCACCTCTTTTATAAAATAAATAAATAAGTCTTTAAAAAATTTCAGTTTCATCTGAGCACTGGTTTGCAAAATTTATTTTTATATATTTATTTATTAAAGGAAATATTAGAAACACATTTGTTAATAAACAAAATATTAGCCTAGCATTTTAAAAAGGTCTAGTTTCAGTTCACAGGAATGATTCACAAAAGTTCTGTTTGGTTTTTTAGAAATCAAAGAAACTTTTAATAGAAATCAAAGAAACACAGACCAGGAAAACAACAACAACAACAACAACAACCAACATAAACACATTTGTAACACACAGTTGGAAACATCCTCATATGCATGGACATTTATGAATCATAGACAAATATAAATGTGATTATTTAATTAAATTCACAATCACTGCAATTTACTGTTGTAATAAATGAGATTTTTCATTTTGACTGAATTTTTATAAAGAAAAGAATGGAAGCACATTTTGAGGAAAATAATCTACATTTTATAGATAAGAAAATTTACACTAGTCTAGATTTATATATTTAAAAGTAATACTAATACTAATACTAAATTCGGAATATGAATATTTAGATTAGAAATCTACTGCATTCCCTAGTAAACTGTATTACATATACCAATGGTCATGATTTAGAGTTAGGAGGGAAAAATTTAAGTCATAACGACTTTGGGATGGAAATAAATTGAACACTTAAGTCACAATTTTGAAGAAAACCAATTGGAAATACATTAATATTTAATTTGCTTTCTTCATTCTGTATTGATAGTGGGGAACGTACTGCAGTGGTATATTCCGTTATGTGTTCTCTAGAGCCCATCCCAGTGGCATGCATGTAACAGACTTTTCAAAAGAGCTCACTGGATAAAATGGGTTCTTCCTCAGTCATGGAAAATCCTTGAATATCGTAGCAACAAACTTGCAATTGCACAGAATGACATATACCGATACTTTCACTGCATCACTATCTGCATAGAGGGTACTCAGCTAATGTGAGCTGCTTTCACATTGGTATTGGGTAAAACATGGATGATTTTTAAATAGTGTAGCTTCTGCTAGAAATCACATGCATAGTACTGCCAGCACGCTGTGTGTTTTGTTTTTGCTTCTGTTCTGTTTTTGATCTTCAGAAAGGATTCAAATTTACATAATTTCCTTAAATTGTTTCTCAAAAACACAATTTGCCAAGTCAAATAACTCATTGCAGATTAAGTAGTGAAGTCATAGAAATAATAAATTACTTTCCAAATTTCATGTTCCTACAGGGCCGGAAAGGGGATTCATATTTAAATTTGTCTAATTGCAATATATTTTATTTACTCTGCCCTCAAAAATATTTAAAATTAAACAAACAAAGAAAAACAGAAACAAGACTCATAAATACAGAGAAAAAAATGACGTTTGCCAGAAAGGAAGGAGGTGTGCAGAAGGATGGGTAGGCAATACAGATGAAGGGATTAAGTACAAACTTCCAATTATAAAATAAATAAGTGGCAGGTATGAAAAGTGAAGCCTGAGGAATGTAATCAGTAATATTATAATAACTATGATGACACATGGTAACAACACTTACCACGGTGAGCATTTTGTAATGTATGTAATTGCCAAATCACTTTGTTGTTCTTGTACCCCTGAAACCAATATAATATTGTATGTCAGTTATACCCCAATTGAAAAAAAAAACCTGATTGCTAGAAATAAAGCATAAAGATAAAAATAACAATAGCAGTAATAGAAATGTTTCATTAAGAACTTCAAGAACAGAAGAAAATGCTTCCAACACACTTGAAAATGTTTACATTTTATAGGTAAAGTTATTGTCATTAGAAGGGTAACATTCTAACCGGATGGTTGTGGAAAAGAAGAGAAACCCAAAGGAACTTGCCAGTTTGCTAATTTAGAATTGTCTAGTTATTGAACAGAAAATACCAGAATGCAGGCAGGTTAGACTGCTGGAGGATACAAAGCCATAGTGGGTTTTCAGCTTCTAATTATTGGGAATTAAAGGCACAGTGTTTTTTTGTTTGTTTGTTTTTTGTCAGAGAGAGAGAGCGAGCCGAGCGAGCACAGGCAGACAGAGAGGCAGGCAGAGGCAGAGGGAGAAGCAGGCTCCCTGCGGAGCAAGGAGCCCAATGTGGGACTCGATCCCAGGACGTTGGGACCATGACCTGAACCGAAGGCAGCTGCTTAACCAACTGAGCCACCCAGGCGTCCCAAAAAAGGCACAGTTTTTGGACATCATGCTACTATTAGTAAATAGACCGCATGTATTCAGTTTGCATTGGAATGGCAGTAAGCTTACTCCAACATTCTGTTTTTCCTAACTCTTCATCAGTACCTCCCGCAGTTGTGCCTGGCAGGACATGGCACAAGGATATTTAGTCGCAACCGCACCAAGGTTAAATTCAGTTCAGCTTCCCCCACAGAACACCTAAGGGTAGTAGGTCTACAGACAACCCGGCATTTGTCTGATGCTGAACGCTGTGCTTTTAATCAGTAAGTTATGGAAGAGTAATTATACATTGGAGTAATAAAATAATATTCGATCAACATAGGATCTATTTCCATCTAGAAGAACTGAGTCTCTGTACCCCAGTATGGAATAATGGAAGGCCATTCCAGTCCAGAGTTCAGCATGAGCAAGACAAGTGGGGACAATGAGAAGGCAAAATGTTGAATGTGGTCAGATGCCTAGCTGTTCTTTTATTCTAGCCTTTCTTCAAGATGTAGTCTTTCCAGAATTTTCTACAAAACAGGTTTTTGCTTTCTTTTCCTTTCTTTCCTAACTTCATTAAGGTTGCTTCTAATTCTGCTTGCTCAGAAAATGAGCAGAGGGAAATTTACTCAGGGACAATTAAGGCTGCTAATACTAATGATTAGAGCCAATAAAATTATTCTTGTCTCAGGCTTCTAGAACAGATTACTTTGTCTGCTCTGAAAAGGTGAGCAAGTGCCTAGTTGGGAAACACAGGAATACATGAAAAAAAATCACAGATGATATTTAGAGTAGAAGAGATATGTTTATATTCTGGCAAGAGTAAGGCCACAAATACCATATAATAAGCCTTGGTAAATGGTACAGCAAGTATGCTTTATTGTCATTTTCCATACACGCTAAATAATCTAAGTACTTATAAATTTTAGAATCAACTTTTAATTCTATGGACATTGGGATTTGCAACAGATTACATTGAATACACACATCAATTCAGAAGGGTTGGTTTTATTTGTGATATTGTATCTTTCTAACCACGCACATGATACAGCTCTTAATTTCTTTTTTTTTTTAATTTTTTTATTTTTCAGCATAACAGTATTCATTATTTTTGCACCACACCCAGTGCTCCATGCAATCCGTGCCCTCTCCAATACCCACCATCTGGATCCCCCAACCTCCCACCCCCCAGCTCTTAATTTCTTTAACGAAGTCTAAAACTCAACTTATACAACATTTCAATAAAATGTTCTGCATATAGGTCTTACACATCCTTTGGTAGATTTATTTATAGTTTTCTTATAGCTCTGTTAATTAACTTTAGTTAGTTTTTCACCATTAACAATAATGTACACTGTAGTTTTGTTGTTGTTTGTTTGATGTACCCTTAATCAGTTGGAGAAAGCACATTTCTACTTATTTGCTGAGATTTTTTGTTTTTGGTCTTTTTTGTTTGTTTTGCTAGGTTTCATTGAGTTTATCATGTATGGCTATTACATCCTATTTCTTGGTTTTTCTGTATGTCTGTCCTTTAATTACTTTTGTTTTTCCATCCTTCAATTCATTAAACATGTGAATAATTTTTACCCTTTTTAAAATGTCCTTCCTCGTTTCTTCCTTTGTATCTTCCTTCCTTCCCTTTATTGCTTCCTTCCTTTAATGCTAAATGAAGCAAGTGTGGAACTAAACTGATAAAGATAGTTTTGGTTTTTTTTTTTTAACGCAACAGTGGAATGGGTTTGCTATCATTTTGTTTAGGCTATTTACATGTAAAATATCTCGTGAGTGAGAATGTCTGGTATTGATATCAACAGGTCATAAGCCACAGAAAACACACTTTTCAGTATTTCCTCCTTCCTTCATTTTCTGGGAAAAAGATGTTTAGGAATGAAATTACCTGTTTCTTTAACTTTAGGTAAAATAACCCAGACCTGATTTTTTTTTTTTTTTTGCTTTAGAAAAATTATGTTTTAAATGAAATTTGATTTTCTTTAATTACTATAGTACTCCTCAGATTTTCTATTCCTTTTGGAGACACCTATGGCATTTTTTATTCTATCCATGTTCTTACTAGTGTTAGTATCATCTATATATGTCTATGTATATCCATACCCCCTTTTTTCGAATATACCTTCTCATGTTCGACTTTGATAAACTGATAAATTTATCTAGAATTTATGTCTTTTGTTTCTTTAATCCTTTTAAAAATTAGTCTATTTAACATTAATTTTGGGCTTTTAAAAAATAATGACAAAAGCATCAGTAATAAAAAATATATATATTTAATTTTCCTGTTATTAATTCTTCATTTATAGCTTTAACTTGTAAAATAAACTGAATATTTGCCTTTTCCTTACATCTCAGAATTAGCAAAATTACTGAAAAATGGGAAGACTGTGTTTAAGAAATATTTTAAGGTGTTAGTTATAATATTTTGAAATCTACCAGAGTTATATATTAATTCTGTGATAAGTTCTGATTTCAATTATTATTTCTCCCCAAGTATGACTTAACATCCCACACTGCATGAATTTTTCTATAAGAATAAAATTATTCCTTGTGCAAAAATGGCAATTTTTTCATTTCCACCAAATTTATTTAAATTTAAAAACTCAAACTTTGTAAAGATTGTGTAATTTTTTTTTTTTTGAACCAACTGCTATGCTTTTCTTAGATTAATGATGAAACTAATTGTTCATCCCTTGGACTCTGACAGCATACAACGAATTCTGACAACTTTCTCCCACTCCAGTTCCTGAGTAACATATAATTTCCTTGGTATGACAAAATAATCATTTTAGCATGCAGGTCATGCCTTGGTGTTCATGTTTCATTTTTCTGTAAGTTAATGAATTCTAGCAAAGAGTGCCATCATAAAGTTGCCCTTTGCCAAAAGTCCTGTTGCAGCATATGGAGCTGGTGACAAGCTACAGTATTAAGGAGATTTGTTTCAAACCAAGCCTGTAAAATGTGCACGGAAATACTAAATAAGTTCCTGTGTGTTTTGCAGACAATCCCGGTTTGCTGAGCCATGTCGCGGTGGGTATTAGAGTTCTGGACGTCAATGACAATCCACCCGAACTCGCCAGGGAATATGATATTGTTGTCTGTGAAAATTCAAAGCCTGGCCAGGTAAGTTAATTGTTTCCTTC
Source organism: Enhydra lutris kenyoni (assembly GCF_002288905.1). Lineage (NCBI taxonomy): Eukaryota > Metazoa > Chordata > Mammalia > Carnivora > Mustelidae > Enhydra > Enhydra lutris. Next base: position 15,840,926 of record NW_019154116.1, on the reverse strand, counting down.
CTATCATTGGACTGGAAGAAAAACAAGCAGCTCTATTTCTATTATTTTTGGGTATAATCCTCAAAATCCCTCAATGTTATTTTTGTGCTCAGTTGAAATTAATGTTATAAAGCTTTATTCTAAGTTCCAAATAGATTTTTTTGAGAATCGTTGAAAAAAAATTTTCTCCAGAACCCAAATGTAACTCTAAAAACGAACTCATTCATGCATACATTCATCATACCAATAAAATTATATTGAATGCTTTGTGTGAAGCCCTGTATTAAATGAGAAGGAAATTGTGAACTTTCTTGTACTAATGAAGCTTTGAGACAAGGTTATGGAGAAGGGACTGATTGGTCCATTTTGGAAGGCCTGCAGGAGTGACATGTGAGTGACCATTGAGTAATATTGGTACTAAGCGATGATTAGGTTGGAACAACAGAAAGGGTCTATATGTATTAAGAACATGGGGACAGCAGAAGAAGCACAGAAGACCTTGAACGGGGGTCATGAGTTTGGATGGAGCATTGCAGCTAGCTAAAAGAGCATGGCAGTTCTGAGGGAAGCCCAGTGTGGCTGTGGCACATAAAGAAAGGAGAAGTCTGAAAGGGGACACACATTTGTGTTTTTTTGTTTGTTTTGTTTTTCTGCTTTGTAACAAATTACACAAACTTAGCAGCTTCACACAATACTTATTTGCGATCCCAGAGTTTCTGTAGGTCAGATGTCTGCTCATGGCTTAGTTTGATCTTTGCAGGGGTCTCATAAGACTGCAGTCAAGATTTCAATAAGGATCAAGTTCTTACCTGAGGCTTGAAATCTCTTCTAAGCACACCTAGTTATTGGTAGCATTACATTTCTTTCAACTATAGACCTCAGAGCTTTAGAATTTTCCTCAGCTCTCCAATGTTTCCTGGAGTTTCAATATCCCACCCAGTTTCTTGCTATATGTATGGGTTTCCTCAATAGCCATTTCATCAAACAAGTAAGGAGAGATCTGTAAAGTCTGTTAGAAAATAGTATTGTAAAATGTAATGTCATCAGGTGAAGGATGTATCAAAACTTTCGCCATATTCTGTTGGTCAGAAGCAAATCACAGGTCACACCCAGACTTAATGAAGAAGGGACTATGGGGAGGCATGGATTCCATGAGGAGCACTTTAAAGTCTGTCACAGGTAGGGGTGCCTGGGTGGCTCAGTAATTAAGCATCTGCCTTTGGCTCTGGTCATGATCCCAGGGTCCTGGGATGGAGCCCCACATCAGGGCTCCCTGCTCAGTGGGAAGCCTGCTCCTCTCCCTCTCCCACTCCCCCTGCTTGTGTTCCCTCTCTCGCTGTGTATCTCTCTGTCATATAAATAAATAAAATCTTTAAAAAAATGTACAAAAAAACCATAAAAATAAAGTCTGTCACAGGTGGATCTAGAGAGATAGAAAAGGTCTAGGTCCATTGGAGTCAGATGGTCCCTTTTACTGTCTTTAGCAAACCAGAATGACTATTCATCCAAAACTACTTTATTTATTTCAAAAAAATTTGGAGGGGGGAAAGGGCAGAGGGAGAGACAGACACACAGAAACAGAGAGAGAAAATGTTAAGCAAGCTCTACACCTACATAGAGCAGAACATGGGACTTGATCTCACAACCCTGAGATTGTGACCTGAGCCAAAGTCAAGAATCAGACTCTGAACAGACTGAGCCACCCAGACATGCCCATCCAAAACTACTTTAATTCATTTTAAAGTTTGTCTTAAATTATAGTTCTGAGAAGCACTGCCCATGTATTTTTGTAGAAAGAACAACCAATAATGTGCTAAAGTAATCATTGTTTATGTTTTAATACTTTCTGAGGAGGTATTTGTGTAGATATAATTGGAAAACTGTTTTTTTCATATTCATTGCCCATAAGAAAATTAGAAAATATAGGGAAAAAGTGAATGAGAATTGTATCCAGAAGTAATACAGATTATGTATTGTATTATATTATATTATGTTATGTTATGTTATGTTATGTTATTAGTATGTAACAGTTAATATATTAATATATATTATGCAATATATTAAGATGATCACTTAAGAAGCTTAAGCATTTTTCCGTACCACCATGTCAAAAGCAGGAAGGAACTTTTCAGTACAGATATCTAATGATTTATTTACCAAAGCCTATTTCAGTTGTGCCAGGGCCACAAAGCAAGTTTTAATAATTTGCACAGGATTGGTTGACTTCATTATTTTCTGTATGACAATAAATAAATAAATAAATAAACGAACAAATAAAGTGAGATACCAATTCAAAAGTATTGCTAGGGAAAAAAAAATATTGCTAAAAAAAATCCATTGGAAATAAAGACACCTAAATAAGCTAAGAATCACTGAAGCAATAAAAATGAAAAATATTTAAATGGAATAATAGTGAAAATACATTGTATTGAAAAGGACAAAAAGGGAAATTTGTTTTCTACTCTTTTTATGATAAGACATAACTTTAATATCAGAATCTATCAAGGATATAATCCCTACAGAATCTTGGTTTCTTTGATCCATAGGTTATTCAGAGAATTCAAACTTAGATCATTTGAATGCGATACAAAGACTTAAAAATCCAAACTTAAGCTAATAATTGCATCAACCATTTTTAGATATTCTCTTTTTAGGTAATACATTTCTTTTTCTCTTTCTTTCTTTCTTTTTTTTTTTTTTTTAACTTCAAGGTAATTTCAAAATTTTTAGGATAGAGTGAGATGCTGTATTGGGAACAATACATACTTGCTAGTCCTAGCCACCTTTGCAGGTAAAAGCACTGAAATTTGGGCAAATAACACTCTGTCCTTGTTCTTGGATTGATTTTTTTCCTGTGAATGTTCACATGTGTTTCTAAATCTAAAACACTGGTATTAGTTTTCTAGATTGCACTCTCCATATTGGCCAGTGACCTTGACCTTTTCCATTGACCTCTTGATTCCAGGAAAGCTTATTCATGCATTCTCTCCAGGTCATCCTCTCCTGTCAGTGCCAACTTGCTAGCCTGGGTCCTTCTGTTTTACCCTCCGCACTGAAGACCTAAGCTTCATAGCATTTCTAAGAAATGATTTATGTGACATCGACAAATGCTTTCCTCATTTCTAAAATAAAGAAAATTGTCAGAATTTTAGGGAGCTTCCAAGCCTGAAATTTTGAGTATATGACTAGATGAGTCTCAAATTCCTTTAAATGTGGATTATTTTATTCTCCTCAGGCATGAGAAGCCATTCCATTTTGTAGAGAAGTCTAAATTTGTGACAAAAATATATCTTTATCTTCTGGCTCCCCTTAGCCATTTAGATAGTATTTTTCTTTTCTTCAGAGAACTGTTACTGTTTTCAGAAAACAATCACTAGACTTAACACCCTTAAAATCTAATGTATATAGATTTATTTATGTGATTAAGGCTATTATCCTTTAAAAACTGTATTCATAGTTAGCATCATTGCTATCTTTAATATTGTATGATTTTAGATGTCACATTAAGATACTTGGGTTCTTTATATTGCTTAAGTATCTGTTTCTCTTAACATTTGTTTCACCAAAATGAATTAAAACTTTTTACTGAGGTAATGAAAAGCCATTTGAAAATATGTTTATTATACCCTTTTTTAAACAAACCATTGTCAATCTGTGTGGTCAATTTGTATGATTAACCTATTACAAGGGAAATGGTCTGAATCTTTCTATTCTTTAATTTTGCCGCCTTTGGTTCATTTAACCTTATGTTTGTAGCATTTCTGGAGAACCTTTGTGTGTTTTGATACAGAGTAGGAATAGGGAACTCTATTTAAATAATGATTTGTTGAAATAGGTTTTCTGAAGCATATTTGAACAGCCCAGCTGTACAATGTCTCCTCTTTCTGTAACAGTTGCTTTTAGAATTACAGGCATCTATATTATGGATGCTTTGTGTCTAAATATAACAGCATGTGGCCATGGAAGAGAATGGTGTCTTTTGTGAAGCAGAAGTTTAAACCACCTATAAGAGCAGAGTTCACCTTGAATCGGGTATCAATATACCTGAACTGCAACAATATATCTCTCTGACTTAATAAATTTTCCCATTCTGTAAATAATATGTAGAGATATCTCTCTTTCTCTCTCTCTCTCTCTCTCTCTCTCTATATATATATATGTATATATATACATATATATTTTAACTACCCTGCATGAAAGAAATATTAAGAAGAAAACCATGCATACATGAAATTTGAAGTCAGTTCCCGAAGTAAAGTGAATTCATAATAAATGAGATGGGTCTACCCATAGAAATAGAAATATAAATGACGGGAATTCTATCTTACTGATATTGACTTTCCCCTCTGTGTGTGTGTGTGTGTGTGTGTGTGTGTTTCATTACAAAGTAAACTTAGGAAACATAACATTTATCATAGAAAATTATATTACCTAACACCATCCTACCTCCATCATGTCCACTTATTAACAATAAACTTTGTATGAAAAAAGTACCTTGATCAGTAGAGATTTTACACCAAGATTTTATAAAGATCAGGGGTGCTTGAGTGGCTCAGTGGATTAAGCCACTGCTTTCAGCTCGGGTCATGATCTCAGGGTCCTGGGATTGAGCCCCACATAGGGCTTTCTGCTCAGTGCGGAGCCTGCTTCCCCCTCTCTCTCTGCCTGACTCTCTGCCTACTTTCTCTCTGTCAAATAAATAAATAAATAAATCTTAAAAAAAAAAAAAGATTTTACAAAGATCAACTCATTGAACCAACAGAAATTAGTGTTATTATTAAATAAATGTATGATCCCACTTGAGATTATATTATAAAGCAAATGCATTGATTAATTTAAAGAAGATACACCCTGGTGGTGGATATTATGGAGGGCATGTATTGCATGGAACACTGGGTATGGTGTATAAACAATGAATTTTGGAACACTGAAAAAAAATTAAATTACATTCAAGAAAATAAGATACAATGTGCTCCATAGAATATTCTTTTAATTTAAATGTTTAGTTGCACTAGTTCATTTACCTAACATTGTTTGTTTATATCTGTGACACTGACTACTTTGATGTTTTCCCCCTTTAATAAAGCACTCAAGAAATAACAGACCATAGAAAACACATTTAAAGAGGGTGATACATTTATTTAATAAAAGAAATACAACATTGATTCTAATTAGTTTATGCTAAAAGTGAATCATTATTCATGGGCATTACCAAAAACTGCAGCTTGTAATTATTAATAAATACCAACTATCAATTTGGACTTCCTCCTCCCTTTAGTAGAATAAATTTACGACTGTGTTTCTCTCAGATCTTTCAAAATAATCAAACACTTTATGCACTAATTACATGATATGCACAAGATAGAAAAAAATCCAAGTTCAGTTAAAATGATGAGAGACAGAAAATAAATTGTTATGGATTGTACATCACCCACAAGTTACCACAAATTACACAAATGGAGGGCACATGTAGCACAGTGTAGATAAATCATAACTAACAAAAGGGTAGAAAATATTGATGACAGATACGTGGCACTTATCTAGATATCTGCCAGAAGCTTACATCTTTTAAAAATCACAGATATGTTCACTTCTGAGGTGGTTTTCCTAATAAAAGTCTAAGGAAACAAAAAATTGAAATCTATCTTCTCCTGAAAGGAAAGGTGATTAGTAAACAGAAAAATTAAATAGACCTTTCCCCATCAAGAGGATAAGAGGATATCTCCAAGTTTTAGATAAAAGTCAAGCAACATTCTAGGTTTTTGGAAGTATTTTTCAGAAGCATTATAGAAGAATAAGTTTGGACGCATGAGGCACATTCTTCAGGAATTCAAGACGAATGGTTCACTCATAAACAAAATGTAGCCATCAGCTCATTATTTGCTATGGAAACAAGATCAAGAAGTTTTTGAGAAGACAAATTTGCCGTGACTGAGCTTCCTGGTAAATTCAGATTTGAAATTACTTGTACAAAAATGGAAAGTATATTTTACTAAAGATAACAGTAAAATAGTAAAGCTACATTATGAATTATATCAGTGCTTAACAAGTAGAATAACTTGTTTGTAAAAATTTAAAATGGGAAGAAAATTGTTGTCCTAAAGAAGTCATAAGAGGAAACATAAAATAATTTAGTTGGTTTAAGTTAATTGTTCTTTGCCAATCTCTTCCAAAATCACATTCCAAAATAAGAAGTGAATTTGCAAACATGTTAGTAGGTTATGAGGTATCATCAAGAAAATAGGATTGTGCATTGGAGAATGACAATGAGCAAGGATTAGGGGAGATAGGACATTCATTTTCAAAAAGAAAAACATGTATCTATTTCATTTAACCCCGAAGACAGTCTTGAAAACTTGATATTTTTATTTCAGTTTAATATTAAGTACCTGAAACGTAGAGAACGTAAGTATGTTTCTCAGATTACATGCACTCTGAACTCCATGGAGCTTTCCATGTACTCAAGAAAAATTGTCAAATTGCTTCTCATTATCCATCAATTTATTCTACTATCAAGTCAAAGCCAATAAGAAGGGGAAAAAATATTTTATCCAGAGAGCAACTGTAATTTAAACAAAAAAGAAAGCAACAAGGAGATATGTAGATTTTTCATCTTAAAATTAATAGTCTGAAGTGAAGTTAAGAAGAGAAGAATGGGGGCACCTGGGTGGCTCAGTGGGTTAAAGCCTCTGCCTTCGGCTCAGGTCATGATCTCGGGGTCCTGGGATCGAGCCCCGCATCGGGCTCTCTGCTCAGCGGGGAGCCTGCTTCCCTCTCTCTCTCTCTCTCTCTCTCTGCCTGCCTCTCTGCCTACTTGTGATCTCTCTCTCTCTGTCAAACAAATAAAATCTTTAAAAAAAAAAAAAAAGAAGAGAAGAATGATAGAGACTTCTTGGGATATGTGGGGGTTGGGGGAAGCTTTTACTTAAATTTCTTGCTGAGAATACATTCTGAGCAATAGAGAGCCTTATGCAGATATGGATAAAATAGATCACTTTCTATATAGCCTAAAGCACTTTCTTCACTTCCTCCTTCATGAAGACACATGCTTTTCTGTTCCTACTATCACTGATGACTCCTTCTTAGTACTTTTACATTCATCTTCATCTCCCTGACCAACTAATGGACTCAATCCATGGAGGGAATTTAGCTTTTACCTGCTGTATGTATTGGTATACTATTTCACTTGGAAAAGATTGAAATGGGATGAAATTGAGCGAGATGTTTTTAGAAATCATAGCAATTTTTGAAATGAACACAGTATATTTCACATGCAGGAAACACTCTCTTTTTTAAGATTTTATTTATTTATTTGAGAGAGAGAGAACATGAGCGGAGGGGCAGGGTGCAGGGGAGGGGCAGAGAGAGAAGGAGAAGCAGGCTCCCTGCTCAGTACAGGGCTTGATCCCAGGACCCTGGAATCATGACCTGAGCCGAAGGCAGACGCCTAACCACCTGAACCATCCAGGCACCCCAGGAAACATTCTTTTTGCAGCTGCTTCTCCCTCTCTTTCTTTTAGTTTCTCTAAGGAAGGGCTAGAAAAAGGACACCTAAGCATTAGGATTTTTTTTTTTTTTAAAGAGGAAAATTTATCTTGTGTATTAGTTTGGATACTTCCTTGCTAAGAGTGTAATGGCTACCGCTATGGAATTTGCATTGTTTTTAAGCCACGTGGAAGAGCCATTTATATATTCTAAATTTCTCTGCTCCATGATGCGCATAGTCCGAATTTTAGAATTGCTTTCTCTCAGCACTGTATATGAGAAGTATTCCATAAAACTGTGAGTGGTCTGGTTTTGCTTCTGCTACCATTTTAACAGTTTTGAGGCACATCACAAACCTTTAGGATCTCACATTCCTTATCTTAACTATGTTAACATAGAGGGGCTAGGTCATGCTCTCAAAGGTCCCCTGAAATGGTAAAAATAATATGGCTCCACTGTTCTGCATTTACCTACTGAGAGCGACATACACTGCAAAGCTGTTCTACAGGAACACTAGGATATTTATATTTGTACAAACAATACTTCCTGTTTCCTCAAACAGGTGTTCTTACGAAACCTTGCAGTTAATTGGCCCCAAGGTACTGTAGGTGATAAAGGAAAAAAAAAAAAAAATTAAGTGTTGGTGCTATGCTAGAAAATAAAGCGTGGATGATTATAAATTGTTCCATAACCTGTTTCCTAAAATCTCATACAAGTACAGGCCAGTTAGCTGGGACATTTATTACTTGAATTTTAAAAGACTGAGGGTAGATAAAGGGGTCTTTTAAAAATCCTTTTATGATGGCAATTTAAAATGCTATAATATAATTAAAATCAAAGGAATAAGTCAAAATAATTTTCCTATTTAGTCTTTGCTTTTTCTCTTCAGGTGATTCATACCATCAGTGCCACTGATAAAGACGATTTTGCAAATGGACCAAGGTTTAACTTTTTTCTTGATGAACGCCTATCTATAAACCCAAACTTCACTCTGAAGGACAATGAAGGTGAACGTGATTTACATATACTTTCTAACCTATGTGATACCTGTTTTGACTTCGTGTGGAATAGGCCTGAGCAGTTTTGCTTTATGCGTACATACCCATGAACAGCTTGCAAATCAGCATTCAAAGTCAGTTTGATGTTAATGTGTTATGATCTGTGAATAGCTTGTATTTAAAATTGAGCCATATGTACAAATAACTTTCATTGAGTTTATTCAGAAGCATCCCTTTAAACAAGAGATGTACATGTAATATGCTTTTGGGCAAATTTTAAGAGAAATCTTAGCTGACAAACATGTTTATGAGAGTTGCTTGCAATTGCTAGGAGGTAGAAAAATTTTAAATTAGGAAAAATGAAAAATATGTCCTAGGGACAGTTAGGAAAGGAAATGCAATGTTTGAACTCATCTTGCATTAGCAAGGCTATCAAGATGTGGTATACAAATTATATTTCCTCTTGTTATTATGAATATTTTTCAAAATGTGGGTAGAAAATATGCATAATTGCAGAATATTGTGGAAATTTTGAATTGCTTTTGTTTAAACTTCTGTATTGTGTGAAGGAAAAAAGAACACCATAATTTAGTAACTAGAGAAGATTCTCATGTTTTAGGTTCCCTGTTCGGTAGATTTCTCAAGGTTGCGTAAAACTCCACCTTTCTATAAAGGAAGCATTAAATCAGTCAATATGTGCAGTATTCTGATTTGTATCAACTTTCTTCTTCCCTAAAACTATCTTTGATCATGCTTATCTGAATATGTTATTATTTGGAATTTAACACTGGCCTCAAAATCCTGTGAGAGAAACAATGGCGGATACATTTAGGAGTAAACATTTAATTCCCTTTCTGTACCCTCAGGGAGACATATTATATATATAATATCACGAAATGTCAACTCACTAAAACATTATGTCCATTTTCCTTAGCTTCTTTAAATTATCATAACAAGGATACCAAATTGTACATGTGACCATAACATGGTTTACACAAAAATCCAAAGCTGCTTATTCTTTTCTCTCATTTTAAATTCCTTATGGTCAGCTCTGCCTATGGAAATATAGTATTTGAAATATATTTGAAATATAGTATTTGAATATAGTATTTATGGTATTTAATACTATATGGAATATAATATAATATGAAAAATTATATGGAAATATATATTTGTGCATGTTTTTATATGATAAATTGTAATAATTGATCACTATACATTTATATACATTTGGACATCCCATTCTACGATCCCAAATATATTTAATGTAATGAACTATGGGAAATATGTAAGAAAACTTAATGCATATTTCCCATATTTCAGATAATTGTGTAATTTGGGGAGCATTCAACTTTCTGTCTTGGTCAGTTAAAATCATACCTCAATCCCTATATTTATATTTCAGTTGTTTCTTTTGCCATTTTTTTAAAGATGTTATTTATTTATTTGACAGACAGAGATCACAAGTAGGCAGAGAGAGAGGGAGAAGCAGGCTCCCCGCTGAGCAGAGAGCCTGATGCAGGGCTTGATCCCAGGACCCTGAGATCATGACCTGAGCTGAAGGCAGAGGCCTAACCCACTGAGCCACCCAGGTTCACCACCCCCCATCTTTTCCCATCCTGATAAAGTTTTTATTTTACATTTTAAGTAATTTTAATTTGATGATACAATCATGAAGATTTGACTTGGATTTAAAGGTATTTTATATTCAACTTATTTAACCTATATAAGTATAATTCCAAAAGTATTTTTAAAAGAAACAAGAGAATTTTACTATTGTCGAGACCCACTTAGTGACTGAAAGTTCTTCGTAAAAAATTTTATATCTGGGGTGCCTGCATGGCTCAGTTGGTTAAGCGGCTGCCTTCAGCTCAGTCATAATCTCAGGGTCCTGGGATCAAGCCCCATGTCAGGCTCCCTGCTTGGCAGGAAGCCTGTATCTCCCTCTCATTCTGCCTGCTGCTCTGCCTACTTGTGTTCTCTATCTCTCTGTTAAATAAATAAGTAGATGAAGTCTTAAAAAAATTATATCTACAATTTATGATCTTAATGCATGGGTATATTCAAAAGGGCTTAATTCAATGATTTGACATCACTAGTGGTGGGAAGTCATTTTAAGGAGGTCGCCTCAAACATATGCACACTTTTTAAATGGTTTTATTGTATTGATGTAAATTTTTTAACATTTATTTTAATCATATCAGTGAATGCTTAAGCCAGCTATACTATGTCAAGTATGTGAGGCCTCTAGACAATTGTGTAGGGATAAAGAAGTTTTAATCTATGTGTAAGACTATTTTTAAGAAAATATTGGGAATTGATAAAATTATAAATAACACAGGAAAACTTCTTTTGAATAAGTAACAACAATTTCTAGAAAAGATTCAAAAGCATAGCTGAAAACGTGCGCTTATGAAAGCAGACTTGATTATTCTAGATAAGCCAAGTCACCTAACTTTCCAATCTTCAGTTTTTACATTCACAAATTATGGTTTTTAAAATACCCACTTTAGGAGTGCCTGGTTGGGCTCAGTCAGTTAGGTGTATGACTCTTGGTTTTGGCTCAGGTCATGATCTCAGGGTTGTGAGATTGAACCCCGTGTGGGTCTCCATGCTGGGCGTGGAGTCTGCTTGAGATTCTCTCTCTCCATCGCCCTCTCCTTTTGCCCCTTTCCTCCAAAAATAAATAAATAAATAAATAAATACATGCATACATAAATAAATAGGTAAAAAAATAAAAACTCATTTTGGAACATTGGGAGAATAATGATACCATATAAAAGATGGATTTTTCTCTAAACACAAGGCAGCTACAGATAATACTATATAAAGACAAGATTAAAAAAGGAATAGCCATACCAAAATGAATATACTCATATAAGTATATGGACCCTTATGATAAACATAAACACCAAAGCCAAGCACAGAATTAAATCTATGCTAGCATATGAGAGTTTAAAACTATTAAGCCTCAAAGGTAAAGAGAAAGAAATTTATACTATCAAAAAGAAAATGCAAAATAATTAAAAGCAATGATAGTTAGATTTTAAAAAATTTTTAAAGATTTTATTTATTTATTTTAAAGAGAGCCTGGGGTTGGGGGAGCCCAGAGGGAGAGGGAGAGTTTTAAACAGGCTCTCTTCTGAGTGTGGAGCCTGGGAGGGGCTCATTCCACCACCCAGAGATCAGGACCTGAGCCACAACCAAGAGTCATTTGTTTAATTGACTTGCCACCCAGGCACTCCAATAATTAGTAAACTAGATTCCTGGTTAAAAAATTAAAATAGCATAAGTTGATAAAAATCACCTGGTCAAAATGCTGATGAAAAATAATTTGCTAATATCAGCCTTCTCTACAGTTAGTTAAAAATAGTAAGCTATTGGGAATGAAGGAGGACTCATTATTAAAGATGTTTTCCGATGTATAAAAATAAGTTTTTTACATTTAACTACTGACATTTTGGCAAATATTGTATTAGTCTTTGCCTTCAGGATCTCTGCAGAATATAACACATAAGAAAAGATCTTATAATTCATGTTTCATTTCATATGTTAAAACTTGAAGAGTAAACCCTAAAAATGAACAGCATAAAAATCGGTATTTTCCAAAGCAAGAAATGTTTTTCAGAAAACTAAATAATGAAACTTATTTTATCAGTAGAACAGAAGACCAGAAAGGAGAAGAAAAGATGGAAAATAAAACCATAGAAAATGATAGAAAAAAGTAGATATTAATTCAAACATACAGTAGCCATTATCAAACTGAATATAATTTTTAATCAAAGCTATCTCATATTTAAATGTGTGTGTGTGTGTACTGCTTAGATGATATATACCAAATACAAAATGATATAGAAAGTTTGATATAAAATGTTAGAAATAGTTAGCTTATTGCTTCAAAAGAAGCAACTATTGTTAGAAAAACAAAACAAATCCAAAACTTGGTGTCTTAAAACAAGATCTTTATTTAGGTCACATTTCTAACAATGAGCAATTTCTGATAGGTTCATCTAAGCAATTCTTCTGGTTTCAGGATAACTTCAGTCACTACAACTAAGCAGTATTGTATGGAATGTTCTTGATTCAAAAAGAAAGAAAAAAATGGAGAACAATAATAAGTAGAAGCAAATTACAAGGTTAACCTGATGATGAAATTGCCTATATGAAAATTTAAGAGAACCTACAAAAACATCTTAAGTAATAATGGGATACTTTGCCAATTTTTTGAAATGCTAATAAATACCTCAAAATGCGTAGATTTCCTATATTTAAAACATATGGATAAGTAATAAATCAGCTACAATTTAAAATGGCAAAAACAAATGAAATAAATTAACCTCAAATCCTTATGAATCATTATAGAAAAAAAATCCAATATATAATGTTCAAGTTTATCCTATGTAAAGAACAATGTTACTGAAAATATAAAATCATGCAAGAAATATATTTACCAAATTAATGAATCAGAGTGCTCAGACGTTCATATTAATTTATAAATTAAATATAATTTTAATGACAAAGTGAATTTAGTAATCTGTTAATAAAATGCAAATGGCAAATGATTAAAAAAAGCAAGAAAGTGTTGGAAAAAAAGATGAAGGAGATACATAGCTATCAGAAAGAAAAGAAAAGAGGGCAGATCCTAACAGAAATCAAGACATTATAAAGATGAATGTAGTGCGGGTAAACCCAGACAGTTGGATTTTCTTTTTCTTATTTATTTATTTATTTATTTATTTATTTATTTTTGGTAATGCAAGTGCATGACTTAGGCATCCATTGCGAAGGCATCCACTTCAAAGAGGCATCTACTTCAAAGGGACGTTCACTTCAAAGAGAGCTCGCTGGAATAAACATGTTGCCAGCCACAGGACTAGATGAAGATCTAGGCCTCTTCACCCTGCCTCCCGAGACTCTCTGTTTTAGACATCTTAATTGATTTTGATAACTGATCATTTGGGCCTTCCTCCCTCCCTCTCTCTCTCTCTCTCTCCCCTTGTTTTTTAAATTCCCCCTCTTATGTGTTAAATTCATGGATAGAGTGAGCCCCCCAAACCATAGGACCTATCCTTGACCCCCAAACAACAGAACTTCAAGCCCCCCCCCCCCACATACATATTCTCTTTCTCTCTACCCTCCACCTCTCTGTGTGGACCCAAGTGTACCATGTAATCTTCGGGACATGTAAGTGATAAGTCTTTTTTCCAAAGTGTCCTGATGTTTATTGCTGAAGAGTGTCTTTCAATCATAAGAATCGTAAGTTCTGGTCCAGCCACAACATTGGTTATTGGTAGGCTGAGACCAGCACCAAACAATGAAGTACTCCTTAAATATAGTAGGAGTACAGAAATAGATAAAGAGAAGAGGAGAACAAATTGAGGGAACTGAAATAAAATGAATAGATATCTAAATCTGTATATAGATATATGAAATTAATAGAAGACAAAGGTAGCATTTTTAGCCATTGTGGAAAGGGCAATCCAAAAAGTACATAGAAATGGACCAACTGTTTCTATATCTAGAGAAACTAAAATTAGAATATCTCAAATACATGCACAAAAAATAAATTATACTTATATTAAAGAACTACTTTTACAAGAAAAATTTTAAGAATTTTAGAGGAAAATGAAGTGAACTCATTTCATATACCTGGGATAGGAAAGGATTTCGTATAAAAGACACAAATAGCACATTCATAAAACATTAACAAATGTGATAATGTTAAAATTATTATATTCCTGCATCAAACGATTTCTAAATAAAACTTAAAAACAGATTCTAGCCTAGGGTAAGATAGCCATACTTACAAATGAGTAAGGATTAGTATCATGAATATATTTACAAAACAAAGTAAGCATTCCAAATAGGAAACAAAATAGCGAAAGGATACAAATAATTAACAGAGGAAAAAGAACAAAAAAGTAAATAAACCTATGAACATGTGTTCAAAACTATTAATGATCTTACACATAAACAGAAGACAATAGCGTAAATGTCACATTCATCCCATTAGTCAAAAATAAAAACAAAACCTGTGAATGTCAATCATTCAACAACTAAGTAGTTATTGACAATGTGTCATAAGAGCCCTCACACCATTATGTTAAGATTGTACCTTACCTACATGATAAGCAATGAATCTTGACCCAGTTTCATGGATGCTGGCACAAGGCTCTGTACTCCTGGTTCAAAGAGAAATGCTTCATTTTTCATGGCACGGGAAGTAGTATGAACTTCACATTTTCTCTGATTCCTCTAACCCCAAAGTCTCGGAGAATAACATGGCATAGCCCAGGTGCATGGTTTGCATGCAGTGGGTCTGCTTAACAACAGAGGAACCTTCAACTAGGGAGTTGCAATATTCTGTAAGAGGCTGCAAGGAAATTAGGTTTGCCTTGGCCCTAGAGGTTGTCCTTGTATTTATATAATGGGGTGATAAATAAGCCTGCTTCTGTTCTGGAAGGAGGCACCCCCGCTATCTTCCAACGCTGTCTTCTACATTCTGAATGAGTCTGTCCTAGATACTCTGACATGAGTAATGAAGTCCTTTGTGCCTGACCCAGGAGCCATGTGTCTTCTGGCAGCATCCATAAATCTGTGACGGGCTAACCTGTTAGCACTTGAGTCTGGTAAAATCTCAATCCCTCTTAACACATCATCGAACTAATTCCTACTAAAAACTGTTGTAAAAAAAAAACCAAAACAACACTTATTTATTTATTTATTATAACTTACTCATATATGTATGCTAAGCTTAGTCCAGAGACAGATAACTCACCCATGTTTATGTCTGCAAGCATACAATACCACTAATGTCCTCACAGCAAGTCAGATCTTGGAGAACAAAGGTCTCTTCACATGTTCCCTCCTATTTACATAAAAATTTCTTTGTTTGGGGCCTATTTTTCAGTATTCTCTGTGACATACACTGTATGTATATTGGTAGAAAACACCAGCATGCAGCTAATATTCTGCTCAAAGAAACAAGAGTCCTATCAAAGCAAATATGTCCATTCAGAGAAAGCATAGCCCAAACTGATTGCTTTGGTTGATAGCATTTTTTTTTCCTTTTATACAGATATAAATCTCTAGTGAAATTATCTGTCCTTCCTTTTTTCCTCTATTTCATGAATATATTAATCTTAATGATTTTATAATCATTGTCGACTACCTCTTAGTGTCTCAATAAGATAACAGGTTTTGGTTTCTCATCGGGGAGATTGGAGAGACAGTACTGGGACACATGGTCTTGTTTCTTGATACATCTAGTAATTTTGTTGTTGTTGTTGTTAGATGTCACATGTAGTGTATGGATGTAGGAGTCTCACATGACAATGTGTTTCTTCAGGGATTGTCACCCTTTTCTCTGATACACAAGGAGAGAAGGGGATCATTATGGTAACCCAATCAGAGTTGTGCTAAGTCAAGGTTGATTTGTAGTTTTGTTCAGATTCAATCTCTGCCCTGTTGCTAGGACATGGCACTCTAGGACTTTCAACTGGGGACTTGTTCGTGTACTGGGACCGTTACCCTGGTCCCCAGCTTTGACTATTACCTGTCCAATACAAAGAGAGGGGGCAGAAATCTCTTTGTATTCCGGGCCTTTTCCACTTAGACTTTTAGGTTTCTGCTCAACTTTCAATTTAACTTCCAATTTAAACTTCAATTTAACAAATGTCTTTAGGGAAAGTCAGCCATGTGTTTAAAGGCCTTCAATTTCCAATTTGACTGCAGGCCCAGGAGACTTCAAAAAGTTTTAGTTTCTTTGTCCCCAGGCTGGAATTCCATCCTCCCGTTAGTTTCTAGTACAAACAAATGGGTTTTAATCCGCAGCCCCGTGTTCATGGGCTTCCCCTCTCCGGAATCTTGCCCCATCTGGTTATCTGGCTTCAGGAGTTCCTGAATGTCCTTAAGCAGACACTTCACTGGGATGTCCAGGCTTTTCTCTTTGTTATCACTAAGAGTATTTGTCAGTCAAACACCATTTTACCTAGACCTCCATTTTATAAATGGAGGTCAAGTATTTTTATTTTTCAAATATTTTGACAAATAGTTGGCATATAAAATGGGCTCAGAAGAAAGGATGTTGTTCAGTAATAACCTAATTATCACAGAGATGCTGGCTCCCTGGACATTCACTGATATGCTGCAGATATGTATTCCTTAAAATTGAATTGAAACGGGTTCAGAACTCCATCCTATACACTGAGTAAAACCAAGACCCTTTGAAAAAATTCTGAAAGTGGTATTGGGTAACAACATTGTCACTCCATGCCAGGTACCACCTCAACTGATTATTTTGTATTTCTCTGGCTTTCGTTTGCCCTGTTTCTGTGTCCCATGTCTGCTGCAGTCCTTCTCCCGCAAGTACCATGTGCTCAAAGCACACACTAGTACCAAAAGTGTGGGTGGACAGAGGACGGTGAAAAAACAGCCGAGCTTAGCAGATATCTGAAAGGAATAATAGGTGAAAGAAATTGTAGCCTAAAAATAGATTTCAAACTCATTCTTCTAAATCTTTAGGGCTAACTATGTGCAGCTAAATAAACTTGGCCTGGGGAGAGATTCAGAAAGTCACCCCCAAAGCAGAGTGATGTTGAGATTCACAAGAAGATATTTAAATACTGGCCCAAATCTGCTCATTACCCCTTATGATGTTGGAGAAATCACTGGGAATCAGAGCTCGAAGATCTTCCCTAAGTGGAATCATTGCAAGGGTCACATAGGTTGAAAGACAGAGGCAGTTAGTATACATTGGGAGACATTTGCTATAAGAAAGAGAAAACCATACAGACTTTTTGAGTGGACACATGAAAACTTTGCCAACTTAAATTTCTGGTAAGATAGAAAAACTCAACTAGTGCTGAAAACTGAATTAGTAATCAGAAAGATGGAAGAAGAAGCAACACTGCCCCAGAGAACAGTGCTTTTACCACACTCTCAAGGGGCATGCGAGGTGGGGCCCGTGTCCTTGGGCACCTCCTGCTCTTGAGCCCTGTGGCATTTTGCTACCTCTCCTGGTTTCTCTCCTCTATCAAGCTTCAGTCACTTCCCTCTCTTCACCACAGTCTGGGGAAACCATGACTCCATCCATACTCGGAATCATAACTGGAAAAAGTTAACGCCTTTAAGAGCAAATTGGCCAGCACCTCAGTCACCCAATACCCAGTACCCAAGAGACCTCAACCAGAGCAGATCCACTTTTTTTTAATGACAGATGGTTATATGACAGCTGTCATCTCCCTAATGACAGCCATTGTCACACTGTGGGTTCTCTCCCCATTTAGACTGTAAGATTCAGGAATACACGGACTTTTGTCTGACTTATTTACCTGCTATATTCCTAAATCCTACCATGATATCTGACACAGAGGAAATTTTAAGTAAGTATCTGTTAAGAAAAATAAGAGGGAAAAGCAGCAAAGAAGAATGTTTTAGTAGAGTCTGGAAATAGTTCGCCTCTATTTGAAACCTGGGTTCTCTGCGGATTATGTGTGAAACTACTGCCACGTCCTCATTCTCAGTGTGTCGGTTTCCTCTTTTGTAAAATGGAGATATGGAGACAATCATTGCTATTTCACGCTTCTGAAGAGAGATCAAAATATAAAGAATTTGAAATTACATAGGAAGAGTTACAAGTTATAAAGGGTACATTGAAGGTAACTAAAAAGGAAATACATAGATGGAACCATAATATGAAATACCCAAATAAATTACTCTTGTAAAGACATATTTAAGATTGATAGAATATATGTATATATAAAATGCCAGAGAAATTCCTTAAGTTGACAAATAAGAAAATAACTTTACCAATTTCCAGACAATGAATATAAATTGTAAGGAGTATAAATGGTCCTGAAATGCTCATTTGCAACATTACAAGCTAATAGTCCGTGGGTCTTCTTTTAGTGACGTTTGAACAAAAGAACTACAATAAAATAATCCTCTTCTTATTAGGATATCACTCATATGACAATTAGGGAAGAGTATTTTAAAATGCTGAATGCCTCAGAAAAATCTAAAAAACTATCAAGTGTAATAAAATTCCATGGATAAAATATTTGGAGCTACAGCAGCCCCATGAAAATAAGATAAGAATATCTGAAAAGGTAGAGACAAAGTATAAAATGAACAATATATAATTACACATCAAACAGAAATAATGATTTAAGTGTAGAGTTTAATCACATGTATGAGCAATAATGATAATATAGAAAACATGCTTCTTAAGAAATGTCTGTGAAATGTCTTTGGATATTTCCAATAAGAACATACTAATTTATTGTTTTGTTTTTTTTTTTTAAGATTTTTTTAATTTATTTGACAGAAAGAGAGATCACAAGTAGGCAGAGAGGCAGGCAGAGAGAGAGGGAGGGAAGCAGGCTCCTTGCTGAGCAGAGAGCCTGATGCAGGGCTCGATCTGAGGACCCTGAGATCATGACCTGAGCCGAAGGCAGAGGCTTAACCCACTGAGCCACCCTGGTGCCCTTATTTATTGTTTTTAATTTAAAAATGAAACAAAGCACCTGAAATGCACACACACACGCACACACACACACGGCTTTATTTCATTGTTTGACATTTACACGGCTTCCAGCATTCTATAGAAGACTCACACTATGTTACTATTCATCACCCTTCTTATTCTCTCTTCTTAGAAAGAATGGGCTTTTTTTTTTTTTTCCCCTCTAAAAGAAATTCTGTAGTCAGCTCTTAGATTAACATTGGTTTTCTCCTACCACTTAATCTGTAAAGGGGCGTGCATTGACTGTGGTGTATAAGGCCCTCAGTGATCTAAGCTGTCCAGAATGTTAGGAGTTAAAACACAAAGCTCCTGCTTATGGGGGACTTACCATCTAGTTGGGGAAATGAGGATGTTATGAAATGTAACTTGTGAACTCAGTGACACTTGAGTTCCTTTCAGGAGATCACTAAAGATTGTATTGTTCAAAAGACATAGAACATGATTTGACCTTACAGGATAGAACCTGTTCCACCAGGTAAAGTGAACCTGAGAACACTTTTCAATTAGATGAAGAATTGAGACAGCATAGAGAGGACAGAATGCAACAACAGTTAGAAGATCTAGCTGGGGAGATGTGGCAAAGCAGAGACACAGACATTGGATTCACTCCTGAGAACATAATAAGCATTAAGCACTGTGCTATATTCTATGCTGGAAAATATACCCTTTAGTTAATCCTTTAGTTGCTCTAATACCAAACTGTGGTGGATAGAAAATTTTGTATTTAACCAAAATCTGTAATATTTATTTGGAAAATTAGGACCCTTACCTATTAAATACTAAAGACTTTGATTTGGAAAATAATCAAGTGAAGGATTTCTAATTTTTCTTTTTGCAACATATACAGTATGTTTAATAATGACCTTATTTGTCATTAACTAACATATCAATAATAATTTTAAAATAAAAAAGAAGAGTTCAGAAGAAAATATTTAAGTCACAACATTTTTAAATTACATTACTCTAAAACAACAAAAAAAAGCAAAAAATGCTTTCTGCTTAAAATGAAATTTTTCCAAAGACCACCGAAACTTTGTTTATATTTTTTCAAAGCTTTGTTTATTTATTTTAAAGAGAGAGTGAGGGGGCCGAGGGGAGGGACAAAGGGAGAGAGAGAATCTCAAGTAAACTCCCCAGTAAGCACAGAGCCAGACGCAGGTCTTAATCTCATGACCCTAAGATCATGACACTGAGATCATGACCTGAGCCAAAATCAAGAGTCCAGCTTAACAGACCCCAGGCATCCCCAACCACCTAATCTTAAAATTGCAACCAATGAACTTCATTTTAGCCTCAAAAACTCCATTGTTTCATTTCCACTTCTTAACCAAACATCTGCAGCCATAATGTCACAAAGTCTGTGAGAATAAGTTTATACCAGGGTTCTGTGCACACAATAACTTTGTTCATTCATTTTATAATACAAAAGTGTAATCTAATCCCCCAATCTAAAATTATCATTAGTCTACCAGGTAAATCTGTTCTGCTTCATGGTCTTTATGCTGCCTCTTGAGGGACTAGGTTTTATTTGATGCAAGGAGATTTGCCAGCCTAATTCCTAGGCTTAACTCTAATTGCCAAGTGCATTTGTAAATCTTATAGATTTTACTAGGGGAAGAGATCATTTATAACTATATGTACACTTGTATCTCTGTTTGCAGGGCCCTAAATCACATTTAATATGCCTTCCAAATTTGAAAGTCCTTATCATAATTTTATTGATAATTTGCTTTCAAGAACATCTACTACTTATATTTGTCTCTCAGTTTTCTTCTTTAGATAATGCATTTTCTACTTTTGTAGATATCACATTCTTTAAAAAATGAATGAGTCGAAATACCACATTTTTAAATGAATGAGCTGCACTGAAGCTTACCATTTTAATCATACTAAACAAAAGAATCTGTAGACTCATTTTCACCTTGTTGCAGCATTTTGAAGATTTTGTTTTTTCCTTCTTTTTATCACCTTGTATTGTTTCTTTGCAATATTCATTTATACTTCTAAAAGTGACAGCAATATTATTTATAAGTTGTTTTATGATTTTTAGCAAAATACTTAAAAGGCAATGCTGGAAAATAGTGTTTTTACTTGTGGCTATTTGGGTTTGATTGAAAGGCTAAGTTTACACTAACTTTAACATGAGGACTATTTTCAATTTTGACTCTGTTAAAAAGTTAAAAGGGTGTCTTTTGGGGGAGCCTGGGTGGCTCAGTTGGCTAAGTGTCTGCCTTCATCTCGGATCATGATCTCAGGGTCCTGGAATTGAGCCCCACATTGGGCTCCCTGCTCAGCCAGGAGCCTGCTTCTCCCTCTCCCTCTGCTTTGCTCTCTCTCTCTTTTTCCCTTTTCAAATGGATGAATAAAGTCTTAAAAAAAAAAAAAAGTCCTATCTGTAAAAAGTAACAACAACAACAACAACAACAACGACAAAAAGGTGTCTTTTGGGAGCCTTTTCTTTCAGATTTCACGGTCCATTAGTAGTGAAATGTGGTTATTTAGTCTGATATATACTGGGAACCACCAGAGATTTTATGTATATTTTGTACTTCTTTGGCATTATCAGTTTTGTAGTAGTCAATACTCCCATAGTTTATTTTTGTCCTTCAAATGAGAACTCGCAGCTGATGGTGTATTGTGCTTAATTTCTCTACAGAGTAGAACCATTTAAAATTCTGTTTTTATCCACAGGGCTTCCAGAGACCATTTAGCAGATTCTCCCATTCCTAAATAAAATAACAAACCCATAGTCTGAACTCAGAATATAGTTACTAATGACCCTTCACACAGCCTTAGGGGATGTGATGGCAGCTTTGCCTTGCTCGGACTTACCTGCACTCTGGTGAGGCTGAGACTTGCTGTTTTGGTTCTACTAGGGATCTCCTTTCCCTCCCAGTCGGCTCACGGTCCTCCTTACTAACACGAGGGCTGTCACACCCGATACAATCACACTGTCCTTCATGACAAGGTAGAGACTCAAAATGGGACTTGCTAGAAGGCAAACGGTTCACATACCATCTTGACCCAAAAATGGAGAAGCATGACTTGCAAATGCAGTGACTTGTTTTAGAGGCCCTTTTGCTCTAGTTAGTAAAATATTCTGTTATTTTCTTCTTAGTTATTTTAATCTTTTTTTTTTTTACGTCTCTATGTATTTTTTCCTAAAATAATTGACAGACTCCACTGTCTCTCACCTTTTTATACTCCTACTCGTAGTGACAACAAAAGGAGAGCTAACTCATATTCTTTGAGCAAAAACATAAAAGTAGAAAAAATAAAAATATGACTAGTTCTACCATTCCGTGCCTCTTTGTTTTGATTTCTGTTTGTGAACAGGAAGGCTATTCTCTGCCTGCATGGCAGGAAGGACACAATGTCTCCGACAGGAGTCCTGTACTCCACCCTCTGTCCTGAGGCAGGGGAAACATTAAACAACTTCATAAATAGGATTATGTGTTCACTTTTTAAAGCTGAAGATTTTTCCTTACAATCTCTTTCAGTGTTTATAAATATAGTGACTCGAAACATAGTATCATCTACTTTGATTTATCCATTCCCTGCTAAGAATAATAGTAGTTGTTAAAAGTATGTGATCAGTAATGGGTAAAGGGTTTCTCTTATAGTCCGGATATTTTTTTTTATAAACTACTCTTATATCTACCTCTATAAGTATATAAGTATTATATTATTGTGATACATTCATGAATTATTCTGAATTTGGGGTTGGATTTCTATTTTAAAATCTTCTTTTTTTTCATCACCTTCTCCACTGTTATTAACACTTATACAAATTCATGTGTTATTCATGAGCAGATTTGCTGATATTCTTCAAGATTCATATTTTTGCTTCAGATGTACTTATGTTCTTGTTTAAGTCTTTAATACATAGTCTTGGTAGATACAGACATAATGAAAGTCAAAGAGGAATTGAGCAGTTTCAAATGTGGTTTTAAAATGTTGATAATAGATGGTAGCTTCTTTTGGGGATAGATGTTTTCCTGCTGTGAGTGGAAGATGAGAGCTCAAAAGAAAATGGCAAAAGAAACTCAATAGCTACGGCCAGGCATCTGATAAAGAATGGATATTAATAGGTTGATTACTAATCTCCTTTGAGAGCACGGTCTAAGTTTCTCTACACACTTGGTGGAGCCAGTTGAGATGGTCATAACTGTTTTACTAACATACGTTTTTTTTTTTTAATGAATCTGAAAGCAGAAACCTTAGACATTGGATGGTGGTGTTTATCTGGGGTTTAAAGATTAGCAAGAGGGAGTTTGGCAGATGGTCAAAGGCACGACATTTCAGGGTGCAAACTAGGAACATAATGACATATTGGATCATACATTTGTGGCTTGGCAGAAATTCAAGTGAGACCAGGAGGATGTTTACAAACTTAAATGAACAGGCAAAGTTGGAGTCTGAAAATGGCTATTAGGGCAATTCAAGGCTCAAAGAACGGGAAGCCAGGAAGCAGAAGAGAAGGAAAGAACATTAAATACAGAGCATGAGGAAATAATGCTGCTAAAGTGTTACAGGATATACAAGTTCATTTTCGTTTTAATGTATTAATACATTTCAACATAATAAGGAAACCATAACAGAAGATAAGTTCCTGCTGAATGTAGTTCAAATCATTATTTATCAAGTACTGTTATGTGAGAGGAGCTTTACAGGAAAGCAAAAGAGCATTGTTTCATGCATGGGCTCCAATCACAGTTAAATTATGAATGGATTTTATGGCTGCTAGGCCAGAAAATAAATGAAAACAATATGAAGTCATGTATATTTATTTGTCTGGAAAAATGAAGTTTTTATTTCCTAGCTTTCACTTCAGACATTTTTTTAATAATCAAAAAAAAAAAAAAAAGTTTAGTTCAATTAGAGATCCACATCTGGGGAATCTCAAACACTTCTGTTGTTCTGGTGGGTTTGGAAATATTTTAATAGTCTGTTGGCTACGGTTGAGATACAGCATATCTTCATACCTGCATTATCAAATAAAGAATCCTATGAAATGGCAGGGAGTGTATAGGTGTCTAATAATTAAAGAGTTTTGAAGAACACATAGTTTTAATACTTACTAAGATATAAGGCAATTTTGGACTTTAATATAGGATCTGTTTTGCTCCAGGGAGTATTTTAAAAGCATACCTATTTTAACTTAAATTGTTTTACAGTTTACACAAGTAGCACCAGAGATTAGAATCTTTAAAATCTCTCAAAATAATAAACAAAAAGGGCACCCATGTGGCTCAGTTGGTTAATCATCTGACTCTAGTCATGATCTCTGTGTCATGGGATCAAGCCCTACATTAGGCTCCACGCTCAGAATCTGCTGGAGGTTCTCTCTCCCTCTCCTTGTTCTCCCTCCCCCTGCTCACTCTTTCTCTAAATAAATACATAAATAAATAATCTTTAAAAATGTTAAATAAACAAAAAATAAGATACATAGTAGTAATTTCAGAAACTTTTGTATGAATTCCAGAACTAATATGCAACTTACATTGTACTATCATATTCTCTAGCCTTCTGTCCCTGTAGAAAAAGAAAGGTTGCAAGTGTACCTATTTATTCAACAGTATATTTTACTGTAAATATTTTTTGTGACTTATCAATCAGTTGTAAAATCCCTGGAGTTCTTAGAGCTCCAAAATGAATTTTATTTTTATGATCACTTGTCAAAGGACTCCAAATCTTACCTCTTTCACTATTTTTTTAGTGTCCAGGGGATGCCTGGGTGGTTCAGTGGGATAAGCCTCTGCCTTTGGCTCAGGTCGTGATCTCAGAGTTCTGGGATCAAGCCCCACATCAGGCTCTCTGCTTAGCGGGGAGCCGGATCCCTCCCCCCATCTCTTTGCCAGCCTCTCTGCCTACTTGTGATCTCTGTCAAATAAATAAATAAAATCTTTAAAAAAAAGATTGTCAGAACTTACATATGCACAGCTGTCAGAACTTACATATGCACAGCAGTCTCCCTACCTCCTCCTGTATGTGCCCATATCCTTTTAAGAGAAAGAAATAGACTATATATTAAAATAAAAAATTCTTTGTCATCTATATTAAAAGAGTAAATCACATTCAAGGCAATTTCTAAATTACATTGAAGATATAGTTAATGGGAATATCAGGAATGTACTGATTATACTCAGAAAGACATGAATTACTAAGAGACTTTCCCAAATTTTCTGGCCAATTTCTGAGACCATTTGGTCACCTGAGTTCATATGGGACATGTAGAGTTTTCACACTATTGCTTCAAAGACTCTTCTCATGATATATTATTCTAATTTTTTTTTCTCTTTCCAAAGTCTTCTAAAACACCTTTTGGGGGTAAAGTAGCACTTTTAAGCTAGTAGACTCAAAAGTAAACCCATTATTCCAGTGCAGTCTTCTCAATAAAGGGATGCATAGATATCTCATACCTTTATTGAATGATTCCAAGACTGTTTTAGTTTTTGTTGTTGTAGTTGTTTTGTTTTGTTTTACCTCCCTGTGCCCTTATTCCTGCTTTCAGAGATATATATTGCAAAATAATTGCTGGTACTCAAGATCTCTCTTATATGATATTTTTGCCGTCTAATAAGCATCTTTGTTTCACATTGTTTTAGTGTAAGGTCTTTGTGCTAGCTGTTCAGTGTCTTTTTAAATCCTAACCTAATACATATGCTTGGTTTCTAAGACTTCTATGAGCTTCTGTCTTCATCCAAAGTATTGAGAATTAAAATTAAGGAACAAACTTAGGTACACATTATTAGAGACTGTCCTTTATTTGGCATCGATAATTAGCACTTTTCATTCACAGATATTCCATCCTACTATAGCTGCCCTTCATTCAGCTCATATTAATTTTTATCCACTTGGAAGTCAAGATTTTCTATAAAACTTGGTGTATACTGTTTTAATTGTACTTCAAGTTTAGAGATTCATTGTTGCTCTTGACAACAAATTTTTCAGTTTCAACAAGACAAATTTTGTTCTCCGTGTATAAGTATAAAAGTAAGTAAGATATATATGTATACATATTCATATATATCTTCTTACCTCTCTCATTTTAGTTCAAAGTTTCCTTGTTCAAGTTCAGTGAGCTTTCAGTCAAGTACATTTTTTGCAGTTCCGGTTAGGTACACAATATCCCTTTTCAGGAGCTCATTATTCTGCTCAGCTAAATCTTTCTAGGTAGGAAGCTCTTTGCTTCATGAATCCTCTTTTCCTTTCAAAAGTCAAAACTTCACCTGGAAAAAAAAAAGAAAGAATATTTTTTATGTTTCTGTGTCTGAGAGCTTTCTATTTAAGAACTTAAGGTGTAGTAGAAACATTTCCTGGCTTTCTCTTTGTTTCTGATTGCATTTCAAATAATTATTCTGAAACAGAGTATGCTTCCAAATTAAGGATATAAAGTGAACATTAGGTGAGAGCTATAAAAGGGAGTCCATACCCACTGTTGCATGTTAGGTCATTCTACACATTATTAATTATATTTATTGAAATCAAGGGCCAGTGCCTTACATCTCTTCTTCAGAGGCCAGCAGTGAGATTCTCAAACATGTTTGTGCCTGTGAACACTTAGTTCATACCTTTGCCTTGGACTAGAGAGTTGTACATATAGGCGAGTTTATATTAATCATGATGCAACATCCTATAGCCAAGAAATTGCTTCCTCAAAGTTCAGGTTTCTGGGAGAGTGCTTGTGACTGTATGGTTATATAACACACATGATGAATTTATGCTATTTTTCTTTCCCTATTCACGACTTGTTTCAGAATAGACAATTAATGGGGTCCCTGGGTGGCTCAGCGGGTTAAGCCTCTGCCTTCAGCTTAGGTCATGATCTCAGGGTCCTGGGATTGAGCCCGCATTGGGCTCTCTGCTCCATGTGGAGACTGCTTACCCCTCTCTCTCTGCCTGCCTCTCTGCCTACTTGTGATCTCTCTTTCTGTCAAATAAATAAATAAAATCTTAAAAAAAAAAAAGAATACACAATTGATACATTATTTTTTTTTTCCTTTTCTACTGGGTAAGAAAACCTTTTGTAATTTCTTATTAGCTATTTGTGCTCTATAACAAACCTTCAATTATATGTATAGGCATATGTATATAGTCATATGTGTATGTGTGTATATGATTATGAATACATATATATGATTCATGTGTTTTATTATCTGTATTACATTGAATATTTGAAAAGTTTATCTTTCTATTGCTTTAATTTGGCCATGTAAAATCAAGAAAGCATAGCTGTAAGTTATTGTATCATGACTATCTTAAACATCCTCATATGTAACAGAATTCCAATTTTCAGAATAAAACAATCGACGAGATAAAAGAATTCCTAAATGTCATTGTGTAATGATTCACTTACTTTTTAGTGAAAGATAATTAACTCACAGGTGTTGCTTCAGGTTAGGTTCTCCAGAAGCAAACTCTGAACTGGAATTTAGAGTGCAGGTTGTTTACAGGAGTGTGCCCTTGGGATCAACATCTGTGGGGCAGT
Source organism: Enhydra lutris kenyoni (assembly GCF_002288905.1). Taxonomy (NCBI): domain Eukaryota; kingdom Metazoa; phylum Chordata; class Mammalia; order Carnivora; family Mustelidae; genus Enhydra; species Enhydra lutris. The sequence goes on along the minus strand of NW_019154116.1, from coordinate 15,813,448 downwards.
GAGAGGAAGAAGGTTGAACAGAGTGAGAAATTGAACTGCTATACAAATTTAATGCCTCACCGCTGACCCAAGAGTAAAGCTGTGGAACTAAACCTGCCATTCACTATGTCTACATTCAGTAGAAATGGCTAGACCTTTATAACCTTGGAGCAATGAGTCACTAAGGAACTGCTGCTCCGGAAGGATGCAACATAGGGCCAGGTGATAATCTACAGCTAGGTTAACTAGTTATTCCATGCCGGGAATCTGCGCAGCACCTCGAAGTGTATACCAAAAGGGTCTTTTGGTCAACAGGCTTGCTGGAATGAGGAATAACAATACTAAGATTACCATATACTATGTGCACTTGAGAACATCAGTATAATGTTAATGAGTAAAAAGGCAGCATGACATTGTGGTTTTGAGCAGGGTTCTAGAATGTATTGAGGTTGTATCCTGATTATTTAGCTCTTTGATTTTGGGCAATTTATGCTCTGAGTTTTACGTTATTTATTTTTTTTTAATTTTTATTTATAGTAAAAATGATTTTTCTTAAAAAATTAGAAATTTAACATCTTCTCCCTTATGAGGTTTTGTGGATAGATCAAAATCTTTAATCCACAGATTTATCATGCAGGCATTTAATGTAATATATAGTATTTTAAAAGTACATAAAAATAGAATTAACTATTTTATTCATCATTAACTTTCCATGTTGCACCTACTATAACGAGAGCGATTCAAATCACAATTAAGTCTGAAAAAGTTTGTCAATTGAGCTGATCTCTGTAATTTATCATCTATACCAGTGGCCCCCTTTTTTTATACATTAACATCGCCTGAGTAGTTTGCTAATAACAGAGATGTCTGTTCCTATTGCTTACCTTGAGTGACAAAGTTTGGGATGGGGACCACTGTCTCTTCTCAAAGGCCAGGACCCATTGGCTTGAAGCCATCTGTTGTCTTTTAAATCTTTTTGCTATTATGTCCATGTCCAAAATGTTGACTGCTTGTTCACTCCTCTGTCTTCTACTCTTCCCCTTCTCTTTTAGTTTGGGCTCAATTAATTTTTCCAAGTCAGTATCTCAGTTTAAGAACATTATTCATGCTTTAATGATCACCCCTTCATGTTCCTGTGTACATTTCATAAACTAAAATTTTAAAAAATCACAGATACCCATTTTATCCATTAAAGGAAATGTGAATCTTGAATGGCGGCTTTACTAAGTACATTTTGTTTTGCTTATGTCTGTCATAGATAACACAGCCAGCATTCTGACAAGGCGGAGGAGATTTAGTCGAACTATTCAGGATGTGTATTATCTCCCCATTATGATCTCTGATGGTGGAATCCCCTCTCTCAGCAGCAGCAGCACCCTCACCGTCAGGGTTTGTGCATGCGAGAGAGATGGGCGAGTGCGGACCTGCCACGCGGAAGCGTTCCTGTCCTCGGCTGGCTTGAGTACAGGGGCCTTAATCGCTATTCTGCTGTGTGTTGTCATTCTCCTAGGTAAGTCCTCCAGCCTCCTAACGTTGTGTGATGATGATTCGGAATGTACCCTACAAAGGCCAACAGTGCATTAGAAAAGAGAGAGAAAGAAAGTCGTTTTGACAGAACCCAAGAATTTGGACCACAAAATATAACTGCACAGACTTCCTCTTGTTTAGCTTTCTCAATACCATAGCTGATCTATAAATAATTTGATTCAAATGGGATGAAAGAGTCAAAATAACAGAAGAAAAGATAGACTATAAGATAAATATTGGGGAAGGATCCATTTTAAAAAGAATTCATACTAAAAATTCTAAATACCATACTAAACGGCTCTTATAATAGATTTCAAAGAAGATAACTGATATCATTCTAAAATGAATCTAGGGGCGCCTGGGTGGCTCAGTGGGTTAAAGCCTCTTCCTTCGCTCGGGTCATGATCCCAGAGTCCTGGGATCCAGCCCCACGTCAGGCTCTCTGCTCGGCAGAGAACCTGTTTCCTCCTCTCTCTGCCTGCCTCTCTGCCTACTTGTGATCTCTGTCTGTCAAATAAGTAAAATCTTTTTTAAAAATAAATAAAATAAATAAATAAATATAATGAATCTAAACACCAAATAAAAAATAGATTTCTTGTAGCAGTTTCTATGGTCAAAAATATTACTTAATCATCAATGTTAGCTGAATTTTAAAGTGCTGCTCTAAATAATTTTGACCTTAGAGATGTTAAATTTTATTGTTTAATAGGATTTTTACTTGAGATTTGCATTATATTTCATTTTAATAAAAAATAGGGCACTTTCTCTAATTATGGATTATCATTTTCATAGTCTAAGTTATCATGACCACATATGAAGCTATTACTATAAACTCTTTAAAACTGCTATTTCAGCAAGAGCACTAATCCAGGTTTTTCTATAACAAGAGAAATAGATGTAAGGCATCTTTCTGTTTCATTGTTCAAAGTGGGTACATACTTACTTACCCAGCATGTTCTCCCAATTCTTTGACGCTTTCTCTTAGCAACCTTCTCTTTTGCTTGTTTCTCAGTACTGTTCACACATGGAAGGAAAATAAAAAAAATATATATGCTTTGTTGAGAAAGACTTTTTTTCTTTTTTCTTTTTTTTTTTTTGCAAGGGAGATTCCTTATTTTGTTCCTGAGGTAAAGACAAATGGCCAGTACGGAAGGAGCAGAAGAAGGTAGAATGAGGGCGAGAAGTGGGATGGTTATTTCAGCAGCGCTAAGACAGTTTGAGGCAAAAAAACAAAACAAACAGACAAACAAACAAACAAAAACCAGTTTGGGGCTTCATTGAACATGGTAGATGTTGGGCTTCATTCTAGAGTATAAAGAGACATTTAAAGCAAGAGAAGCAGGAGAGTCCATCATAAGATTTGTATTTTGAAAAAAGATGACTATAAATGAAGTAGAGAACCAGTCTCACAATGGAGGCAGAGCACGTAGACAATGAAATTAGGATAGCAGTCTCTCTCAGCATAGTTTGGACTAGCAGAGTTAGAACAGAGGTGAAGAGTAGATAATATCAAGATGTCTTAGGTGAAATCAAAAGTGATCTTGGATAATATGATGCAGATGCCAGGGTGAAAATTTTTTATCAAAATTTTAACAAAATATTTACTGGCAGTCCCTGAGATTCCATTTGAAAACTACAGCACTGATAATTTTGTGTCAGTGAACAAATACCTAATGTTTATGACATGGTGTCTCTTTCTTGGAACAAGTTTCCAAGGGATAAAAACAAAATAGCTGAAATTTAAAAAAAAAATGATCTTGGATAAATTAGATATTGTCTGAGTTAGCACAAGATCGAAGAAAACTTTCTATCTCTTGCTGAATGTGGACCCTGTTCCTCACTGAGCTAGGGGCACCAGAGGTGCACTTTGTTGAGATAATAAACTAGGATGAGCTGTGATGAGTTCCAGCATGGTCACCGTGTCAAGAAGGATGTGATGGCAGGACAGAGTGAAGGGGACGTCAGAGAAGAAAGAGGAATTAAAGTAAAGTATGATGTCATCAAAGTCAAAGGGTAAAAAGTATATCAAAGAGGACAGAGCATTCAACAGTTGCAATCAAAAGTTGATCAAAGGTTAAGTAAATTGTATATCTAAATGTACCAGGGGTGTCTGGGTGGCTCAGTAGGTTAAGCATCTGCCTTCTGCTCATGTCATGATCCCAGGGTCAAACCCTACGCTGGGTTCCCTGATCAGCTGGGAGTTTGCTTATTCCTCTTCCTCTCCTCCACCTCCCTCCCCCACCCATACATATGCGCTCTCTCTCTCTCTCTCTCTCAAATAAATAAATAATTTAAAAAAATAAAAAACAAACGTACCAATTGCACTTAGCAAAGTGGAGCATGGAGGTTCAGTGCCCCTCCACTGGAAGTATTTCACTGCGGTAAAGTCTTATAGTAGATGCAAGGTGAAGGAAACCAGGAAAATTCGGCTTTCTTAATTTTATTTCTTTATGTATTAATTGGTTACAACTGTTATTTGCTTTAGACATTTATGTATTACTTTTTTTCTGTTTGAAATTCAAAACAAAAGCTCACATACAAAACAAAAATGGAAAATAAGATAAAATAAAATAAAGCAAGTACAAATATTGATCCCTCCAGGGTTCCTATCCTAAACCACAAAGAATAGAACTCTGTGACTTTAGTATAAGGTCTACCAAAGTCCTGATTTTGAAAGATAGTTCATTTGGAGGCGTCACTTATCTGTGCCTTTTGTTTTCATCTAGCACCATCAAACCATCTTTGTATACTAAGGTAAAGGCTTAAAAATTTAATTAAAAATGTTAATATACAGGTGTATTTAAGGTATATTATGTAAAATAATATTTTATTATAGCATGAAACAATACTTCCCTTTCATAGATTTTATAAAAATGTCATTTCTCCTTTGGGGTAAATAAGAGAGCATTCTAAATTTTATGCTCCCCCAGAGGACTAATGAAACAGAGGTGCCATTTAATATGTTTACTCCTTCAATTTTTATTGAATCTCAAATGTATTTTTACATTTTTATCCAAAGCTTGCAGAATCATTTTGTTACTTCAGGTTTAAACAACCATTATTTATAATGTAATTTTTACTTTTCATGACAGTTGTAAGGATTTTTATTTTTATTCAGAAGATACTTAGCCAGTAGACTCAGAATGTAGTCATTTGTAATTTTAAAATAATGTTTGTTACTGTGCAAGCTCATAATTTCCAAGGAAAAGATCAGCAACACCAGAGGTAGCAAAACTTTATTTTAGAACTTTTTGTAATTCTGAAATAACATTAAAAACTAACAGCTAAACAAATTGTGAAATGAATATTTTAATATTGAAAAGTGTTCTGATTATCAGCTGTTTGTGGAAATGACTTATATGAACCCAGCCCTGGTTTTGCCACTAATTAACTGTATGATCTCAGGCGACCTCTACAGACTCTTGTTTCTATTTACAACTCTATAAAAATAAAATATCAACTAGTAAAGAACCTTAGAATCATCTATAAAATTTTGTGGTGCTTATTTATGTTTTCTTATAGATTCCATGCATGTGTGTATATCGATTATCTGAAATTATGGGCCTCACTTTGAATGGTACATGTACACATCGTGAGTCAGGTTATGATTTGTCAGAATTACCTTTTTAAGACCCTTTTTTGCTGGGATGTAGGGGAGAGACTTTAGGGTGAGCCTTCATGATGCAATCAGAATTTGGTGCTAGAGGAGGGATAACTAGAGTTCTTTTTCCCTTCTGGGGATCTGACATTTCTTTCCCAACCTGCATCCCATCCCTTGTAATGGTCCAGAGCAAACAGAAATCATAGCTTAGCACAATAAACCATTGAGTCAGTCTCTGAATCAGGCCTCTGTCACCTGCCCTTCAGTCCACAAACCACATATGAGCAGGTAACTTAGATGAGTCTACCATCTGGATTGTTCCTACTCTTGGATATAAATTTCCTGATCAATGAGGATCAGGGTAAATTTAATGTGAGGAGTGTGAAGGCCTAGGAACAAAGGTGGAATCAATGTGGAGACATGTGCCAACCTGCTTGTCAGCTGAGCTATCTGACATGACTGTATGAGCTCCCCTTGGTCTGCAAAAATAAGTTCCAGTGAGAAGTGTCATCAACTGGTATAACCAATAGCACAGCAGGATCTAGTAAAAGTAATCTTCCTGACTTGGGCCACCTCATTTCTGCCAAACTTGGTACCAACATAAGATGGTATAAAAAAGAATGAGGTGATATTTATGGGAAAAAAAAACCTCTACTATGAAAAGTATTTTGGGGAAATATGTTGGGAGTCAGTATACAACGTATTCAAATGCAAGCAGTATGACAGTTTACGTTATGAAAATGCAAAACCCCTTAGAAGTCCGAGCACTGTGGAATCATGGAAAAATAAATTAATAAATGAGTGGAATGATATGAGAAAGGAAATACAAAAATGTTTCCTTAAATTTGAATTCATTCATGAATAAAATGAATAAAACTCAGTAAATTCATTTTAAGTTTCATAAATAAAGAGAATAAAATGAATTTAAAATCCTAACCAAACTCAAAGAGAAGGAAAAGGAATATACTAACCAAGAATAAAATAGTCATTAGAATAAAATCCTCCCCAAACACTACAGTTTAATATTTTAATCCAGATTATATAAAATTTCAAAATACTGAAATCTTATATAATTTTGAACAAAGGGGTAAGCACTCTGTCTCATTTATTTTATAATGCCATGGCTCTGTCAAGTTATCTCTTCCCCAAATAACCCACTTTAAGAAGAGGTACCTTGTTTCACATGTATGGGTTGCTAGACTGTGAGGGGGAGGGAAGTCATTTGAAAATACTCATTTGGCTGCCATTTTTAAAAAGAGCTTAACTCTCAAAACTGTGTATGTAATTGTTATCTTCATTCTCTAAAATATATTTGATTTGTGGATTTTTTTTTTTTTTGGCAAACGTTTAGTTTGGCTTTCAAACATTAAAAATTATTATCAAGCAAAATTAGGTGTTTGGTATTATTAATGACCATAAGCTGACTTAAAACTATATTTAAAAATTATTTTCCTAGTGAGGTTATGCCACATCATCACTCTACAGAGATTATTCTTTTGTTAGTCCACTTAAGAATTATTTACAGAGTCTGTACTGTGTATGATTTGCTCCAGAAACATTGACTGAACAAAAATGAATATAAAGCAATTCCTTGGAAACACACCTAATTATCAGTGCTTCCACATTCTTTTCTGAGTTTCTCTAAAATTATCTTTGACTAGAGGGACCACATGTCCATATTTGCCCTGCTGTCCTAGAGTAATTATAAATGAAATCCCTGTTTCCTCTTAAAAATGTCCCAGATTATATGGTTAATTGTATGTTGATATACTAAATAGATATGGAATAAATCTAGAAATCTCTGGTCACTGGCAAATGACTGTCCATGCTTAGGAAAGAGATAGTGTGAGACCTCAGAGTTCAAACTTAACTAATATCTATATTTTGAATCAAAATATATCAGGAATATTTTTTTAATTTGGGAAAATGAGTAAATATGAGCTGTCATAATAGTAATTCCAGCTTTATCCCCTATATTTCATTAGGCAAACAGGGCACTGATATTGGTGAAAGATGCAAATTATACCCATACTTTAATAATAATATTGATCACATTCTCCCTGGTATGCGTGCACATAAACTCCCTTGAAATCAATCAATCATTTTAACATTAAAAAAGTAACTTGGTTTATTGGCAAAAGTAAGACACTTTACTATTAAAAAATTTGTTTGTATAAATAGATGTTTTTATTTAGAACAACCTCCTTAATCATAAAGATGAGCAGAAATATATAATGGGTGATAAATCAAAGCCTCTGAATGGAATGAAATAAGTTATTGGGGATGCTATTTGGGGCATTGGATTAGAATGCCCTAAGCAGGTTTTACACTGAAATAAATAGTAAGGTATTGGGGCACCTGGGTGGCTCAGTTGGTTAAGGGTCCACCATTGATTTCTGTTTAGGTCATGATCTCAGGGTCCTGGGATCAAATCCTGTGTCAAGCTCCATGCTCAGCAGGCAGTCTGCTTGGGATTCTCTGTCCCTCATCTCTGCCCCTCCCCCAATCTTTCTTTCTCTCTCTCTCTCAAAATAAGTAAATCTTTAAATAGTAAGGTATTAGATACATATTTGCTACAATCAGCAAAAGTATCAAAATAAGGTGCTGTATTAATAATGTCTTCAAAGCATAAGTAGCAGGTTTGAGAAACTATTTTTAAATAGCATAATATTTGGGGGTCCCTGGCTGGCTCAGTGAGTAGAGCATGTGATTCTTGATCTCGCAGTTACAAGTCAGAGCCCCACGTTGGGTTTAGAGATTATTTACGAATAAAAATCTTAGATAATAAATAAACAAACAAACATAATATTGGTGAAGCAGGGCCACATATGGCATCTGCATTTCACTTCAGCTTTCTATAATCACTCCAGACGCAGTGACTCACTGTTTCCACTTGTCTACCAGAATCTCCTTTGTTCAATTCTGCCATTACCGAGTCCTTTTATTCCGTACACTTCCAGATGATTTTCTGGCCCTTTCTACAGATGTTTTGTCTTTTTATATATTTTTTTTCTTCATTCCTGTAGATGCTCACTTGCCCTTTCTCTGCAAAATTAGATTCTCCAATTCATTGTGACCATCTCTTTTCATGTGTAGTAAATTCTCTGATATTTGTCCTTTGCACTTCTGGCTTGAAAATCTCCTTTTCCACTTTCTATTGTCATCTTCGAAGTTCATATACACTGTGATATCTAGTTTAAAAACAGGCAAGGCTCATTTATTGTAACATTTAGGGATATGCATAAAATGCATTGAATTATAAAGAGAAACAAGGAAACAATAATGATAAAGTAAGAAAAGTTACTTTTTAGAGGTATGAGATAAAAGGTCAATTTCTAGGGAACCAGCTTTGTTCTTTATCAGAGGATAGCTAACCTGGTATTTGTCTGCTTTACAAGTATTTGTTAAAGATACCTATCAGTAAAGTTGCCAGATAAAATACAGTATACAGAAATAAATAGATAAAATACAATATAGAAACCTGAATTTCAGATAAAAATACATGTCTGTAGGTGTATATTTGTATGTGTGTGTGTGTATAGCATGTCACATGCTGTATATATCTAAACTGTTTCTATATATGCATATTTATGTTATACATATATGTACACATTATACACACACATATATGTATGCCTTTTGAGTGTACATCTTTGATTATCACATTATAAAGAATGTTTAAAATATCAATGCCCCTAATAACTGTTATCATAAAACCTAGATTTCAGCTGACCAAGAACATTCTGTAAAGCTGAAGTAAAGAATACTGGGCCTAATAGCACAAAGTAGAAGTAAGGTAATTCTTTCTATTTAGTAATGGCTTAGTATCATCAAATAGAAAGATTTGAAAATACTGAGAAACAGCCAAAGCAAACTGCCCAAGATCCATTTACATCATTTCATCTAATGGTTGTGACATTACTGGTAATAATCCACATGCCCAACTCAGTTCCTTGTTCCATATTTTTTAAATAACAAAATGGAATATGATAACGGAAGCATCATCACCTTTGGTGTGAGAAGTTGTAGGTTACAGTCTAAGTTCCTCTATCTGCTATTTGTGAGATCTTAGAGTCGGATCTTAGTTATTCATGGAATTTCTCTTGAGCCTCAGTTTCCTTGAGGAAACCCAAACTTTTGTGTGAGGATTAAATCAAGGTGTTATGTAAAAAATATTTGGTAATCTGAAAAATTCCTCTGAAACTTAAGTACAAATAAAATAACATCTTGTGCAGCTTGAGAGATATATGCAGTTATTAATGCCTGATAATATAATTCTAAAAAATACTGAGCAAAAGGGATCAACCATGTAAAATATTCCTGCTTTGGTTTCCTACAAAGCATCAAAAGGAAAGGGTTTAAAGTATGGGCTCCTTCCTATTTGACAGAAACTAAAAATGTCCTTCCTTTAGTGTATCTGCCTAGAATCTATACATAGACCAACACCCACCGTTATTCTCCCAGGGAAAATTCTGTTGTGCTCTTCCATCATCTGTTTCCCTTAGTGTGCAGACTGGATGACAGACCATGGTGAGCCAGGAATCCTGAAATCATAGGCCTGACAAATGAAAATATTGTGTTTTTCTAGAAAAGATCAGTGATTCCCAAGGCCTTGTAGAGAAATCATTTTCATATTCCTTGAGATTTAAAACAAACAAACAAACAAAAAAGCAAATGAAAAACCAAAAGAAACAAAACAAACAAACAAAAAGAAACCCCTTCAACTGTTATCCAGAAAGTGCAGAGATCGGGATGGTGTTACAGTGCAAGCCTAAATAGAATGTCGTTGCTGATGTCAAATCTCCAAGAACTTCCATCCTTTTTTCTAACTCTCCATCCTCTTTTCCATTTTTCTTCAGCAATTGTAGTACTTTTTATCACCCTGAGACGCAGCAAAAAAGAGCCGTTGATCATCTCTGAGGAGGACGTGAGGGAGAATGTGGTCACCTATGATGACGAGGGTGGCGGAGAGGAAGACACCGAGGCCTTTGACATCACAGCCTTGAGGAACCCATCTGCCGCCGAGGAGCTCAAGTATCGGAGAGATATCAGACCCGAAGTGAAACTCACCCCCAGACACCAGACATTGTCCACCCTGGAAAGTATAGATGTTCAGGAATTTATCAAGCAAAAACTGGCAGAAGCCGACCTAGACCCCAGTGTCCCCCCTTATGACTCTCTTCAGACTTATGCTTATGAAGGTCAGAGATCAGAGGCTGGGTCCATCAGCTCACTGGATTCAGCGACCACACAGTCAGACCAGGATTATCACTACCTTGGAGACTGGGGACCTGAATTTAAAAAGTTAGCTGAACTCTATGGAGAAATAGAATCTGAAAGAACAACTTAGGGGGTTAATTCTTGCAATCTTGTAGAATTTGCTTCCTGAGCAAGTGGAGATACAACCTCAACAATGACAAGGAAGAAACATGGAGACAGTACTTGGAACTGAGCAAGCTGTACACAGCTACTGTAGAAACAAGTGCCCTTTCCATGATCGAAACTGGGTTATTTAATCAGAAGACAGTCAAATTAAAAAAAAAAAAAAATACAGAGAAAAAGCTATTGTTCCTTGTGTATATTTTCAATTGCTCAATAAAGTCTGTGGTACTGTTTAATTAAGAATACCTGAATTAAGCCAAACAATGATATTTGTTTCAATATTTTGTGATTTATTTTCAAAAATCAAAACTAAACAGAAAGATTCAAAATCACTTATGATTAGGGGTGGTACACCACAAAATGAAGCTTATGCAGGTAATTGGGACCTCTTTTTCCACTTCTGTGGACTCTTGAGACCCATACTCTATTACTACGACAGATCTTATTAGCGTTGTCTTGTGTTCAACTGACATGAGGTATATCCAGTATACCAGGTCACTCCATCATGGACTTGTATGTACCATTTTCTTTTGCCCTCCCCACTTCTTTTCTCCATACAAAATTGATGGAGCATGGGGATTTGCTGCTTGCACTATAATGTATGCAACTTCTGCGCACCTGTTGTGCACCGCTCTGAAGCACGGAGACTACCGTCTCTGTCCTGCCTGCCCTCCTTTCTTTTAACAAAAGAACCCCCCCCTTTTTTTTACTGGATAGAATGAATGGTTTAAGTAAGATATACTCAGATAATCTTCTATGTCAGGGAAAGATTTAATTTAAAATATAGTCACAAACCTTATCCTGTATAAAACATTGGAAAACTCAATGATTTGTTCCATTCCATTTGTTTTAAGACATTTACATCGGCAGTTTTGATCATGCCAATACCTAAAATTAGTTGTTGGGCATTTTGCTGCTTGGTTTATACTTCAGTCTAATTTGCTTATTTATATAACACAAGTGGTCATTGAAAATATGTACCTCACATGATAACAATGTAATCTGAAAAGTTGATACTCCAATTTACATAAATCTTGTAGACGTTGGATTGACTTACCTTTATTCCTTACACAGGTTCAGATTGTCCTCATCTCACTGACTGCTTAGCCCTTATCTGTTTGGGATCTACAGGAAAATATATAAAACTGAAGCAAAAAAAATAGGAGATTCACCCTTATTATACTTGGAAACGTGCCTCAAAGTCTCTGAGCTTCAGGGTCCCAAACCACAAAATAGAGATGGCAAAGACTTCCCTCCTGTCTCACAGGTTGTGTGAGGATCAAGAAGCATCTATAAAAGTGCTTTGCCAACTGCAAAGTGTTCTGTCATGTAAAGGCTTGCAGACACTATCTAATTTTCTAATTCTGTTAGCTGACAAATAGTTACATACATTTTTGAATAAAATATATTATCATGAGAGAATTTCATAAAACCTTCAACAGTGTAGCAACTGCTAACTAAACATAATACACGTTTAATTATTTTGATATTTTCCCAAATAAACTAATTTTCTTCAAATTTCTTGGTTTTTTTTTTCCCCCTAAAATGGTTTAAATAATATTTTGCTGTTGTCACTATTGGTCTTAAAATAAGCATAATGGTCCTAGTCTCCAAAAATTACCATATTTATGTATTTCAAATAGACTGAAGTTTTAAAACCCACAATTCAAAAATTATCTCAAGAAGGGAGTTTTTCCTTAGCTCTTTAAATTTATCATAATCAAGTGTCCTCAAAAGTTACATGGCATTTTCTGATTCCACCTATGTGCAAAATTTTAAATTTTGCCTCTGTTTGCAATTACCCTGTGCTATCATATTTCAGTTTAGAGGTATGGGAAATAAGTAAGCTTAGTTTGAATAATTCTCAATATGTGTAATAAGCTCAAGGAATAAAATTTAATTTAAGTTTTATCACATTTTAGCTTTCCAAATGCTGCTTTATCATTTTTTAGTATCATAATGGTGTGCATTTTCGTATAATGCTGTATCAGGAAAACAACACCACCACCACCACCACCACCCAGGGGCCTTGGGGAATGACCTCTGGAGACACATACTCTGATTATACTAATGTTCGACCACATTCACACTGAAAGAAAGATACACTTGTGGAGAATTACTGTGGATGCTGGTGTTAGGACTTTCCTATACAAAGGGGAGCAGGAAGGTCAGGTTTGGGAATTCCATTACACCACAGTTTGGCTTTGGATTTAGATTTTTCATAAACTATTCACAGATTATTTTTTTGTTTGTTTGTTTGCTTTGTTTTCTTAATATTCACCTGGTAACGTTACAGATGAGGTTTGAAAGCTGAAAACGTATCTGTACATTTAACTATTTGCATAAAACCCAAGGTCCTCTGCATGGTTTTCAGTATGAAAATATTTCCCTAGTTATATGAAAAAAGCACCTCCAATCCATCTAATTTTAATTATACATTATAATGATAATGGATTGCTTCTAAGCCCCTAATGTTAAATATACTATGGAGGCAAAATGGAGCTTCTGTAGTCCTGAAATGCTATGTTTCTGTGTTGATTTATTCTAGAATTTTGTTAAAGAAAGCATTCTAAGTGTTATATTTTATATGAACTCTGAAACTAGACAATTACATCATTATTATAAATGTGATTAAATATCATTTTTTAAAAATTCTACTACTTTGAGTCAAGAAAAAAATATAATGATATATAGATGTTCTACAAATAGATTGAAGTCGTCTTAGCACTTAATATCTTGTTTTAAGAACTCCAATTTGTCTATGTCAGAAGAAAATTCTCAAAGACTTGAATGGGCAAAGAGTTTGTATATCAACTCTTGAGTATTTAGTGGGCCATAGGTAATTAGCTATGGAATCATATGTGATTCCATATAGAATCAGCTATGGAATCACTCATGTGTCTTGGACAACACATTTTGTAAGCCTTAGCTGATATTTATAGATCTAAATATAACTTTGAAATCAACTTCCTTATTTCTAATAAAATAGTTTCCTACAGACAGACCCTATGCAAAATGGTAGCTGCTAGCTAGAGGAAATATAAATAATCATGATAATTTTTTTATCCAAGTTTTTTTTTTTTTACAAGAATTCCAAGTATTCTTTTTGCAAACACTGGGAAATTAATAGATCTTGCAGGAATCACTGAAGATGTATCATCAGAAAGTTTTTCTATGACAAATCTGTATAAACAGATCTGAAGTGGAGATTGAAGGCAAAGTTATCCTTAAAATAAGGTTCTATAAAAAGTTAACTTACAACTTTCCTATAACCTGCTCTAAAAAGAAAAAATATTCTGAGGAAAATTGCATTCACATAACCACATACACACATGTAGAAACATACATGTCTTCTTGAAAAAAGTATTTGGAGAATAAAAGAATACTCAAAAGAGTGACTTGAATATTGATATGATCTAACTATGTGGTGTATACAAAATTTTATACCCGACATATAAACAATTCACCTGGAAGCTAATGAACACTTTTTAAATGATATTTTTAAAAACTATTTTATTTATTTATTTGACAGACAGAAATCACAAGCAGGCAGAGAGAGGGGGAAGCAGGCTCTGTTGAGCAGAGAGCCTAATGAAGGGCTCAATCCCAGGCCCCTGAGATCGTGACTGGAGCCGAAGTCAGATGCTTAACCCGCTGAGCCACCCAGGCACCCCAATGAACAGTTTTTAACCTTTATTTTGCATGCACCTTTTGGCTAGGCTTCAGAACTCTCCATGATGAGAGCTGAATCACAAGTGTGCTTACAAAGAATGGACAAAATTATTAGCTATAAATCCAAATTTTACAAAAGAGGACTTAATGGATACAGTGCAGCTATTAAATACTAACTAGTGCTTTGACTTACTTTGTACACCACAGTACAGTCAGAAATAATGGGTAGAAAGAAGAAGGTGTATTAAGTCCACCATTTTTAGCCATGTAGAAAGCTAAAGTACACAATTAGTTTAATTTGTGCTTACTGACCTCCAGCCATATGTTTGATTTGTTGTCTCCTTTTTGGTTTGCTGAATATATAGGGAAAGCAAACCAAAATTCAGGTAGACGCATTCATCTCAACAGCCATCCAGAAGTGCTAGTTAACTGAGTACGGTGATAGGTATCCTGGAGCACCTGGAGCATGCCTATATCCAATACTTTTGGGTAAGTCTTCTTTGCTTTTTAGCGTGGACAGTGCTTGATTAGCTATTCAACAAATTGCAACTCTAAAGCTGATTATTCCGGAAAGAGGAAAGAATCCCATATTTCAAACTGAAATTGTACTTAGCTTCAAGGTATGATAACATTCAATTAACTCACTTGGCTTTCAATTTCGAGAATAGAAGAAATCTCAGAATAGTTCTTGGGAGAAATGTGACTTGAATTCAAAATTTCTCTTTTTCTTATCCTTTAGGATTAAAGGCAAATTAAATGTTATCTGAAGGAAACAAATCATTTCAACTTTTAGTTTCTACTTCATCTGCAGAAGGTAAATCTTTTTCAATGTAAAATTAGAAATCTCATAAACCCTATAGGCAAAAGTAGCTCGCAACCATTTGAAAATAAAATTAGAACAGAGCCCACTCTTTTTCAAAGATCCAGATACAACATTTTAAAGTGAAATTATGAATAGGAACACTCTTTAATATGTCAAAAGTTGTGTCCTTAAGTTTGACTTATAGCAATGCAAGATGTAGTTCTGTTGTTTTTAAATAAGGTAGAGATGAGAGAATAACAGAACACATTCTTCTTTGGGACACTGATACAGAAAAAAAATAAAATAAGTACTCTTAACCTAGTAAGAAAAGATTACATTTATCCACTTTGCAAGTCTACAGAAATTAAGGTTCTTTACCTTTCAATGCTACAAAGGCATGAAATCTATTTCAGTAATGATCCGGTTTTAAAGTTTTGGGTGAAAGTGAATGAAGAAAATGGGCATTTAAGGGCTCTCAAAATTATATCCTGTGAGGAATGCGTGTGCCATTTATAGATTAAAGTGGGATCACCAAATGGTTTAGTCTTATTGCCCAGCAATATTAGCTTTGAAAGTAGGAAAATGGACCATAATAGTTAGTGTCACCCAAATAATTTCATCAAGGCAATTTTTCATATGTCAAATGCATCAAATTCTTACTCTAAATCATCTGTTCTTTTCAAAGTACTTTTCAAATGCCTTAGTTTCAAACAGAAATTCACTCTAACATTTATTAATCGGGTAAATTCTAATCATGCACTATATCTCAGATATTGTTTCAGGCACTGAAAGAGATGTGAAAAAATCTTGGTGGTAGGGGTTATCATCAATGAGATTAGAGTCTCACTTCAGAGGTAAGGCCTACATATAAAAAGTTGTAGAGAATATAATACAAAGCAAAGAGTGGCAAGTGTTCTAAAATAGTTTTGGATACAATGTTAGGAAAGGTCCCAGGATCCCACTGAAATTGTGTCAATACTGTGTCTACATGGAGCAAAACTGGAGGTACTCTATAGGACAGAGGAATGGTACAGCGCAGAAGGTAGAAGCAGAGAGGACAATGTAGACAAATGTACAAAGGGAGATTATTCTGTATATGGAAAAGAGGATTCATGCAGGGAAATAATTATAATGCAAAACGTTAAGCAAAGTTGGATTTAGATTTAGGGTGATTGAATGAAACTTATTCTTTAACCAATGTCATTGAGTTTATTTTCCCCAAACAAGAAAGCGATGGTGGACAGACTTTCCTTTTAGGTATCTGAATCTTTTATTAATGTCTGTCATTCAGTGAAGATAAGGAAAGATTCTAGAGTTACTTAAACCTACAGAAGAAATAGTAGACTATGTTAGTCATTTCCAAGGTACAACTACTTATTTTAGGAATATATCTTGAGGAAAAAAAAAAGTCATAGGTGATGTACATTTCAGGTTTGATTGTTGGATTCATTTTGTTTTATCAATTTATTCATTATAATAAAAATAAATTAAAATGAGGTCAAGAAATAAACTTTTATGAACAGAATTTATTCATGTGAATTTATTCTTAGCTGGATAAATGTGTCTATCTTCTATAATCTTTGTTTTAGGTATAAAAATAATTGAAAGTAAAAAAAAAATCAACACCAAAGACTCAACTGTGGCCTTATTAAGACTATATCAGTCATTTTTAATAATTATTTTTAATACTTAACACAAAAGATGTCAACTCTAGTGTTTCATTATATATAAATTTACATTTGGATTTATTTTTTAAAAAGTGGCCATGATACAACATAAGATTAAGTAATTTGTTAATATTGCAGGTAGGCTTAGGCTGAAATCCCTATTTTTATATCTTCTATTTCTCACTTTTTCTTCTTCACATTGACTTCCTTTTTTTTAAGCCCTTGAATAGCTATGTTTGAGCAATTTCTATATTTCATGTATTTTTCAGAACAAATTCAAGAAAATGTTTTTCAGAAATAGAAAGTAGTTATCATGTTATTTTCAGGGTTTTTATTTTCAACGCATTTTCTTTCCCTCTGTCACTAATCATGCTCTTCCTCACCAAAAAGTAATAAAAGAAAATTGCATTCAGAAAAATACTCTGTGAAAGTCACTTTTTGAGCTTGAGGTTTTCTTCCATGATGTGATTTTTGTCTCGTAGTTCTTGAAACACTGTACATTTCTAGACTCTTAAAAGATAGCAGGAGGTGGAGGGAGGTGAGTCATTTTTGTTCATTTTGTTCAAGCGAAATTTATTTCAAATATTTCAAAGGGCTTTGAACATATGTCCTGAAACATTGAAAGTATAAATCAAATTAAAATAATGTTTTATTCTTTGCAAAGTACTTTCAATATCATGCTTTAAATGTTTAAAGTGTATTATCATTTTCAAAAAACAACTATAATTGGATTGATACCCTTTCCTTCATTTAAAAGAAAATCCCCCAAATTTCATCCCTTAAGCTATGTTTTCTTGTTTCCTATTGCTCGTGTTTCATATTGATCAATCACAATATATGACAATTAGCATACCAATAAAACTCCACATTAAAAATTACTTTTAATTGTTTCTAATAGATTAAGCTGAGGTACAGTGCTTAACATTTTTTGAATTTGTATTTCATTAAATTCTCCTCAGAATATTATTTCTGAAGCATGCAAATATATGCACTCCTTCCCCTGCTTCCTGCCAACATTTTCTTTCACCTGGCCAGTCTTAAATAAGTCACCTGTCCCACCTGTCTCAGCTGTGTTAGTTTTGGTTTGAAAGAATCAATGATATAGGACAGTGAAATTATTCACTGGGACAAATTGTCTTGAGAAAACTGGATCACAATTCAACTTTCTTGATTCCTACTCAGTGCCTTGAGTTAAAATATGAAACTGGACAATATTAGAGGGAAAATAAACCCTCAGGTTTAAGAATCTAGAATTCACAACATAGAGTTAGGAATTTTTTTTTAAACATTTTTTTTAATTTATTTTCAGCATAACAGTATTCATTGTTTTTGTACCACACCCAGTGCTCCATGCAATCCGTGCCCTCTCTAATACCCACCACCTGGTTCCCCCAACCTCCCACCCCCCCCACCTCTTCAAACCCTTCAGATTGTTTTTCAGAGTCCATAGTCTCTCATTGTTCACCTCCCCTATAGTTAGGAATTTTGACTGAAAGTACTTGTATAAGTTTAAATGTCAAACATTGTTTAAATTCTCCTACAGTTTAAAACAGAAATAATAATATCTTTCCACTTATCTCACAAAATTGTTAGGAGTACTAGATATGACTTTTGTGTATAAAACAGAAATGCAGGGTGCCTTGGAGACTAAGTTGAGTATCCAACTCCTGGTTTCAGCTCCGGTCATGATTTCATGGGTCATGTGATTAGCTGGAGATGGGCTCCATGCTCAGCAGGAAGTCAGCTTGAGATTCTCTCCCTCTCCCTCTGCCCCTCCCTGTGCTTGTGCATGCTCTCTCTCTCTCTATCTTAAGTAAATAAGTCTTTTAAAAAAGATTTTATAAATTTATTTGAGACAGAGTGTGTGCAAGATCAAGAGTGGAACATGGGGAGGGGCAATAAGAGAGGGAGAGGCAGACTCCCTGCTGACCTTGGGATCATGACCTGAACCGAAGGCAGGTACTTAACCTACTGAGTCACCCAGGTGCCCCAATAAATAAATCTTTAAAAAAAAATTAAAAAAGTAAACAAATGAACAAACAGAAAAACACAGAAATGAGTGCAGTTCTTGGCAAATTGATTAATTTTATTATTATTGTTTCTTTTTCGCACCCTCAATCTTCCCCAGTCTCTGGCCTCAGACAATTATGACCTGAGTTATATATTACAGGAATAAATTCTTTGAATATTTTCATGACAGCATAAGCACAGAGATGCAAAATCTCCATCTGAGGAGGCCAAAAAACAGAGCCATTCTCATGTTAGCCCGTTCAGTCCTTCTTTTCACCATGCGGAGGACAAAGGAAATTATCTCTATTTAACTATATGGATTGAATTTCCCTTAATATCTTTCTTTCATAAAAATCTAAATATAAGATCAGACTAATAAATTAAAATTATGTTATAAATTAAACATACACTTTATTGACCTCTCTGCTTCAGAATATTTTTATAAACACCAGTAACTCTTATTACATAATTATTTCAAAATGTGAAAATTAGTTCTTGTGATTTTTTGAAAAAATATTAAAAATGTTTAGTAAAAAGATATTTGGCAATTTATAAAAACTTTTAAAATTCAAGGGAAACAAAACTCATTACCATAGCCATGGAGTATATTTTGCATGATCAAAGAAACACACTTCTATCATGTCTGGGACCTCTTTGAGGAAAATTGCAGGGACCCTATCATGTACAAAAACACAATGGTATTATAGAATAATTAATAAACACCCATAATAATGAACAGTCTAATGTCATCAATGCTTGCAAATTCTTAAATAAGATAGATATGATTTGGAATATAGAAGCAAACCTAACATCTCCTTTAAATTCTATTTTCCTCTCTATCTGACCCACAACCCAAGAAAAACTGGTTGCTGATTATTATTTATACATTATTAATTGTGATATTGTTGTATCTCCAGTAGATAAGAGAATCTATCATCTAATTATAATCAAAGAAGAATGTTCCTAAGGAGGCACTGAATAAAATTAAAAATGATTTATTAAAGGCTGCTTTATTGCCAGACAATAAAACTTCATATTCAATGTAAAGGAAAAGAAACATTTGTTTTCATAAAACATAGCTTCCTGGGGTGCCTGGGTGGCTCAGTGGGTTAAGCCTGTGCATTCAGCTCAGGTCATGATCTCAGGGTCCTGGAATCGAGCCCCACATCGGGCTCTCTGCTTGGCAGGGAGCCTGCTTCCCCCCTCTCTCTGCCTGCCTCTTTGCCCACTTGTGATCTCTGTCTGTCAAATTAATAAATAAATTCTTAAAAAAAAAGTTAAAAAAACACCTTCCTTTTGAGGAAATTAATATCAGTCAGTATATTTCATTAGCACACAGTAAGTTGAGAATATTAATGTACCCAAATCCAATTTTACCATATATGTTAACTAAATAGAATTTAAATAAAACCCTGAAATTAAAAAAGAATATTAATGCAGGTCTTATTGGAAACAACAGTACATTTTGAGGAAATTTTAGCTTTCCTCTATATCCCAATAATACACCAACCCCTCTTTATTAAATGATAGCCCAATCTCCCTGTTCACTGAAAGGTAGAAGTCAAATAATTCAATCAAATAATGGAAGTCCACATCTTTCTCTTTATCTCTCCCAAATCTTATTTTGTTTCCACTAGGAAATTTGATGTCTAGGACTTATCAAAAACCCCTCTGAAGTCTTCATCAGTAGTGGCTTACTTTTCTGTCAGTTAAAGAATTTTTCTCTCAAATTTTTATTCTATCTTTACTCCAAGAAAATTATTCAGGAAATTAAAAAAAAACAAATAAAAATATCAAAATATTAGTGAATTAATACAGTTTTCTGAGAGTGTTACACCATCACACATTTTATCACTGATTTTTGCCAGTGATTTCTTAAAGAGGACTAACCAACAGACTAACTAGGTTACACTGAATTTTTTGTAGGAAACATTAAATATAAGGGAACTGTATCTTTTAATCACCCAAATAAAAGTTGTGATAATATTACCATAGAGCAGAACCTGACTATAAGGAAAAGGAAGTAAACAAAGAATTGTGTTTGGGGAGGGGAGTTGTTTGTTGGGTGTTTTTTGGAGTATGGTTGACATACAATGTTACATTAGTTTCAGATGTACAACATAGTGTGTGCTCACCACAAGCGTAGCTGCCATTTGTCACCATTCAATGCTATTACAGTATCATTGACTATGTCCCATATGTTGTGCCTTTTATTCCTGTGACTTACTGTTTTATAAAATGCTACTGACCATGCCAAGAAGATTAAAGCCAGAGCTGGATAGAAAGAGGTAGAATATGGAGTCAGAGATGTTTTCCTATTGTACTGGGGAGCTAAGCATCCTTAGGCAGCAGTGTAGAGAGTAAGACAGGGATTTCATTCTGTTCAGTCATACTTTTAAATAAAAAAATTTCCACTACCAGTATGCACAGAGGCTGACAAAGTTCAGTGCGGAAAATCAAATGAAAACAGAGAGCACAAAAAAAAACCAACCCTCAAATCTTTGAAGAATGAAAATGCTTCATATTATCCAAATTATTAAAACAAAAGACTAGCAAATTAGGACAGATAGCTAATGGCTGTCACTTTCTGTATGACCTTTATAAAGCACATTTTTGTTAATGGGATAAAGTACTCAGTGTGGGTCTCTCCTTAGGGAAGCTTCCAGTGGTTGAATTTCTGGACAGAAATTGCAAGAAGAAATAAAGCTATCCTGGAGAACTCATCTGTAAAATAATCTGGGCCTACATGAGGGGAAGTGAGAGTGAAAAAGAGTGAGATTCTTAATTCTTGGCTCAATTGTTTAATGTTTATAGGAATATTAAGATTTTTCTAATTCTTCAGTCAATTTGGCTAAAACGACACATTTCTAGACATTTATCTTTTTAAAATATTTTCAATTTTTTAGCCAGAAGATACTCATATATTCTTACTATCCTTTGAATAGTGAATTTGCATCTAGTTCCTTTTTATCATAAAATGTTTTCCTTCCTCTCCCCTCTTCTTTTTTATTAAATTTGAAAGAATTTTGTCAATTTTATCCCTTTTTAATTAATGGTATTCAATTGTATAACATAATTTTTTTTAAATTTCCTAATTTCTGCTCTCAGCTTCGTGCTTTTTAAAATTGTTTGCTTTATTTGGCTTTATTAACCTATCTTTATCAAATACTTAAAGTATAAAACCTAACTCACTAAAATTAAGATTCTTGTATTTTTTAATATTAGCCTTCCAAGATATAAATCTCTCCCCAGACTACTTTATTTGTTATGTCAGGGAAATACTATCTTCTATAACAGACAAAAGTCCAAATCTCAGTGGTTTATCAGAGTTTTATCTCATGATCTAGTAAAGTCTGTGTTTCTGGTCTGTAGTTAGATCTGCCCAGGCATTGATTCATGCAACCAGTCACCTTCCATTTTATATTTCTGGTATCCCATAGGTCTTGGAATCACATGCTGGACCTTCTGCATCCAGTTGCCTTCATGGAAAAGCAGGCAATCCATTCATATCCTATTTGGTCAGATCTGCTGTACGGCTTACCTAGATGCAAGAAAAGGTATGAAATGTAATTGCATACAGCTCATTTGGGGACTGGTTATGTATGCATCCTCTGCCTACACATGTCAAAATTCCAGACTCCCAGAAGTAAAGGAGATGTTCAGAATAAATTGCATGTATTCTTTTCACAAACAGTTTAGGTACTATTAACCATGCTTATCAGTTAAGGAACAGTGAAATGTCTTCCAAAATCTAAATTCTTAGATGTTATCCAAGGGTCAAATTGCAAGCAGAACTTCGTAGGGAAAGCACTGAGGTAGACAATGTAAATTATTCCTTGAAAACTTGCTTTGGCATTTTTGGGGGGAGAAAGTGTCCAATTTCTCATCATTAAGTATGTTAGAGTTAAGGTTTTTTATAAATGTTCTTTATCAACTTAAGGAAATTCCCAATATTCCTTGTTTGCTGGGGGTTTTTGCCATAAATATATTAGTCAGGGTTCTCTAAAAATGCAGAACCAATAGGATATGTGTGTGTGTGTGTGTGCGTGTGTGTGTGTGCACGCGCGCATGTGCATATGAGTGTGTGTGTGTGTGTGTGTGTGGAGATTTATTACTAGAAATTGACTCAAGTGATTATTAGAGGCCGGGAAGTCCAAAATCTCTGAATGGGCTGGAAACTCAGGAGAACCAATGGGGTACAGATGATGAAGCATATCATTCTGCTGGAGAATTACCTCTTGCTCTAAGAAGTTGGTCTTTGTATTCTAGTCAGGCTTTCAGCGGATTGGATGAAACTACCCACCTTGTGGAGGGAAATCTATTTGCTTAGAGTTCACAGATTTAAATGCAAAACACCCTCCAAAGGGACACACAAAAAAACCATAATGGGTATCAGATTTTATCAAATGCTTTTTCTGCATCAATTGATATGGGTACATAACTTGTGTT
Organism: Enhydra lutris kenyoni; assembly: GCF_002288905.1. Lineage (NCBI taxonomy): Eukaryota > Metazoa > Chordata > Mammalia > Carnivora > Mustelidae > Enhydra > Enhydra lutris. The sequence continues at coordinate 15,790,359 of NW_019154116.1, read as the reverse complement.
TTCTTAAGCCTGTTAATATGGAGGATTCCATTGTGATCTCTAAACGTTGAAACAATTCTTGGAAATCAGAAATTATTTCACTAAGTCATAGCATGTAATTTCTTTATACTGTTGTATGATAAAAAAAAAATTGTTGTCCAATCTTTGTCTGGGTTCCTGAGATAGAACTTCTAAAGTTTTGAGATTCTCTGAGTGATAGGAGCCTTGTTATTCATAGGGGGGCCCTGGGATCATGCCTTAGTTAATGCTAATAAAGTAATTTATGAGGGACCTCCAGAAAGTTTCAGCATGAGAAAAGGATAGGAGGTGACATGCTGGTAAGACCAATCATGTGATTTGATGATTCTATCTTTGAACCAGGTGATATCAGTTCAAGCTCTGGGGAATGAAGTGGCACTGGACATTATATATAGTCACTTAGACAATTATTCAACCATACTTATACAATGAGATTCCAATAAAAACTCTGAACACCAAAACTCAATTGACCGTCCTGGTTGGTGATCACGTTGATGAGTCAGGAGACTATGTTCCAATTCAACAGGATGAGGACTTGATAGCTCCACATGTAGGATCCTTCTAGACCTCTCCTGTAGGTCTCTTAATCAGAATCCTTAATCTGAATCCTTGCTAATAAAATGTCAATTCAAATCATGGGATTTTTCTGAGTTCAGTACATTATTCTACTAAATTATAAAATCTGGCAGGGTTGTGGGAATCCTAGAATGTGTAAGCTATTTAGTCAAAGTGAAAGTGGAATAGGGACCCCTGAACTTTAGGTTGGTGTCTGATTTGAGAGCAGTCTTGTGCCCTGTACCTGTAGAGTCTGGGCTAACTCTGGTAGCTAGTGCAAGAATTATATTGTGGTATTGCCTATACCATGTTGCACTGATTTGCTAATATCTTATTGAAGATTTTTGCATCTATATTCATGAGATCTATCACTCTGTAGTTTTCCTTTCTTGCAATATCTGGTTTTTGTATTAAGACAACGTAGAACTCATAGCATGAGTTCTGAAGTTTTCCCTCTGCTTCTGTTTTCCAGAACAGTTGTCCAAGAATTGCTATAATGATTCCCTATGTGTTCAGTAGAATTCACCAGGAAAACCCATTAGTTCTCATTCTTTCTTTTCTGGAGGATTGTTAATTATTGATTTAAAAAGTTTAATAGATGTCCCTATTGAAATTGACTTTCTCCTTGTGTCAGTTTTAGCAGTTTATATATTTTAAGAAATTGATTCATTTCAGCTAATTTATGAAGAGTTATTTATAGTATTCCTCTGGTATCCTTGTAATACCCATGGGGTAATATCAGCTTACTTTGCCCTTCTTTTCTTACAAGCTGTCAATTTTTCCCTTTTAGTGCCTTTAACATATTACCCATAATTCTTTTATACTCCAAAGTCTTTGTCATATCTGGGTTTGATTCTGATGTTTCCTTGTTCTGTTCAGACTGTGTGTTTGCTTGCCTTTCAATACGTCTGGTAATTTTTGATCAAAGACCAGACATGACCAGTCAAGTATCCAAAACTCAGGTAAGTGGGTCTTTAGTGTGAAGTTTTATATTAATCTGGTCAGAAGTTGGATACGATTTAATATTTGTGTTACCTGCACAGGCCAGAGAATTCAAAATCGTCTAGTGCCCTTGTTTCTACTTTTCATGTTCTCTTGAACTCCTCCTTCAACAGAATCTGTGTCTTGCAGCTCTTTTAGTTATAATCCACTGTCATTATAGTATAACCCTGTTGATATGGTGGTAAGAAGTAGGGAAGAAGTGTCCTCTAATTTCATGATTAAATCTATGCATTTTAGTCATCCATCCTTGGGCTGTGATTTTTCCCCAAATTCTTAGATTACCCCCTTCTTGAGCCCTAGAGATGAATGGAATCAGGTAAATTCTTTCCCCCTAGGTGGAATAATATGATAAAGCCATCCCTGCCCCCTTTTCTTTGTTCACAAAGAAAACTTTGTGCTTATTTGTCAAGGGTTGATTTTCCCCTCACCTTGCTAAAGCCAGGAAGAAATATTTATTGGTCCTTGGGTGATGTAAAACAAACAAACAAAGAAACAAACAAAAAAACTAATAAAGTTCCTGGAAATAAAACTCACAAAATTGTGGGCTCCTCAAGACTAAGCCCCCAGGAGTTCTCATGGTCATGCTAGTCACAATCAACCTCTGGCAATTTGTCAAAATTACCATCTGGCTGTCCCTACCAGTTCACACTCCAATGACTTCTCATCCAAACAAGCAAATCTTGGCTGTTATTCTGTGTGTTTGCATGTCTCTTTACATTCCTGTGTGGCAGTTTGTCCCGAAGACACATTCTTCTGCTAGGTCCAAGAAAAGTTATGGATTTTTAGTTTATTCAGCCTTTTTTTTTTTTTCTTATAAGGATAGGAGGAATGACTCCCCAAATTTGTACATGCCAGAGCTGAAACTAAAAGTGGTTATTCTTAATACACTAATTTTTCGATCATAAATTTAATAAGTCCTTTTATTCATTTAAATATATTGATTGCATCTATTTTCATTAATTGATTTTTTAAAGTTTTAGTTTATTTCTAAAATCCTTAGTCTTCCAGTCTTTGAGGTGACTTTGCTGATATCTGAGGAAGAGAGACAGGTTATCCTCCAAAATGTCACCCATATGCAGATCTGTGAGGAAAAGAAATGATTGTTGTTATTGTGAACCATTAAATTTAAAATGATCCATTATGAGTTAATAAAATACAATACATAGATTAGGGGAAGATTTTTATTGTGGTTGTCTTATACAGTACTAGAGTTACAATCAATCAGGAACAATCTCAAACTAAATAGTCTTTGATGACACTTGCATTTTATGTTCTTTTCCAACCTCATTTTATGGCTAGCATATGTTTCCCATTCTTAGGGGAAGTTTGTTGATCTGGATCAAAGATCCAGAACTGGGGTGGCCTATTCTCATTTCTTTCTCCCTCACAGTGTGATCATTGATGATTCACTAATCCTGGTCCTAGATTTATGAGATTTAAAAGATTCATGAGGTTTCTAATCTGAATTTTCAACTTTTTTTTTTTTTCCCTCTTAAAAATAACTTCCAGGTCATCAGTAGGGGACAGACGCCCAAAGGACCACTGCCAGCTAGAGGGCTTGTTTACCTTTATAGATTCATGCATTTTCACTGCTTGGATCCTGATAGGATTTCCTTAATACAATTGTCTGTCAACAGTGCTTTTAAAAAATATTTCTTCAGATTTTATCAAATATTTGAAGTGTTTTTCACAAAGAGGTTTTGGTTTTGTTTTTTAAATAAAACACCGTATTCCCTTCTTGTTAGAAAGACAATTAGTTTGCATATCTACACTCTTATTTTAAAACTCTCATTTACAAACAATTCTCTAAAGGCTAATGACTGATCATGCCAGCTCCATCTCAAAAGAAACCACTTGTTATAATTCCATCAAACCTCAAATTTAAAAAAAAATAAATGAAAGGGTATGATGAACAATATCCAACAAGTTTTAGCTTGAGAATATATTCTTTGTTGTCGCTTGCTTCCTTTTTTTTGTTGTTGTTTTTTGGAACACTTAGATAGATATGGCAAATAACTAAATAACTAACATTTATGGTTGATTTTCATAGTAGTTGATTACAATCACTTCATAGGGGAAATTCTCAGCACAGCCTGTGCTTATGTTGGGAACATTCTCCTTACTTAATCCATGTAAAAATGTGCTTTTACCAGAAAAGGTATGAAGAACACCTTCTTATCTCATCCGCTTAGCTTCCTCATGTGGTGAATATATATGTGTACATACACACATGCACAAATAAAACTAGTACTCCCTACACTCTTTAATCACAAATCCCTGCTAAACCGTGTAAACAAATACATTACTATATTCATCCACTAAAATAATTCATACAATTACCTTCCACATATTTTTTAAAATTCTGAATATTAAAAAATTTTAGGTCACATTTTCATTCTTATATTCTTTTTTATTATTATATTCTTAAATTCATTGTACTATGATCTGGGAATATGACAATATGTATTTAATTTTTGAATATTTAAAAAATTGTAGACAATGGCCTGATAAATATTATTTTAAATATTCCACAGGTATACAACAAAATGCATTCTAAGTTCAAGGGATGTCATGTTTTAATATTAAAAAATGTCTAGTTATATAATATAATGGGTGCTTTTATTTTTTTTTCCCCCATTAGCAACCTTACTTGATGTTCTCCTCAACCAGGTTTTAGTGTTTTAGGTGAGAATTCAGATACTAAATAGTTTAGTTTTTATCATAATTTATTATATTTAAATGGCAGCTTGTCAGATTTTCTGAAATTCAAGATGTTTATTGGGGAATGCCTAAATTTGCATTGTTTAATCACTATTTCGGTTTTTCAATTGGAAAGCATGGGCATTTCTGCATCTCACAAGTGGGTATTGTCTTTCATTATTTATTTTTCTCTTCCATCTGCTCCTCTTATTATCATAACAATATTTCTATTAACATGTGTTATTAAAAGTGTATTACTTCGTATTTATTTTTCTATTCTTTATTTCAGTTTTTAGATATTCCTTCAATTTGGTATCAAATTGGTATTGATGATGACTAACCACCCTCAAATTTGTCTGCTTTTGTTGTGGTTTTTGTTGCTGATTTTAAGTTCTAGAAGGCCTCTGTGTGATTCCTCTTGAATCTTTCTAAATATAGCCAACAGCATTAATATGCAAATGTAGTCTCTCTGCCTCAGTGACTGCTTTGATTTGGATATCATATTTACTTCTATCTGTCTTAATACGAGTGCTATCCAAGAGAAATATGATGTGAAATGAAGTGGTAAAGTAATACATATATGAACATACCATATATTTACATGAACGTAAAGAATACAATTTTATATATTTTTAGTTTCCATACTGAAAACAAGTTATAGAAAAAGGTAAATTTAACTTTGATAACATATTTTATTTACTCAATAGATAAAAGATATCAAATATATCAAAGTATCACTTCAACATGCAATCAATACAAAAATACAATTTTTAATTTTTCTATATATATTTTAAGATTTCATTTGTTTAGGGAAAGAGAGCATGCAAATAGTAGGAAGTGCAGAGGGAAAGAGAGAGAGAGAGGATCTCAAGCAGACTCCCCACTGAGCATGGAGCCTGTGTGGACTGTGTGTCAGGACCTTGATAGCATGACCTGAGCCAAAATGAAGAGTCAGATGCTCAACCAACTAAGCCACACAGGCATCCTCTAATTTTGCTGTATTTCTTAAATGGCTGTGTTTTATACTTAAAGCACATTTTGATTCAACCATCAAATTTTCATCATTTAAAATGAAATATAATCTTTAGCTGTGCTAATCACATTTCAGGTGTTTAATAGCCATGTGTATCCAGTGGCTACTATATTGGACAATTCAATTTTAGTACTTGCCCACTTTAATACATTGTTTCTTAAAGGTCAAGGAGAGAGTTTGCATCCCATCTTTGTTTTTTCTACCAGTATTAGGGCAAGGGAAATCTCAGCTGACTTACTTACTTTCTTTCACTTCAGCTTTTTTGAGGCCAGAATTTTGAGGCAAAACAAATAACAGGAGAGGAAATTTAATGAAACCTCATTACTGAAAATAAAGATAGAAGTGATTATATTTGTTGTGAAATCTATTAGAAGCAAGAGTAGGATGCTCATTACTGAATCTGCTATTCAATATATAGAAGGTCTGATCAAAACGAAGGAAGGGAGGAAGGAAAGAGAAAGAAAGAAAGAAAAGGGCAAAGAAAAGAAGAGAGGAAAGGAAGAAAGGGGAAAATAAGATATTTTAATGACAAGAATTGTAGGGGGGGGGAACCTGCCTTTATTTGGGATCATTTGACTGTCAAAGTAGAACGCCTGAGAAATCTAGGAACAATTATTAATGGAAGAAAAAAATGATGAATAATCTTGCTAAACACAAGTTATGGGGATAAATGAACTATGTTTTAATTTTTTTTAAGAGTTTATTTGACAGAGACAGAGAGAGAGAGAGCACAACTAGGGGGAGCAGAAAGCAGAGGAAGAGGGCTGAGCAAGGAGCCTGCTGTAGGACTTGATCCCAGGACCTTGGGATCATGACCTGAGCCAAAGGCAGATGCTTAACCTACTGAGCCACCCCCCAATGAACAACTTTCTTAAAAATAAAAATAAACAGTGTTTAGGTGTAGTACAAATGAAAGAAGTTATTTATTCTAAATAAAAATAAGGATTCTCAAGCCTCGTTTTTATTACCTAAAGTCTGAATCAGTTCCTTTGCAATTCATATTTGGATTCTACATAAATGTGACCTTCAGCATCTGATTACAGCATTTGATGTTTATGGTCAGATATTTCCATATAATACATAGAAAGATGACTTTTGGGACACTGTAAGCATGGAGGCAGCCTATCACAAACTGTCAATTTTTGGTGTGTCTTCTAAACAGCTTTTCACAAAATGCATGTAATGCTTTATCCCTTAGCAATATTCCCATTCTTTTTGGGCTTTTGCTATCCATTTTTGGACTCTGCCTTGGTGGAAAGATGGACTCTGTGTCTAATACCTCTGTACTTGGTGGATTGATTAATATGTTTCTCTTTCTTTCTTTTTTTTTTTTTTTTAAAGATTTTATTTATTTATTTGACAGAGAGAGATAACAAGCAGGCAGAGGCAGGCAGAGAGAGAGAATGGGAAGCAAGCTCGCTGCTGAGCAGAGAGCCCGATGCGGGGCTTGATCCCAGGATCCTGAGATCATGACCTGAGCCGAAGGCAGAGGCTTAACCCACTGAGCCACCCAGGTGCCCCTATGTTTCTCTTTCTAATCAACAGCCTCAGATGTTCTACTGACAATGTACTGGAGTAACCAAAAATTGTGATAACTTATCTCTGGATACTATGTCATGGTGCTGTTCAATATAATACTCACTCACCAATAATGGACATTTCTATAATCTACATTTTCCAATATGGTAGCCACAAGCCACATATACCTATCATGTAACCAAGAAACTGAATTTTTAATTTTATTTAAATTTAATTGGTTTAACTTGGCATAGTCATGTTCATGGCTCATGGCTACTATATTAAATAGCACAGCTATAGATCAACATAGCCATTAGAAAAAAATGCATCATCTAGTTGTGTATGCCATGTTTAAATATTAACATACGCTTTTAAAATGTGTCCTGTTTTGAACTTTATGGAACTAATGTCACCCTTCATAAATCAAAATAAGGAATCATTCTTACACAGCTCAATAAATCAATGAGCCAAGAAACTCTTCAAGGACAAAAATAAATATTTATTGGGAAAGCAGAATCTATTTATCCTCACTTAGAGATTTTGTCTTGCTACTGTTAATTCCTACCTAACAACCCATGATGTAGACCTGGTTAATCTCCCAAACCTAAAAATTAGGAAAAATGGTAAGTATAGACCCATTCTTTCCCTTTCTTCATAATCAGCATAAATAATGTGATGCCATGTGTGACATTTATTTAGTCCTACTAGTTAATTTTGTTTATGTTTTTATCTCCAAATATTCTATGAATTAAAGAAATTATTTAGTTTAAGCAAAATAAATTACATTAAAAAAATTTCCCTGGTCGGGGTGCCTGGGTGGCTCAGTGGGTTAAAGCCTCTGCCTTCAGCTCAGGTCATGACCCCAGGGTCCTGGGATCGAGCCCCGCATTGGGCTTTCTGCTTGGTGAGGAACCTTCTTCCTCCTCTCTCTCTGTCTGCCTACTTGAGATCTCTGTCTGTCAAATAAATAAATAAAATCTTAAACAGAAAAAAATTTTCCTTGTCAATAACTACCATGAGAACTTAAATTAACTTTTTTTTGAATAGCTATAATTTTTTTTTAAGTTTTAAAAATGTATCAAGGCATAATTTACATAAAATAAAGTTCACATGTTAAAATGTTCATTTTTATAAGTTTTGACATATACACAATCCTTTAGCAGAAAATTTGGCATTTTGATTATGGGAATGGTTTAAAGTTCAACTGTATATATAACAGGAAAATGAATTAAAATAAAAAGTTGGATTTTACAAAAAGTTTACAAATTTTACTAAGTTGTACAAAAATTATAAATTTTTTAAATATTGCAAGAATTTTACAAATTTTAATAATTTTATGTTCGGCATGGAATAAGGTATTGAGTATCTCCATTATCAATGAAAAATAATGTCTGTAAACAATATCTCCACTGTCATCTTTAGTATCCAACTTGTAGAGTACATATTAAATCACCACAGCATGCTGAGTAGATAGAAAGTAATCCCTTGTCAACCAGTGTTAGTTTCATTTAGATATAACCCATTACAGTTAGCTCATGCTACATAAACATTTGTAGAATGGAATTCAAGGCACTTAAATAACCACAGAATAAGAAACTTGGCTCTCTGCCCAAAGAAGTCAAGCTTATGAGAGACATAATTTTATGTGTCCCTGAGGAACATATTAATCGATAAGTGTTGGGAAATGGCAACTCTGAAGAACATAGGACTTCATTTTAGGAAATGAGAGTGGAAGTATGCAATTAGAAATGATATGTCTTTTGGAATTATGTGTGGACCCATATATAATTCAATTCATTAGAATTTTCATTAAATAGATGTTTATATATGTATGCATGTGTGTGTGTGTATGTGTGTATGCATATTAGAGATTGCTTTCAATACTCTATGATTCACTTGCCTTTCCTGGACTCTAGATATTTCTAGTCATTGTTTTATAATAAGTTAGAGTACATCTAGTCCTCTGAAACATCTTATAATCATCATAGCAAAAAAAAATTACTGTCGAAGGATAACATTTGTCTAGGTTTTTGCAACTTACAAAAATATCATTCATTAATAGCTTTTAAGGTAGGCAAAAAATATGTTTTTTCTTAATTTTTAATGTGTTCTTTTTAAAAATTTTATTAGAGAGGAAACTGAAAGTCAGGAATGAAAGAAAATTCACAAGGTATGTAAGTGACAAGCTAAAGAAAAATCCCTTTTCTTCCTCATACCATGCACTCCATTCTCTGAATGCTATTTCAATTTAACTTTAACTTCACTTCCAAATATAAGTAGCAGCCATAGGGTGTAAATCACCAAATGCCTGGTGATTGATATTATCTTGGCAAACAATCAATTATATGAAAATGGCATGTTGCAATGGAGAGAATATCACAGTTAAAATAAGGAACAAATCTATAGTCCTATTTCCCTGATGACAAGCCATGACTATTAATACCACTGAGTGTAAGTCTACTCAACTTTAAAGAGGATGGTTAAGGCCTGTGATCCCTATGTTAGTTCATGCCTCAAAAATTCTACACTTTCTAAAAAAAAATTTCCTTATCTGATTTCACTCAATTTAAGGTATCTTATTTTAAACATCTAATAATCAGTATCATGAAGGAGAATGGATATTCCTAAGGATGTGCACTTACAAACTTCAGCTTTTTCATTAACATGCTCATTTCCAGATTTCCGGATACTTAATTTCCCAGACGATAGTGTTGGAAATTCAGTGTCTGCATTTTATAGGCAGATGTGAGTATTTTACCTACACATGCTAAAACATGTGAATCTGTTCTGAAATTATTACTTCATTTTGCCGTAAATGGTTTGTGATTCTTCAATAGCTATGATTACTTATTAGGTTAGGAGAAATATAATTAGTTACTCATTGCCACCTGTGCAATCCAATGTCAAGTATAATACCTTGAAGCGAAGTGATACTCACCATGTCTCAAATTCAGCTTCTTGAATGGATTATGAGAGCATTAAGACACTAAACCTTATGTGCAGGTGGGAATATCCTATATCAGTTTTCTCAGAACTCCTTAATTCCAAAAAGTCTTTCACAAACTTTCCATGATAAAGTCAAGTGAGCATGTTAGGAAAATGTAAGTGCATGAAGAAGAGAGTGTATGAACCTGAAGAAAATTAACAATATTGGCAAATTCTTCCATGATAACATCAGACAAAACTATTTATTAGAATGGAATACATAATTTTAATAAGGAAAAAATAACAACAAAAAGCTGGGGGTGCCTGAGTGGCTTAGTTGGTTAAGTGTCTGACACTTGGTTTCATGTCAGGTCATGATCTCAGGATTGTGAGATTGAGCCCCATATTAGTCTCTGCACTCAGCATGGAGTCTGATTGTGCCTCACCCTCTGGTCCTCCACTTGCACTCTCTCTCTCTCCCCCCTTCTCTTTATTTATTTGAGAAATAAATAAAACCTTAAAAAAAAGGCTGAATACAATCTTTCCTTGAATTTATCTCAATTATAATAATGAAGGGTTTAATATTTGAGATTTGTTGCTCTTGTTTTTAGTACATATGTTCCATTTTGTGAGAAGTGAACTCCAGTTTTTCACATACATACCAAAATTTGTGCAGTTTTTAGGTAGGTACAAGTAAGTCAGTTTTGGGATACACAATTGCATGTTGTTTGTTCACACATGTAGTTCGCAACTGAATTCCATTGTCAAGTTTGGGGAACTTTAAAATTTCAGACTATATCTTAGAAAACTTAGGTCTAGTCCCAGGTGGATATCTCTAATATTGGTGACAGGGACAGTTTTACATGTCTTAAAGTTAAACATAGTATATTTTATATCTTGAGCATTTTGATATTGATTTTATTAAATTTTCTTACCTGATTAATTGAATATTTCTTATACTTGATAGTTCTGCAATGCAAAGAATGTAGCCACACAGCCTACTGACCCCAGTTGAAGGACTCCATGGCATTGTAACTATGGTGTTTCAAACATGGCAGTTCTCGGGATTGGCTACCTGTGTTTGAAGACAGCTACATTCTTCGAAGGTTTTAAATAGGGCAAAATGCACATGCTGAAGAGTCAATAGTCTGAGTGTTCTGGTTCCAAAACTTAGTTGCAAATGATATCAGGAGGGACATGTGAAGTATTCTTAAAACTAATTAAGTACTCTACAACGTAGATTTTTTCACTTCATCTTCATAATGAGTTGATGAGTTAGGTATTAATGTTTACTATAGGGATTTAGGCAGGTAAACAATATTACCCAAGAACCTACAGCTTTTCCTTGGTAACGCTAAGATTTAAAACCTGGATTTCTGACTCTGGCAGGCTATGATTACATATGCTCAGCATTTATTTTAGAAAGAGGATAATAATTAATGTTTACTAACTTGAAATCAAAATATGAGTTACAAATCAGCCCATAATTTTTAAACTAGGCAACCTTTCTTCAAAGAATACGTATAGGAGAGTCTTTGTGTGTTACAGATTATAGTATGGGTTTCAGGATCCTATTAAAATACAAAACTATAACCAATTAAGACCACATCTTCTATCATTAGTATGTATTCCCTTTGTCCAAAAATAGCAGAAGAGTGAATATTTTTCATCAAATCATTTTTACTGTGTTCTGTTATTTGACAGAACTTATTCCCAGAACTTGACATTTTAAAAATGCAGGTAATTATGTTCTATAATGAGAAACTTTTCAACTGCTATGATGGGCCTCAAAATGCAAATTACCAAACATATTGACTATTAAATTATTAAATTAGCCTTTAAATCATAGATAATTTTGAATATTCCTTCATTATTAAACTTAACCATAAGCAAAATATATACCTTTGTTCCTCTGTTTTCAGAAATATGAGCAAATATATATACTGTCATTATCAAATAATATCCAGCAGAAGAAAAGTAAATCCTTTGGTACTGGTACCAAAAAATAAATGTGAATGTGTCACAAAAATATCCTCACAGTACACAGTGTAGAAGCAATGGGTCACAGAATTCTTTTAGTTACAGTCACACACAGATATCAATCACTACCATGATGACATTTTCCTTTTGAAGGTGGTGATATGTAGGTATGGTTAAAGATTTAATATAATAGAACATATGCAAATAAATATTCATGTACAAACACAAACTCTGCATGTATCTTCATAGATCCATGTATGTCATAGTGGCATGCCAAAGAACAATATCAGGAAAGAAAAATAATCAGAGCATTCATGAATTAACCTCTAATTACTCAGAAAAGCAGTTAGTTGTTTCTCTAATAATCCATAATTTCAAATAAAAGAGCTTGTACATAAGATAATTGTTCTGGTAAAGATTATCCCATACTTATTTATTTATTTGCTTTTCCAGAAAATATCAAAACTGCTAGCCACTTGAAACCATGATATTCTACTTCTTCTGCTAATTTGAGTATCTTCATTCTTTGATCTTTGTTCAGGCTTTATTATAGGCCCTTTAATCAAGACTTTTTGAGCCCTATTCTAACTGTAGTTGGGAAACAAGCCAAAGAACCGTGCTATCATAAAGGGAGTAGTGACTGATAAATGGCAGACATCACAAAGCTATAAAGAAACCATGGTATCACAGCACATTGTATCCAAATAATTACTTTACCTTTTGACATAAGAGTGTATTTTTCAATATATTATTGGAAGAAAGTGAATATTTTTAATGTACAAACTATAGAGCATAAAACTTTACTAATAAATGACTTCTGCCCACATTAAGTATTTAGTTTTATCATAGACAAGGAGACAGAGTACAAAGAATGATAAAAATAAAAGGATATTCATTATATAAATTAGGTTCATTTTGACATTTTATGATAAACTTTCACTGCTGAAATACTGATGTGGTCTCCATATACCATGAGCACTTAAAGTGGTGTTTTTATGGAAGAAAACCCAGATTTTATTTTATTATTATTAGTTTAGATAAAAGGCAACATCTTTTTTTTTTTTTTTAAAGATTTTATTTATTTGACAGAGAGAGAGAGAGAGAGAGAATGAGAGTGAGAGAGAGCACAAGCATCCAGAGTTGTGGGCAGAGGGAGAGAGAAAACAGACTCCCAGATGAGCAGAGAACCCAACATGGGGCTCCATCCCAGGACCCTGAGATCATGACCTGAGAAGAATCTCAGATGCTTAATTGACTAAGTCACCCAGGTGCCCCTCAAAAAACCCAAATTTTAGTATAGAAAAAAAAAATTATAAGCAATAATGTTCAAAATCAAAGTGTGTGAAATTTGAGTGTGGTTGGTATTAGAAAAAAAGAATGTGTGAAAAGTCTATAGAAATTATCTGCACTGTCTTTGCAACTTTTCTGTACACCTAAATTACTTCATATTGATTTTTTTATTACAGCATATTGATGTGTAGCCCCAAGCAGAATATGCCCGAGTTCCTCCTCTTGCTTTTCTGCTATTACTAACTCTAGGTTAATGTATGTTTGATATATCCTAGAAAATGGGTAACCACTCTCTTAGTCTTGACCCTTCCCCTGTTTTTACTAGTCCCAGAAAATATTCCTATTTGTAGAGGGCTGCTGGTCCTAGGTGGAGAGGCAGTTTCCTTGACCATAAAATCAGCTGAATTTAACCTGATTGAGAAAAGGGGGAAGACTTTGCTTTCACACCCTCTGAAATCTCTTAAGATGTCCTTGCAATGTAATTCTCTTTTGTGTAAGTTGTGTGATGATTCAGTCATTTTCAAAACAAAGAAATAGACAAACAGAAAAATATCAACCAAGTAGCAAATGAGGACCTTAAGTACTCAAAATACTATTTTCCACCAAAAGGCAATGAGGCTACTTGGAAATCTTTTTCTTGGAAAGAAAACTGTAATCTACTAAAGATCTATAAAATAAGAATGGGTTCAATTTTGAAAAGGCTAAATAAATAACCAAATAATGCTGATGAGAAAAACATTTCTACAAAATCTTTCAGCCTAAATCAAGGAAAAAATGTTATAAGAATGTCAGAGTTATGCAAATTTGAATCACTTCAAAGATCTGTCATTAATCATCAACTGTTACTAACCAAAAGAAAGCTATCTAGCCTTCATGTCCCTCCTTTCTGAAATAAAATACCATCTACTGGAGGTGACTTGCTAAGAAAATAAATAATGACAAAATTGGATCAAGCCTCTAATTGAGATACAATTTATAGGAAAAAGAGAAGACAGACAACTGTTATTTACATTGTGTGATAATGATACTTTGAGCAATATACTTTTATCTATAAATCTGTGTCTAAATATGTATGTATCTATGAATGTATCTATGTATGTATGTATCTTTTTCTCTCTGGCAATAGCAAGTGGGGTAAGAATCCTAGGTAGTCTGATTTCTAATGCACTTGCAAGATCATCTCTTATTTTTTCTGCTCGTATTAGTAGTATTTTCTTTGTTTGAAAATCATAGTTAGCCGACTTTTATCATTAATATAAATAAATATACAGAGGTCACAATAGTCATTAAAACATTTACATTCTCTGTGACACACACACACACACACACACACACACACACACACACATTTTACTATACTGGTGTAATCACTGTACTTATAAATTCTGAATGCATTATTATTTCTAAGATAGATAATGGCTTCTGATATACTGATAGTATGTATATTTAGCTTGTTTTAAAAATAATCTTGTACACTTATCACATTAAATATTTTATTTTTCTACTGATACTTATTTTCAGAGCAAGGATATCACATATTGAGCAATAATGTTATGGACTGACTAGTATCTAATGACGAAATACATTTCTATTATTATTGTTTTTAATTCAAAATATCCAATTAAAGAGAGACAACAGGTTTAATATAAATTTTATCTGTGTCTAATACAAAGTATTTTTACTTAGAATTTTATAGGCCAGAGGTAGTAAGGAGTATTTGCAGAATAACAAATGATTCATAGGTAAAGAAAGTTTCAACATGGAATTTCTTATAAGATTATGATGCACTTAGGGGCGCCTGGGTGGCTCAGTGGGTTAAGGCCTCTGCCTTCAGTTCAGGTCATGATCCCAGGGTCCTGTGATTGAGCCCCACATCAGGCTCTCTGCTCCGCAGGGAGCCTGCTTCATCCCCCCTCTCTCTCTCTGCCTGTCTCTCTGCCTACTTGTGATCTCTCTCTGTCAAATAAATAAAATCTTAAAAAAAAAAAGATTATGATGCATTTATAAAGGAGATATTGATGTAGATATTTATATCCATCTATCTATCAGCTGGAAATGAGAGAATATGATAGGTATGCATGTACATGACCCCCTCTAGTACAAAAACATATATGTATATCAAAATTGTGTGCAGGTTAATGGAAAGACATGGGTTGTTGGATTCTTACTCATCCTATTTCTGCTTCCTGGAAGGTCTGAGATATTTAGACAGTTAAATAATGAGCTTTCCACATCCTTATTAATAGTAAAAAGTGTTAGTATCCTACATTTTACATAGTTATTCTTACTACAAGTAGTATGCAGTGTGGTTCTGATATCAAGTCCATGCTTCAATGTGGAGTATCACATGGAGGGTTTTATTTCAACCTTGTTTGAAGTCATTCTTACCCAGTATTTTATGGTCCGTTCTTCCATATGCTAGGCTGCTAGAAAAATTCAAAATGAAACTGATCATTTCCTTGAATCATTCCTTTTCTATTAAAGAAAAATAATTGTCTCTTGAAATTCCTCAACTAATATTGCAAATTGTTTTCTGTTGCTCATTACTTTTAAATGTTTTTGCTCTGGATATGAGTAAACCTATAATGAATTTTCCATCTATCCATTGTGAATGACCTTGCTCGCTCTTCGTGGGTGTGGTCTCTGAGCTCTCATTCCATCAGAATTAAGAGAGATACAAGGGTCCTGAATGCTTCAAGACTTCTTCCAGCAAGAAAGCAAATTTAAATTGAGCAAAACTGGAAAAAAAGCCATCTCTGTGTATTCCTCACAAATATCCCCCTGGTTGCAGGAACTGGGGATCTTTTGGTTAACCATTCTTTTTTTACCTACCACATGTAGGCAACAGCAGTTCTATAATGATAAAGAGTCTCAAATTATCTTTTCATTGACTGTAATTACCTCAATTATAGTAAAGACTACGGCCAACTGGAGGTATACAATTACAACACATTTGTACTTAAAAATGGAGTTCCAATACTTAAAGATCAGTATTTAATGGGAACTACTCTAAAATAAACTGCCACAAGTGGATTTATGCTAAATTATCCACAAAACTACCAGATGGTTAAAGATGTTTCAATTTTATTTTACAGAATATCAAGTGTAAAACTCCAAATGGCACAGCCAAATTTGGAAAGAAACAAAATACGTGTTCAAGACTCTCAAAGTAATGCTTAGTCAGTTTTAGAATACCTTGAAATTGATGTTATTCAATTGGATGAATTTTATATGAAAATGATATAATCAGTTACATAAATAGTTCATATACATAATGTTGAATTCAAAGGCAGTTTTCCCACCTGCAACCTATTGAATTGAGCTAAATTTTCCAACAGACCTGCTTGGAATTCTATAGATTCTGTCTGCAGAGTGCATTTGCTTCACAATTACCTCCATTCTATCAAGTAATTAAAAAAAAAGAAAAAAAAAGAACAAGTCAGGCATGGATTATGGCAGTTTAGTTTAAAAGCAAAAAGATACAGTATGGTTTTGTCATTCCAAAATGGACAAATCTTTAAAGATTTGTAGTTCCTAGATGACTGAAATACACTGGCCCTTGAAAAATATTGTTTAGAGCCATGTCAGTCTACTTACATGTGGACTTTTTTTTTTTTTTCTGTAATGCAGTACAGGACTGTAAATGTATTTTCTCTTTCTTATAATTTTCTTAATAACATTTTCTTTTCTCTAGCTTACCTTATTCTAAGAATACATTATATATAATACATATACAAAATATGTGTTAACTGTTTATGTTATCAATAAGATTTTGGTCAATATAGGCTATTATTTAAGTTTTTGAGGAGCCAAAACTTATACATAGATTTTCAACTGTGCAGAGGATTGATGCCCCAACCCCTGCATTGTTCAAAAGTCAACTGCATTTTCAAGGGAATCAAATGGTGGATTTCACATATATCCATTACCTGCATTCTCTCAGTGAGGATCATACCAAGTTTTCATGTTTTTGTTGTTGTTTGTTTGTTTCTGCTGTTTGTTTGTTTGTTTGTTTGTTTGTTTTTAAGTAGACTCCACACCCTGCATGGAGCCCACATGGGGCTTGAATTCACAGCCTTGAGATTAAGACTTGGGCTGAAGATTCAGACACTAAAATAGAGCCACCCAGGCACCCCTAAGTTTCTGTATATAGGCAGAAATGATTGTGGCTGCATGGTGACAAGTTATTTTTACTAGTTCTAAGTTTGAAGTTATTTCTGGGTAAAATAGCTTCTTTTCTCTAAGAAATAAGATATCTAGTAATGGTCACTTCATAATTTGACCTATTGCAGCTCACATGCAGAAAGCAACATGGAAAAGAAGGATGCCCACAAAAATACAGAATCAAGAATTTGGGGTTTTACACTTACACCTCTGATAAACTGTATTCACCCTATATCTGACTTACTATCTCTTCCCCATTCCCACACTGTCCTACTACCCATAGCTTGATTCCAATAGGTTTGTCTTTTGTTTCTGCTCTACCCTTTGGCATGAGTCTTTTCCAACAGTGTAATTCCTTAGTTTTCTCCCTTCTGAGTTTGGTGTCCTTTCTTATTTAAGCACAACTTGACTGTTTTGGGCTTAGAGATCAAGAACTTGCTTTTAATTACTCCTTCATTTTGCATAAGTAGTATTTATCTTTTTTTAAAAAATTGTATTTAAAAAACTGGCAGTATAGAGCAATCTATACTTTCAATGCCATTCCGATCAAAATTCCACCGGCAATTTTCAAAGATCTGGAGCAAACAATACTAAAATTTCTATGGAGTCAGAAGAGACCCTGAATTGCTAAGGAAATGTTGAAAAAGAAAATAAAAACTGGCAGCATCACATTGCCTGATTTCAAGCTTTACTACAAAGCTGTGATCACCAAGACACCATGGTACTGGCATAAAAACAGACACATAGACCAGAGGAACAGAGTAGAGAGTCCAGATATGGACCCTCAACTCTATGGTCAAATAATCTTCAACAGAGGAGGAAAAAATATCCAGTGGAAAAAAAGACAGTCTCTTCAATAAATGGTGCTGGGAAAATTGGACAGCTATATGTAGAAGAATGAAACTCGACCATTCTCTTACACCATACACAAAGATAAAATCAAAATGGATAAAAGACCTCAACATGAGGCAGGAATTCATCAGAATCATAGAGGAGAACATAGGTAGTAATCTTTTCAATATCAGCTATAGCAACTTCTTTCAAGATATGTCTCCAAAGGCAAAGGAAACAAAAGTAAAAATGAATTTTGGGGACTTCATCAAGATCAAAACCTTCTGCACAGCAAAGGAAACAGTCAACAAAATAAAGAGGCAACCCAAGGAATGGGAAAAGATATTTGCAAATGACAGTACAGACAAAAGGCTGATATCCAGGATCTATAAAGAAATCCTCAAACTCAATACACACAAAACAGATAATCATGTCAAAAAATGGGCAAAAGACATGAACAGACACTTCTCCAATGAAGACATACAAATGGCTATCAGACACATGAAAAAAATGTTCATCATCGTTAACCATCAGGGAGATTCAAATCAAAACCACATTGAGATACCACCTTACACCAGTTAGAATGGCCAAAATTAACAAGACAGTAAACCACGTGTGTTGGAGAGGATGTGGAGAAAGGGGAACCCTCTTACACTGTTGGTGGGAATGCAAGTTGGTGCAGCCACTTTGGAGAACAGTGTGGAGATTCCTTAAGAGATTAAAAATAGAGCTTCCCTATGATCCTGCAATTGCACTACTGGGTATTTACCCCAAAGATACAGATATAGTGAAAAGAAGGGCCATCTGTACCCCAATGTTCATAGCAGCAATGGCCATGGTCGCCAAACTGTGGAAAGAACCAAGATGCCCTTCAACAGATGAATGGATAAGGAAGATGTGGTCCATATAAACTATGGAGTATTATGCCTCCATCAGAAAGAATGAATACCCAATTTTTGTATCAACATGGATGGGACTGGAAG
This sequence comes from Enhydra lutris kenyoni, assembly GCF_002288905.1. Lineage (NCBI taxonomy): Eukaryota > Metazoa > Chordata > Mammalia > Carnivora > Mustelidae > Enhydra > Enhydra lutris. The sequence goes on along the minus strand of NW_019154116.1, from coordinate 15,771,360 downwards.
AGATTATCGTGACTGAAATAAGTCAAGCAGAGAGTCAGTTATCATATGGCTTCACTTATTTGTAGAGCATAAGAAATAACACAGAGGATATGGGGAGATGGAGAGGAGAAGGAAGCTGAGGGAAATTGGAGGAGTGGAGACTGAGAGACTATGGACTCTGAAAAACAATCTGAGGGTTTTGAAGGGGCGGTAGGTGGGAAGGTGGGTGGTGGGTATTATGGAGGGCACATATTGCATGGAGCACTGGGTGTGGTGCATAAACAATGAATTCTGGTACACTGAAAAAAATTAAAAAATTAAAAATTAAAAAAATTAAAATTTAAAGAAATTTAAAAAAATAAAAAACTGGCAGTAATTTTATTAACATAGCATGAAATTTCTTAAAACTGCCAAAGAAGGAAAGACTAAATGTGAATTGTTAAAACCCCACTGAAAAAGTCTTGTATAGATAAGAGACCATTTCCCTTCTTAGTAAACCTTCCTATTATAGACTGTCACAAATACTTCTCACCAATACTTTCTAATACCAATTTTTTTTCAGTGTTCCAAGATTCATTGTTTATGTACCACACCCAGTGCTCCATGCAATATGTGCCCTCCTTAATACCCACCACCAGGCTCACCCAACCCCCCACTCCCCTCCCCTCCAAAACCCACTTCGGAAAACAGTATTTGTCTTAACCAATCTGCACAGCAGCCCCAAAAGTATATAAGTTTAGACCTAGCTACTTTTTCAGTGCTGCACGAACTAGGGGGGGGAAAAAAGTCAAATTACATGTTAGAGAATAATGTATTTTTCCTTAGTTTGAAACCACAGAGTTAGTTAAGGCAGTGTTTTTCTCCCAATATGCTTGTGGCCATGTTTTGCTTCTATCTGGGATTTTAGCACTGAGGAAAAAAAAAAAAAAAAAAGTGAAGGCATTAGAATCATCTTATAAAAATGACTACACAGCATTCTGTGCCAAGCATTTATTTAGGAATTTAAGATGTATTAAGAGGTCACTCAGAGTTTTTACTATGTGCATACTTCTGGAATTCAGTTCAGTTCTTGAGTTTCTAAACTGAGAGAAAATCCTCCTACTATCTTTTGAAACGGTTTCATACTATAAATATACTCTGCACTATGACAGAAGCAAGATGTTTTAAGGCAGCAGCTTCTTAAGGACATGGCTTAAGTTCTTTTCCCTTTCTGGGCATTATTAGAATCTTAACAATGATGATGAATTTGGGGTTATTTGCTACAGAACTTAGCATAGTTCCAAATAGATAATAAATTTTCAATAAGTATTTTTAAACAGAAAAATCAAAGAATTTTGTAATACAAAGAAATGACTACTGAAACAATATCATAAAATGAGAATTATAGAGATGTTATTTACATAAAGGAAACAGTAATTATATACCATTTATATATGAAGTGGGTTTAATTTGGGGCACCTGGGTGGTGCAGTTGGTTAAGCTTCCAGCTTTTGGTTTTGGCTCAGGTCATGATCTCAGGGTAGTGAGATTCAACTGCACATCAGGCTCTGCACTGAGTGTGGAATCTGCTTGAGAATCTCTCTCCTTCTCTCTCTGCCCTTCTCATTCCTGCTCTCTCTGTCTCTGTCTCTCTCTCAAATAAATAAATCTTTAAAAAAAAATAAAGTGGGTTTAATTTTTAACTGTCAAGCAAAAATCATTTAAAAGGGATTATATACTGATTAAGTATGAATGGTATTTTTTCTCATTTTTGGTCATTTTATATAGAATTATTCAATTTCTGCTGCATCTTCTAATTTTCTTGTCCTGTAGCAATCACCATCAGAATGGCCACTGAATGACACTGAATTTAGTGTCAGGGTTTTAGACTTTAGCCACCAAAATTTTTCAATTCCCACTTGCTTCAGCAGTGAATTATCTATCTATCCATCTATCTATCTATCTATTTATTTATTTATTTTTAATAAACATATAATGTATTTTTATCCCCAGGAGTACAGGTCTGTGAATCACCAGGTTTACACATTTCACAGCACTCATCATAGCACATACCCTCCCCAATGTCCATATTCCCACCACTGTCTCCCGTCCCCCCTCCCCCCAGCAACCCTGTCTGTTTTTTGAGATTGAGTCTTTCATGGTTTGTCTCCCTCCCAATCCCACCTTCTTTCATTTTTTCTTTTCCTACCCCCTAACCCCCCCACATTGCATCTCCACTTCCTCATATCAGGGAGATCATATGATAGTCATCTTTCTCCGATTGACTTATTTCGCTAAGCATAATACCCTCTAGTTCCATCCACGTTGTCGCAAATGGCAAGATTTCATTTCTTTTGATGGATGCATAGTATTCCATTGTGTATATATACCACATCTTCTTTATTCATTCATCTGTTGATGGACATCTAGGTTCTTTCCATAATTTGGCTATTGTGGACATTGCTGCTATAAACATTCAGGTGCCGTGCCCCTTCGGAGCACCACGTTTGTATCTTTAGGATATATACCCAGTAGTGCAATCGCTGGGTCATAAGGTAGCTCTATTTTCAGTTTTTTGAGGAACCTCCACACTGCTTTCTGGAGTGGTTGCACCAGCTTGCATTCCCACCAACAGTGTCGGAGGGTTCCCCTTTCTCTGCATCCTCGCCAGCATCTGTCATTTCTTGACTTGTTAATTTTAGCCATTCTGACTGGTGTGAGGTGGTATCTCATTGTGGTTTTGATTTGTATTTCCCTGATGCCAAGTGATGTGGAGCATTTTTTCATGTGTCTGTTGGCCACCTGGATGTCTTCTTTGCAGAAATGTCTGTTCATGTCCTCTGCCCATTTCTTGATTGGATTATTTGTTCTTTGGGTGTTGAGTTTGCTAAGCTCTTTATAGATTTTGGACACTAGCCCTTTATCTGATATGTCATTTGCAAATTCTTCTCCCATTCTGTCAGTTGTCTTTTAGTTTTGTTAACTGTTTCCTTTGCTGTGCAAAAGCTTTTGATCTTGATGAAATCCCAATAGTTCATTTTTGCCCTTGCTTCCCTTGCCTTTGGCGATGTTCCTAGGAAGAAGTTGCTGCGGTTGAGGTCAAAGAGGTTGCTGCCTGTGATCTCCTCAAGGATTTTGATGGATTCCTTTCTCACATTGAAGTCCTTCATCCATTTTGAGTCTATTTTCGTGTGTGGTGTAAGGAAGTAGTCCAATTTCATTTTTCTGCATGTGGCTGTCCAATTTTCCCAGCACCATTTGTTGAAGAGACTTTCTTTTTTCCATTGGACATTCCTTCCTGCTTTGTTGAAGATTAGTTGACCATAGAGTTGAGGATCTATTTCTGGGCTCTCTATTCTGTTCCATTGATCTATGTGTCTGTTTTTGTGCCAGTACCATACTCTCTTGATGATTGCAGCTTTGTAATAAAGCTTGAAGTCTGGAATTGTGATGCCACCAACTTTGGCTTTTTTTTTTTTTTTTTTCTTCCAACATTCCTCTGGCTATTCGAGGTCTTTTCTGGTTCCATATAAGTTGTGGGAATATTTATTCTATTTCTTTGAAAAAAATGGATGGGATTTAGATAGGGATTGCATTAAACGTGTAGATTGCTTTAGGTAACATAGACATTTTCACAATGTTTGTTCTTCCAATCCAGGAGCATGGAATATTTTTCCATTTCTTTGTGACTTCCTCAATTTATTTCATGAGTACTTTATAGTTTTCTGAGTATATATTCTTTGCCCTTTTGGTTAGGTTTATTCCTAGGTATCTTATGGTTTTGGGTGCAATTGTTAATAGGACTGACTCCTTAATTTCTCTTTCTTCTGTCTTGTTGTTAGTGTAAAGAAATGCAACTGATTTCTGTTCATTGACACTATATCCCGACACTTTACTGAATTCCTGTACAAGTTCTAGCAGTTTTGGAGTGGAGCCTTTTGGGTTTTCCACATATAGTACCATATCATCTGCAAAGAGTGATAGTTTGACGTCTTGTTTGCCAATTTGGATGCCTTTAATTTCTTTTGGTTGTCTGATTGCTGAGGCTAGGACTTCTAGTACTATGTTGAACAGCAGTGGTGATAATGGACATCCTTGCCATGTTCCTGACCTTAGCAGAAAGGCTTTCAATTTTTCTCCATTGAGAATGATATTTGCAGTGGGTTTTTCATAGATGGCTTTGATAATATTGAGGTATGTGCCTTCTATACCTACACTTTGAAGAGTTTTAATCAGGAAGGGATGCTGCACTTTGTCAAATGCTTTTTCAGCATCTATTGAGAGTATCATATAGTTCTTATTCTTTCTTTTATTCATGTATTGTATCACATTGATTGATTTGCAGATGTTGAACCAAACTTGCAGCCCTGGAATAAATTCCAGTTGGTCGTGGTGAATAATTCTTTTAATGTACTTTTGGATCCTATTGGCCAGTATTTTGGTGAGAATTTTCGCATCTGTGTTCATCAAGGATATTGGTCTGTAGTTCTCTTTTTTGATGGGATCCTTGTCTGGTTTTGGGATCAAGGTGACGCTGGCCTCATAAAATGAGTTTGGAAGTTTTCCTTCCATTTCTATTTTTTGGAACAGTTTCAGAGAATAGGAATTAGTTCTTCTTTAAATATTTGGTAGAATTCCCCTGGGAAGCTGTCTGGCCCTGGACTTTTGTTTGTTTGGAGATTTTTGATGACTGTTTAAATCTCTTTGCTGGTTATGGGTCTATTCAGGTTTTCTATTTCTTCCTGGTTCAGTTGTGGTAGTTTATATGTTTCTAGAAATGTATCCATTTCTTCCAGATTGTCGTATTTGTTGGCGTAGAGTTGCTCATAGTATGTTCTTATAATTGTTTGTATTTCTTTGGTGTTGGTTGTGATCTCTCCTCTTTCATTCATGATTTTATTTATTTGGGTCCTTTCTCTTTTCTTTTTATAAGTCTGGCCAGGGGTTTGTCAATCTTATAAATTCTTTCAAAGAACCAGCTCCTAGTTTCGTTGATTAGTTCTATTGTTTTTTTAGTTTATATTTCATTGATTTCTGCTCTGATCTTTATGATTTCTCTTCTCCTGCTGGGTTTAGGCTTTCTTTGTTGTTCTTTCTCCAGCTCCTTTAGGTGTAGGGTTAGGTTGTGTACCTGAGACCTTTCTTGTTTCTTGAGAAAGGCTTGTACTGCTATATATTTTCCTCTCAGGACTGCCTTTGTTGTGTCCCACAGATTTTTGAACCGTTGTGTTTCCATTATCATTTGTTTCCATGAATTTTTTTCAATTATTCTTTAATTTCCTGGTTGACCCATTCATTTTTTAGAAGGATGCTGTTTAGTCTCCATGTATTTGGGTTCCTTCCAAATTTCCTCTTGTGATTGAATTCTAGCTTCAGAGCATTGTGGTCTGAAAATATGCAGGGAATGATCCCAATCTTTTGATACCAGTTGAGACCTGATTTATGACCCAAGATGTGGTCTATTCTGGAGAATGTTCCATGTGCATTAGAGAAGAATGTATATTCTGTTGCTTTGGGATGGAATGTTCTGAATATATCCGTGATGTCCATCTGGTCCAGTGTGTCATTTAAGGCCTTTATTTCCTTGTTGATCTTTTGCGTAGATGATCTGTCCATTTCAGTGAGGGGAGTGTTAAAGTCCCCTACTATTATTGTATTATTGTCGATGTATTTCTTTGATTTTGTTATTAATTGGTTTATATAGTTGGCTGCTCCCATGTTAGGGGCATAGATATTTAAAATTGTTAGGTCTTCTTGTTGGACAGACCCTTTGAAGATGATATAGTGTCCTTCCTCATCTCTTATTATAGTCTTTGGCTTAAAATCTAATTGATCTGATATAAGGATTGCCACCCCAGCTGTCTTTTGATGTCCATTAGCATGGTACATTGTTTTCCACCCCCTCACTTTAAATCTGGAGGTGTCTTCGGGTCTAAAATGAGTTTCTTGTAGACAGCATATTGATGGGTTTTGTTTTTTTATCCATTCTGATACCCTGTGTCTTTTGATTGGGGCATTTAGGCCATTAACATTCAGGGTAACTATTGAGAGATATGAATTTAGTGCCATTGTATTGCCTGTAAGGTGACTGTTACTGTATATTGTCTCTGTTCCTTTCTGATCTACTACTTTTAGGGTCTCTCTTTGCTTAGAGGACCCCTTTCAATATTTCCTGTAGAGCTGGTTTGGTGTTTGCAAATTCTTTCAGTTTTTGTTTGTCCTGGAAGCTTTTTGTCTTTCCTTCTACTTTCAGTGATAGCCTAGCTGGATATAGTATTCTTAGCTACATGTTTTTCTCATTTAGTGCTCTGAATATATCATGCCAGCTCTTTCTGGCCTGGCAGGTCTCTGTGGATAAGTCTGCTGCCAATCTAATGTTTTTACCCTTGTTTGTTACAGACTTCTTTTCCCAGGCTGCTTTCAGGATTTTCTGTTTGTCACTAAGACTTGTAAATTTTACTATCAGGTGATGAGGTGTGGACTTATTTTTATTTATTTTGAGGGGTGTTCTTAGCATCTCCTGGATTTTGGTGTTTGTTCCCTTTGCCATATTAGGAAATTCTCTACAATAATTCTCTCCAATATACCTTCTGCTCCCCTCTCTCTTTTTTCTTCTTCTGGAATCCCAATTATTCTAATGTTGTGTCATCTTATGGTGTCACTTATCTCTCGAATTGTCTCTCTTTTTGCTCAGTTTCTTTATTCTCTGTCATTTGGTCTTCTGTGTCACTAATTCTTTCTTCTGCTTCATTTATCCTAGCAGTAAGATCTTCCACTTTTTATTGCACCTTATTAATAGCTTTTTTTTATTTCAACTTGGTTAGATTTTAGTTCTTTTATTTCTCCAGAAAGGGTTTTTATCTTTCTGGAGAGGGTTTCTCTAATATCTCCTATGCCTTTTTCAAGTACAGCTAGAACCTTGAGAATCGTCATTCTGAACTCTAGATCTGTTATATTACCAATGTCTGCATTGATTAGGTCCCCAGCCTTCGGTACTGCCTCTTATTCTTTTTTTTTTTTTTTTTAATTTATTTGACAAAGATCACAAGTAGGCAGAGAAGCAGGCAGAGAGAGAGGAGGAAGCAGGCTCCCCACCAAGCAGAGAGCCCGATGCGGGGCTCGATCCCAGGATCCTGGGATCATGACCTGAGCTGAAGGCAGAGGCTTTAACCCCCTGAGCCACCCAGGCGCCCCCTCTTGTTCTTTTTTTTTTTTTTGTGGTGAGTGTTTCCGCCTTGTCATTTTGTCCAGATAAGATTTGCTTTCTCCTCCTCTGGAATTCCGTTGTTCTCCTTGGTGAGTGAAGTTGGTCTTGGCTGGGTTTCTTCTTGATCTTCTGGGTGAGGGGCCTGTTGTAGTGATTCTCAAGTGTCTTTGCCCCAGGCGGAGTTGCACCGCCCTTACCAGGGGCCGGGCTGAGTAATCCGCTTGGGTTTGCTTTCGGGAGCTTTTGTTCCATGAGCGCTTTCCGTAGAGTTCCGGAGGGCGGGAATCAAGATGGCGGCCTCCTGGTCTCCGGCCCGGAGGAGCTGAGAGTTCAGGGTCCCACTCCTCAGTGCGCCCTCAGAGAACAGCGCCCAACAGCCCCTGTATCCCTGGCTTCTGGTCGCGCTTGGAGGAAAGCGCTCAATTGCTCGCACTTTGAGAAAAGTGCCCGGTCGCTTCTGTGTCCGTGGCCTCCGGCCGCAGTCCGAGCTCACCCAGCCTGCGACTGGTTCAAGGTAACCCCGAGCTGAAAGCTCACTCCTCGGCTCTGTCTCTGTAGCCGGCTTCCCCGCTCTAATACCTGCGAGCTCTGCGACACTCAGACACCCCCGGTCCTTCTGTGACTCCACGGGACCTGGGTTTACTCTGTCCCCACATGGGCTTCCCCCCGGTTTAGCCTCTGGAGCGATGTCCCTCAGCGGAACAGACTTTTAAAAGTCCTGATTTTGTGCTCCGTTGCTCCGCTGCTTGCCGGGAGCCGGCCCCTCCCCCCGCAGCAATCTATCTTCCAGTCACTTTGAATTCATTTCTCCACAGGTCCTACCTTTCAGAAAGTGGTTGATTTTCTGTTTCTAGAATTGCTGTCTCTTCGATCTCCCATTGGATTTGTAGGTGTTCACAATGGTTAGATAAGCTATCTAGCTGATCTCCTGCTACCTTATGTCATCTCAGCCTGCTACTTCTCTGCCATCTTGACCTGTCTGCAGTGAATTTTTATTAACATTTTCTATTACACACCCCATACTGGCATTTAATAATTGGATTCTATAAAATGCATGGCTCTGCTTCTGTGTGTGTGTGGAAATTACTTTTTCTGTTCTCTTCTGAACTTCTCCTTCACACTCTCATTTTCATCGGTATCCTCAAACTGTCCTGAATTGTAATATAATTTAATTCCTTCTTCAGTAGGGAAAGATACATCACATGGATGAGGGTGAGTTGGTTTTAAAATTTTAAAAAGAAGAAAGAACTTACCTTCTTCTTACCTTCTTCTCAGACACCAGCACTTTCTCCCCCCTAAATCCCAAGTAATGATCCATACCCCAGAGTTCACAATTTTAATCTTTAAATACATCAGTCATTTGTCAAACTACATTACCACTTGAACTGTATGCATATTTAATTCGTTACATAAATAGTTATGTGTCAACCTAGATGGTTTTATATACACATATATATGGATATATATGAAATAGGAATAGTAGCATGCCTAACGAAAATGATTATTTATTCAGTCTCGATTACATGTTTTATTGCAGTCTCTTAAAGTTGCATGTGTAGCTGGTAAGATCTGGAGTTTTAATAGCAAGTGTATCAACATGTGAAGTCTTTCGATATATTCCCCAGCCTCCTTGCCTCAAATCTGTATCATCCATAAAAGACTTTCCCTGAAGAAAGAATGGTGGGCATAGGGGATTACATCCAAGCACCTTTGACATGTTCCCTGATTGAATCCTCTCCTAAGAATGGCTTTGCTTCAGTTTTGAACTTGTTGAGCAGAAAAGGAGCAGAAAACATAGTTTCTCTTTGTCACATTTTTCCTCAAGCGATTCTTCCAGCTGGAGGCAGAGATCCACAGACCTTGCATATTTTGCAATGAGTTGTTTCAAGCAGCTTTTACATTTCATTTGATGTTATACCACATATCGCTACTTTCCTTTAGTTGTAGTATTTTCCCACACTTCCAACTATTCAGAAAGTTACTGATCTCACCAGGTAACATGAAAGATTTTCCACCAACTGTTGTCTTTGCTCTGCAGAAAGAATGGAAAGTTAATAACTGTTTGAAACCATATTACCTGACATTGTAGAAGTCAATGTTTATATTAAATGATGCCTTTCCAAAGAGTGAATGCTACTTTGAATACCTGGTATTCTACTCACCTGCATGACACAGGGCTAGTTTCTAAATAATACTTAATTTTAGTTTTCTCATCAGGAAAATGGAGTGACAGATCAATTGCAATTAGTGTAAATATTTGAGGGTATTCCTTTGATGGGTCATTGAGAGTAGGGGACATACACATAGTGCTACCTGAAAACTCCTGCTCTTGGCTTCTTTAACCAATTCCAGGTGGAACCCAGGCTGGGGGTAGAGCTGGGGGATATAGAACATGCAGTTGTTCTGCCTGTCTTTCCTCCTCTTACTTCTCTTTATGTTGTTGTGGTTTTGTATTGTGCATCGTAATTTTTCTGGGTAAGGTTTTGTTGACCTTTCCAATTTTCTTGAATACACTTATTTTATTTCTATTATCTTACCCAGATAATCTTTTTCTCGTGTACAATATATCCCCTCATTTTGCTCATCCAGCAAAAAAAAAAAAGCTCTCCCATAAAGATGTTATTTGTGGTATTTTAATATGTCTTAATAAGAAGGACAAAGAAAGATACTTCAAATATGGAAGAATTAAGAAAACGACTTATTGGGAAATAAAAGTATAGTCAGTATAACAATAAATCAAAAAAGATCTTAAAAGAGAAAGGAAAAATAAGGCAAAAAAAGTGAATAAAAACTATACTATTTATAGTTAAACCTAAAGAAATTCTATAATAATTTCAGCTGAAATCTAAGAACTATGAAAAAGAAGACAAATTAGAAACATGATTTTAGCTTACAAATAAAATCACTAGTTATTCTAACCATGAGAGATTGTGACTTGGAGATTTAGAATTTCATAAAAGTATTTTCTTGACAGCCATGATTAGTATTTACTTTAGCATTTTGATTAAAAAAAAAAATCTACCACATACTAGAAATGGAGGAAGTATAGACATTTTAGAATTACTTGCTGGATCAAGAATAAAATAGGGTAAAATAATAGTAATGATAAGGAAAGCATATTAAATAGTAAACATACAAAAAATATTGAGTAGAATTGGGTTAAGGGAATAGATCAGTGATAACCATGAATAGGTTTTGCTTTTGATTAAGTAACAATCAAAAACCTAAAAAACTGGGGTGCCTGGGTGGCTCAGTTGGTTAAGTGTCTGCCTTCAGCTCAGGTTGTGATCTCAGGGTCCTGGGATTGAGCCCCACATCAGGCTCTCTGCTCAGTAGTGAGTCTGCTTCCCCCCTCTCCCTCTCTGCCTGCCTCTCTGCCTACTTGTGATCTCTGTCTGTCAAATAAATAAATAAAATCTTAAAACAAAAGAAAAAACAAAAACCTGAAAAACAAAAACAAGATAGATGCCGTATAAAGCAAATCTATGTTAAATAAAAATATAGTGAAACTATGCAATAGATGAAAATAAAGTAATAGTTGTATATAAGTATTTTGAAAAGGAATAATCACAAGATATCACATTGCTACTAGAAAGGCAATTAGTAGTTTTGCACTATTAGTATTTTGAAAAAAAAATACATATATATGTAGATAGACATTCACACATATAGACATTCATATAAACTTGAATTCCAAGGCATATACATAAAAAAATACAAAAAATAAAAAGTTCTATATTGATATATCCTAAACCGTTTGCAGAAATAAAAGAGAGAAAATAATAAGGAGCCCCATTTTTTGTTCTAGATACAACTGTATTCTCATTTTTACAATGAATATGTAGGTAAATGTTACTTTCACATTTTCAAAAGTTTATTTAAAAAAAAATAGAAAGTTAATTTAAGGGGCGCCTGGGTGGCTCAGTGAGTAAAGCCTCTGCCTTCGGCTCAGGTCATGATCCCAGGGTCCTGGGATCAAGTCCCACATCGGGCTCTTCGCTCAGTGGGGAGCCTGCTTCTTCCTCTCTCTCTGCCTGCCTCTCTGCCTACTTGTGATCTCTGTCTGTCAAATAAATAAATAAAATCTTAAAAAAAAAAAAAAGAAAGTTAATTTAAACAAAAGAGACCTTTAGGGAATTTGTTAACTCTTAGAATTTATCGTTTAGGTTATGACCTTATCTAATAATGCACATTGATGTGATTGTAATATCATTTCAGTTTGGTTTGATATAATTTAAAATGATATGCAGAACAAAAGTAAAAGTTTACTATTCTCTACTTGTCCTTCTTGGTAGTTGTTAGTTTTGAGGAATAATCTGTCATGATGTATTTAAACACTTCTGAATTGCACAGATGGATGCCTAAAAAATTGAATAGTAGACCCATTCATCTCATTGGTCCAAAATAATATAAATGATATAGAAGCTATTGGACAAATGACTCCTTGAATGTGCAGGAGGTACTTTCCAATACTTCTCTGATATTGTCCATTGAGATGGGCACATATATATTGTTTTGTCACAGTCCTGAATAAAAACTCATTTGGATTAAATGGAAACAATAGTAAACAAAACCGTTAAAAACTTGGAATGGAAGTTGAACACTTTAACCATGAGCAAAACCAGAAATAGAAAAGAAAAGAAAATAGAAATAGAGAAGAAGAAATAGAAATAGAAAAGAAAAAAACTTAAAATAGAAAAGAAAAAAATATAAATGAAAATAGAAAAGAAATAAATAGAAAATAGAAAAGAAAATAGAAAAGAAAAAAACTGGAATAAAAAGGGTTATAAAATTTTGAAGATGCACCTAATTTACAAACAGAAAATAAGTTCCTTCTCATATGTTTACTGAATGAAAACATGATATGTTAGTCATAAAATGTAGGTATAACTATGATTTTATTTAGAATAATATATTATTTACACACCCTGTTTTTTTTTTCCCAAAAAGAGCAATATGCACAATTCATACACTAAATTATGACCAAAAAAAAAATAGTTGAACAAATAGGGATCAATGAAAGGAGACAAAAATAGAATAAAGACAGAAATTTTAGTAAGTAGTCAATATATTGCTATAAAATAGCTCAGAGTCAAAGCAATTATATAACTGTAGTTTTCAAAAGCCAAAATAAAAGACAGAATCACCATTGGTCATGTGAATTAAATTTTCCTTAATAAAAAAGTCTATGGCCTATCAATTATTTATCTTAAGTTTATAAATATCCTTAACACTGAGACCTCTAGTTAGTGTCCTAGGTAGATCCTCACAGCTGTATCAGTAGACACCACTGTATAATTAGTAACTAACCCAGAAACTCCTTGTGGTAAATATGACAAGGATTTGTATGTTTATGTCTAAAATTCCCTCCATGTAGAATAATACCATAAAGTCAAAACACATTCTAGGAAAAGTTGTTTTTATGGCTGGAATGGGAGAGGTGGAGGATGACAGTTTGGCATAGACCGTGTTTTAAGTGCACAAGCCTGTGGCTTGACTCGATCCTTATTTAGATATTCTTCTATAAACATTTCCATGAGTTGAATGTGTTTCTGAAAATTCATATGCTGAAGTCTTGACTTCAGTATCTCAGAATGTGAACTTATTTTGAAATAGGGTCATTGCAAATACAGTCAAATTAAAATGATATCATTGGTGTGGGCCCTAATCCAATATGACTGGTATCCTAAAAAAGAGAAATCTGGGCATGGAGACAGATACACATAGAAGGAAGACAATCTGAGAAGACAAAGAGAGAACACCATGTGATGATAAAGACAGATGAGGTGATGTTTCTATAAGCCAAGAAACCAATCTTGCTAACACCTCAATTTCGTACTTTTAGCCTTCAAAACTATGAGAAAACACAGCTCTATTTAGGCCAACCAGTTTGCAGTAGTTTGTTACAGCAGCCCTAGCAAACTAATACAATCATTTCTCTCTACCACGTTTTTGATAAATATTGTGTTGTTGTATTTTTGAGGTTATCAGCTTTGAGAAATATCTAGAGATGAATGTTGCATGCTGCAAGATAATAGTGTTTTGTTTTCACTTTCTACAACCCTACTGATATGCTTCACAAGGGCAATTATTTTTGTCCTTTCATTTACTGATATAATACAAGAGACCTGAATGGTATGTTTGGCATATGGTCAACACTCAATAGATATTTGTTGCATGAATGATTGAATCCTCTAATGAGAGTTGATAAGTCTAACCATTACTTCTCCCTGAGCAGACTGTTATCCAATCGTATCACAGAAGTAGACCAAGGGAATACTTATCAGCAAATACAAAAGATTTCCTCAGCAAATAATTATGGGTCAGTGCCATAAGGAAAAATATTAAATTGAGACTCCAGATTCCTATATTAAAGAGAATATCAGAATGCTGTTTCCAAACTTGTGTTTCTAAATATCCATCATTAAACCTCGATGTAAGAAGGAATATTGAGAAATGAAAACTGCAACGGAAGGTACACCTGGAAAATTTCTGCAAGTATCTTTGTCTAATCATTTAGAAGATGACATTAGATAGACATTTTTACCCCTCTGTTTCTCCAGAAGTTATAAAAATGATTGGATCTATACATAGTCTAACAATTTCATCAAGAGGTACATGTAAAATCAACTGCTGTTATGTCATTGCAAAAGAAAAGTTTGAATGCATCTGACTTTGGCACAATTGTTAAGCAGAAAACAGAAAAACAATCCACACATGTAGTTTCTACAGTGGCACTGTTGTAATAACATGGGGGCAATAAGAGTATAGATGGTCCTTGGCTTATAATGGTTGGACATAATGATTTTTCAACTTTGCAGGGGTGCAAAAGTGATACTTCTTTAGCAGAAACTGTGCTTCACATTCTGAAATTGGATCTTTTCCCAGACTAGTGATATGTGACCCAAACCTCTCTCATGATGCTGAACAGTGGCAGCCAGTGCAGCTCCCAGTCAGCCATCTGATCAGAAGGGAAAACAACTGGTACACTTAGAACCATCTGTACCCATCCCATAAAACCATTCTGTTTTTCTCTTTCAGTACATTATGAAATAAATGACATTAGATAGTCAACACTTATCATAAAATAAGATTTGAGTTAGATGATTTTGCCCAACTGTAGGCTGATGTAAGCATTCTGAGCATGTTCAAGCTTGGCTAGGTTAAGCTATGATGTTTCATAGGTTTACTAAATGCATTTTCCATTTAGGACATTGTCAATTTATGATGGATTTATTAGGATAACCCTATCGTAGCTTAAGGCAGATCTGTAGTGAATTTGATTCAGCATTATATATATTAGAAAAGGATCTTGAAGTCTATTCCTTGTTTTTATTTTTATGATATAATTTTCTGATTTCTTAAGACTATTCCTGATAACATTGATTGTAATTTCCTTTACAGAAATTTCTGTAAGGAATCTATGCTAAATTTGTACTACTTAATTCCTGTTCTTGGAGATAAGATCAAAGTAGACCAATAGATACTGAAAGTAATATTACATTATTTTTAGTGTGATTCTTAGGTCATAATAAAAAATTAGAGTAGTCTTAGGTGGAATAGACATGCTTAAATCTCATCTATTTCTCAATTAAAATATCATAGTAGTGATGATATTAGGAATGCATTTGATTTGATTCTGAGTAAAAGTTCCTAATGGTTTCAAAACAGTTCAGAACAAGAAGTAGTTTACTGACAATGAAAATCATCATACAGAATAGTTTTTGTATAATTTGAAAAGATTTTCTCTCTGTGTAGGACAATAGTCTATAACCAGATATTTTTCATATGAAAATACTCTGAAAAATACCCAAACATATTTAAAAATAATAAACATATCTAAAAATAACTGACTATTCCATCTTTATATAGAAAAATAAAAGAGGTATGTAATAGTATATGGTTTATGGATGAAAATAAGAGCAAAATATTAGTGATAATTGTTTTATGTGAGCATATGATTTAAAATCAAGCAGATATGAGATCAAATATTGACTCTACTCACAAGTAATTTAAAATGTTCATATTATTTCACTTCTTGGAGCCTCAATTTTCTTATATGGATAAGAGAGACAAGTAATGCTTTAATACATAATTTGTGTGTGTGTGAGTATTAGAGAATATATGTAAGGCTTGGTGTCTTCAGGTCTGGCTCTTTAATAAGTAGAAGCTCTTCATTTTAATTAATTATATTAATAACCACAGCGTAAGCCCAAGAGAATTGGAGTTACTAATCTCAGAATGTTCATTCTGGAGTAAGGTCCTTGTAACTGGATATCCAAGCAAGATAGATTAGCTATTCTATGGGAAAATAAGAGTGATATCAATATAGAGGTGGGCCTGGGCCACCAAAAATCTTAATTCTTAAAGAAAACACATATTTAAAATGAGTAAAATTACCAGATATAAAGAGTAAAAGAAGTTCTGTGTTAACTCTATCGCTAACATACAAATATATATAAGCTGAGAATTGGAAAGATCCAAGGGGAATGGAAAACTGAAACAGGAAGCCTTAGCATAGATTTTAGAAACAAAATAATAGGAAGCTTATGGCTTAAGAAGAAAAACCTGGAGCGCCTGAGTGTCTCAGTTGGTTAAGTGTCTCCTTTCAGCTCAGGTTATGATCCTGGGACCCTGGGATTGAGCCCCATACCAGGCTCCATGCTGAGCAGCAATCCTGCTTCCCCTTCCTCTGCCCGCTGTTCCCCCTGCTTGTGCTCTCTCTCTCTTTCTCTGTGTCATATAAATAAAATTTTAAAAATCTTAAAAAAGAAAAAGATGAAAAGCCCAGTCACTATGTCCTGTGTAGAATAATCAGAAAATGGAAAATATCCTAAAATGGAGTATCAGGGATTGTTAGTGAACATAGGAAATGTAGGAAGAAACACATACATGGTTCATAGTTGGATAGGAAAGGGTAATTCATTTTTCGAGTTCCATTAGACTAACGGAAGTACGGTATTCAGTCGCAGGGGAAACCTAATGTTATAAAACCCCACAACCAGCTGTAAGTCCTATTGTTGCTGGGCCTTAATTTTTGGTTCTGACAGAAAGAACTTTACTTTGAATATATGTTTAAGGACCAAAACCTAATTTCACTATAGTTCTGTCCCTAGCATTTCCACTGTGCTTCTCCTATTAAGACCAGAAATAGAAGAAATTAAAACATTCCATTTGTGGTAACATTTTGTAAGTCCAGACTCCTTGTATAGTCATCTCTCACCCAGAAGGATGAGTAGCAAATCTTTCCAGTAGGCACATTCCGAAATGAATTGGGTACATTCCTGACATTATTCTGATGTTCTTCGGGCCATGTGTCCTCAGGTGAAGTGCCCAATGGGGTATGGAGTAGAGTTTAGCATTTGTGATCAAAGGGGATAGCCATGATTTACAGCCTCCCTTTGATTCTTACCTCCCCCTCTTTCTCTTACCTTGAAGGTTGATTATTAGTTATTAACAATTTAGACAATACGGATAAAGATCATACTAGAATCATCAAGTGAGCTGGCAGCCTTTTCCTTTTTTATGTGCACTAGAATAATTTTATAGGATTGGAACTATCTTTTTCTTGATCATTTCATAAAATTAACTGAGTAGATGGATCTTTCAGTGATTACTAAATTGCTGATTCAGTTTGGTTAGTATTGATAAGGAAATTCAGTTTTTATGTGTTCATTGAGAAGGTTTTATACATGTATACATTACTGGAAATTACCTTGTATTTCTTTTCTTTTTTTTTTTTTTTTTTAAAGATTTTTATTTATTTGACAGAGATCACTAGAAGGCAGAGAGGGGGAAGCAGGCTCCCTCCTGAGCAGAGAGCCTGATGCAGGGCTCGATCCCAGGACCCTGAGATCATGACCTGAGCCGAAGGCAGAGGCTTTAACCCACTGAGCCACCCAGGCGCCCTTACCTTGTATCTATTTTCAATAGGTTTTTCTATTTAATATATATTCAATTTATAGTCCTGTCTATTTCATATTCCCCAAATTATCTATCTCAGTTGTACTTTTTATTTTTTAATGTGTTTTGAGATTTTTTTTAAAGATTTTATTTATTTATTTGACAGAGATCACAAGTAGGCAGAGAGGCAGGCAGAGAGAGAGAGAGGAGGAAGCAGGCTCCCCTCTAAGCAGATAGCCCGATGCGGGGATCGATCCCAGGACCCTGAGATCATGACCTGAGCTGAAGGCAGAGGCTTAACCCACTGAGCCACCCAGGTGCCCCAAGATCTTAAAAATACTACTAGTCCTGTCAAAAAGTCAAATTTGGTTTCTCCTTCCCCTTCCTCTGCCTCCTCCTCCTATTCCTTTTAGCTCCGCATTTTATTTTCTTCTATTTTCTTTAATTCTTTTCTAATAACATCACATTTTCTATGTTCTAAGGTTAATTTGTTGCATTTTTTTTTAGCTTCAGGACTTTTTATATTCAATATTTTCTTTTTTTTTTAAAGATTTTATTTATTTATTTGACAGAGAGAGAGAGACAGCAAGAAAGAGAACACAAGCAGGGGGAGTGGGAGAGGGAGAAGCAGGCTTCCCACTGAGCAGGGAGCCTGATGGGGGGCTGGATCCCAGGAGCCTGGGACCATGACCTGAGCCTATATTCTTATTTTTTAATTTCATATTTAAGAATAAATTATTTCCATCTACTGTTTTATTTACATCAGACTAGTTTTAGATATAGTGTTTTCATTACATTCATTTCAAAATATACTAAATGATATTACATTATTCATTTGTTTGTTGTTTAAAGAAAATTGTTTATTTTTTAATAATACCTTGTACTCTCATGAATACCAGATGTTTCCAGAAATAGCATGTATGCCTCTGATAATGGGCTAAATAATTTCAAAATATCATGAAGTTTGTGTAGGGTTTCATGAATCACTTTATAGTGGCATATATTCAGTGATTTTTTATAAATACAATATAGAAAAATATAGTTATACAATAAAAAGCAAGGTGATATATAGCAACGGCAAGGCACACAATGTCAGATGATACCATTTGTTAACTTATGTCCCTCTATTGTTTCTATATTTTTTAGTCTCATTGCTTTCTTTTTAAAGATTTTATTTATTTATTTGTCAGAGAGGTAGAGAGAGTACAGGCATGCAGAGTGGCAGGTAGAGGCAGAGGGAGAAGCAGGCTCCCTGCGGAGCAAGGAGCCCGATGTGGGATTTGATCCCAGGACCCTGAGATCATGACCTGAGCCGAAAGCAGCCACTTAACCGACTGAGCCACCCAGGCATCCCAGTCTCATTGCTTTCTTTTTTTTTTTTTTTTTTTAGATTTTATTTATTTATTTGTCAGAGAGAGAGAGAGAGAG